>NC_036865.1:7090254-7145866 GCF_002910315.2 Salvelinus sp. IW2-2015 | reverse complement strand
ATTGTAGAATAATAGTGAAGACATCAAAACTATGAGATAACACATATGGAATCATGTAGTAACCAAAAAAGTGTTGAACAATCAAAATATATTTGAGATTCTTCAAATAGCCACCCTTTGCCTTGATGACTGKTTTGCACACTCTTGGTGGTATCTCAACCGGCTTCACCTGGAATGCATTTCCAACAGTCTTGAAGGAGTTCCCACATATGCTGAGCACTTGTTGGCTGCTTTTCCTTCACTCTGCGGTCCAACTCATCCCAAACCATCTCAAAGTGGTTGAGGTCGGGGGATTGTGGAAGTCAGGTCTGATGCATAACTCCATCACTCTCCTTCTTGGTAAAATAGCCATTTCACAGTCTGGAGGTGTGTTAGGTCATTGTCCTGTTGAAAACAAATGATAGTTTGCCCAAACCAGATGGGATGGTGTATCGCTGCAGAATGCTGTGGTAGCCATGCTGGTTAAGTGTGCTTTGAATTCTAAATAAATCACAGTGTCACCAGCAAAGCACCCCCACACCATAACACTTCCTCCTCCATGCTTTATGGTGGGAAATACAGAAGCGGAGATCATCCGTTCACCCACACCACGTCTCAGAAAGACACGGCGGTTGGAACCAAAAATCTCCGATTTGGACTCCATACCAAAGGACAAATTTCCACTGGTCTAATGTCCATTGCTCATGTTTCTTAGCCCAAGCAAGTCTCTTTTTACTATTGGTGTCCTTTAGTAGTGGTTTCTTTGCCGCAATTCGACCACAAAGGCCTGATTCAGGCAGTCTCCTCTGAACAGTTGATGTTGATGTGTCTGTTACTTGAACTAAATGAAGCATTTATTTGGGCTGCAATTTCTGAGGCTGGTAACTCTAATGATCTTATCCTCTGCAGCAGAGGTAACTCTGGGTCTTCCTTTCCTGTGGCAGTCTTCATGAGAGGCCATGTTTCATCATAGCGCTTCGATAGTGTTTTGCCGATTGCACTTGAGAAACTTTAAAAAAACGTTCTTGACCATTTTCCGATATTGACTTACATTCATGTCTTAAAGTAATATGGACTGTCTTTCTCTTTGCTGTATTGAGCTGTTCTGTCGCATAATACAACTTGGTCTTTGTACCAAATTAGGGGTCTATCTTCTGTTTCACCCTTACGTTTGTCACCAACACAACTGATTGGCTCAAGAAGAAGAAAGAAATCCCAATGCATTCCAGGTGACTACCTCATGAAGCTGGTTGAGAAAATGCCAAGAGTGTGCAAAGCTGTCATCAAGGCAAAGGGTGACTATTTGAGAATATAAAATATAAAATATATTTTGATTTGTTTAACACTTTTTTGGTTAATACATGATTCCATAGTTTTGATGTCTTCACTATTATTCAATGTAGAAAATAGTAAAAAATAAAGAAACACCTTTGAATGAGTAGGTGTTCTAAAACTTTTGTCTGGTAGTTCATGTATATATATATATATATATATGATTTGTTTTAAATAAATCTGAATTTTTGGGGGGACCAATCACAAGTGGGGTGCCGCCCCTAACACCATAATGGGCGGGCCTCTATTTCTCTGTCCCTTCCTAAAGGATCAGTTTTCTTGTACCAGCTGTAATAGGAGCCCAGAAACATTTCACTGCCCATCAATCTTCCCACACCTTGTCCCTTTCAGAGAGGACAACATTTCATTTATCACCATATCTCTGCATATGAAAGTAGATTAATTCAAAACAGTCAGCGTCTTCAGATACAAACCATTACTCATACTGAAYACCAGGGAGGGGAGGATTTAACTTGCTTTAGCGATATCCTTTAAAAGGATGAAGGGGCAAGATTACGCTTGGTAGAAGAGCAGAAAAACAGCTGCTGTGTCCTGAGGCAAAGTTAGTTCTGAGAGATTACACAGTGCAGATATCGTGCTTGACAGGGCTTTGTAGTCCCTCACATTACTCTGCGATCTGGCAGACCTGCTCATCAGACATGGAGTACACCCCTGTCACCTGATCTGTTAGGATGATTCTGGAACCCAAWTGACAGCAACTCAGAGAAAAGAGTGGTGGAAACTGTAGCTACTGTGTTTAGGSCAGAGATACAGGAAAGATGCTGTGCAAGAAGAGATGCGGTGCAGAGAGAGTAACATGCTGACCAGACGGCTCGCGTGTGTGCAATCGAGCCCACGCTGATTTATTCCACCCACACGCAGGTTGAACTATCAAAACAAACTCTGAACTATATGTATTTGGGGAKAGGTCGAAAAGCATTGAACATTTATMGCAATTTAGCTAGCTAGCTTGCTGTTGCTTGCTAGTTTGTCTTGGGATATAAACATTGGGTTGTTATTTTACCTGAAATGCACAAGGTCCTTGTCACGCCCTGACCATAGTTTGCTTTGTATGTTTCTATGTTTTGTTTGGTCAGGGTGTGATGTGAGTGGGCATTCTATGTTGTATGTCTAGTTTGTCTGTTTCTATGTGTTTGGCCTGATATGGTTCTCAATCAGAGGCAGGTGTCAGTCGTTGTCTCTGATTGGGAGCCATATTTAGGTAGCCTGTTTTGTCATTGTGGGTTGTGGGTGATTGTACCTGTTTCCTGTGTCTTTGTGTATATCACCAGACAGGACTGTTTTGTTTTCATTCGTTCACGTTGTTGTTTTTGTTTCAGTATTCTATTTTCTTTATTAAAATATGGACACTTACCACGCTGCGCATTGGTCCTCCGATCCTTCATACTACTCCTCCTCAGAAGAGGAGGAAGARGAGCGTTACAGTCCTCTACTCCAACAATTAATTCACAGATAAAAGGGTAAAAGTTTGTTTCTAGTAATCTCTTCTCCTTCTTTTTCTTTGGATGGCGGTTGGCAACCAACTTTTAGGTGCATTACCACTACCAACTGGACTGGAGTGTGGACCTCAGTTCATCTTTCAATCACCCACAATGAGGAGATGGCACGTGGGTATATGCTCCTAAAAACCAATGAGAAGATGGGAGAGGCGGGACATGCAGTGCTTCAAGCGTTACAAATAGAACCAGGTTCTACTTTAGCGCCTGGCTACGCATACGCTCTTTGACGTGCGCAAGCAGTGTGGGTGCAATGATTGAATAACATGGCACCCACGTGAGCAGTGTGGTCAGCGTGTTAGAGTTGACGAGATTCAGATGAATGTGCATTTTTCGTGTTGTGCAGTATGTGTGGCAACTGTACGGCTACACTCACATTGACTCAGATGTTTACTGTATATTTGTCTAATATTCACGCAGATGTACTATACATATTACCCAAGAGGGCTGTATACATGTACAGTTGTTTATACTGTATGTATGAGTGCATGGTGAATACAGTACAATATGAGTATAAGTTGCTGTTTCTCTGCTGAGGTGGAGGAGGCACCTTTTTCAGACTAGATGTAACATGGTAAAAGTAAATCCAGGACACTCAAATTAGTATGATATTTTACATTTGGTATGGTTACATAAGATAGTAGGTTACTTAAGCAAAAAAATTAAAAGTAGGTTGGTTGGTCAGGGTGGATGGGTAGGCGTATAACATGAATGTCTAGCAACCAGAAGGTTGTGTGTTCAAATCTCATCACGGAAAACTTTAGCATTTGAYCTACTTACTTACTTTTTTAAAGCTATTTTGTGACTAAACTCAGCAAAAAAAGAAACGTCCTCTCACTYTCAACTGCGTTTATTTTCAGCAAACGTACATCCCAACCCACATCCCTCCTGCAATCTCAGAATGTGAGATAACTAGTGACCCCTGTTTACTGAGAATAAGGTGTTTTTTACGGAATGCTTGACCTTGTGTGTAAATTTGTGTTTGATGATTTTCACAGATTAGTGACGTGTGAAGGAATAGGTCATATTCAGGGTATAAGATTGGAGATGGCACTGTAAAAGTTGAAGTCTCTTTTCAGTCTTATGTTGATTTTTACATTGGATAAAAGTACAGACTCAGAGCTTCAAAATGGCATATTATACACTGTGGTTAGAGGAAACATGGTGAAGTAATGATGCTTTCAAAGTTGATACATTTATAATCCTACAGTATTTAGAAGAAAAAGGCATTCAAACATTTTGCTGGGATTTTTACACTTCTACATTCATCCTTGGGAGACATACATTTAGAAAAGGGTTACTTTCACCAAATTGCCAAAATTGATTTTCTGAACATTATCTCACCAACTTACCCCAATAGGAAAACAATTTAGAGTATTAAATAGCCTATTGTTGTGTAATAAAGATAACCTTTCACATTGAATGACTACAGTGCTGTTCTTTGTTTACGCCCATTTAGCATCATTCAGACCCTCTAAAGCAGTGGTGTCAAACTCATTCCACGGAGGGCCTAGTGTCTGCAGGTTTTTGGTTTTTCCTTTCAATAAAGCCCTAGACAACCAGGTGTGGGGAGTTCCTAACTAATTAGTGATGTTAATTCATCAATCAAGTACAAGGGAGGAGCGAAAACCCGCAGACACTCGGCCCCTCGTGGAATGAGTTTGACACCTGTGCTCTAAAGCCTTAGACCCACCCATCTCTTAAATAATTCACACTGGAACACATGCGACTGTGGCGAAGTGCTAAAGCAGTGAGGTAGTGCTTAAAAAAAACTAAGAAAGATTTCAACAAAATTATTTATTAACTTCAGGCGCTAAAGGTAGTAGCCTACAATTAGGAACAACTTAAAACACATAAAGGTAAAAACAAAATCTAGACCAAGGCCTATATCATAAGATTATTCCAGTAACTGGTTCAGGTCATGTTATGTTAGGAACAAAGGAATCTAGCCTGAGCCCATATTTCTTTCCTGCCCTTTGGAGCAGGACATGTAATGTTCAAGCCCTTTTCATTGCAAAGTCCTGATCTTCTCAAAAATATATATTGGCCGGGTTGTGTCCAGTCCGGGTGATGCTTTCACATCTCTGGGAGGAAGGACGTCAACATAGCACAGGAACTGAAACCAGGTTCCATCTGAGTGGAAGCTCCTTGGCCACAACAACACCAGGCTCCAGACAATTAAWGCTGTAAAGGAGGAAAGCAGACAAAAAAAAATAGATAAGATATTGAAACCTGCATACCAGCAATAACACTCATTGACCCCCAAATTCAAGTATTAAGCTCAGAGTACAAAGAAAAAATACTTGAAGTGTTGCTTGTTCACCCTCGATCATCTCCTTGTTCTGGTGTCAGAGAGCAGGTTTATGCTGAAAGACTAAATCAAGAAAGAAAAAAATTCTTAAAACATTKATTAATGTCCTATAGCTTGTTGTTTCATGTTGACTGCTACAGCTGTACTGAAATGCCATGTACACACTTAAATTGCTTACAGCCCAACAATGGCAATGCAGACACAAGATAACTAGCTAGATMTAGCAAACATTTAACCTCAAAATTACCAGTTGGTTAGATGTAAATTGTATTCATCTAGCTAGCCAGCTAGTTGAACATGGAAACAAACAACCTCAAAATSTAGAATCCAATAGCTAGCTAGATATTTAGCTATCATTTCATTGTGGCTAGCTAGCCAACTTAGTATGTGTCCCTATAATGCAAAATGGGGTTTGATTAGCTTGCTAGTTGTTTGCKATTCACACCACAGAGGCAATTTTTWGTAGCTAGCTGGTTAAACATGACAAACTGACAAACATTAAAAAGAGGATTGTCATGTCATSCATGCCTTAGCATARCAGCAATCAACATTAACAGTAGAATGCAACTAGCCAGCTCAGCTAGTTGGCTTAATGTTGCTTCATCCCGCAACGAGCCATCTGTAAACAACGGCTTTTTGTGGGWTGAAGCAAGCTATAATGGTACCTGTATGCAACTCTCTAGCAACTCAATAGCTAGCAATGAAAACAACTTTTGATACAGTTGAGACAATAACGTATGTACCTCAAATCAAATTGTATTGGTCACATACACATGGTTAGCAGATGTTATTGTGAGTGTAGCGAAATTKTTGTGCTTCTAATTCTGACAGTGCACCAATATCTAACAATTCCACAACAAATACCTAATACACACAAATATACTGTAAGTAAGGACTGAAATAAGAAAATATAAAACATAAATATATGAATGAGCAATGTCAGTATAGAATACATACAGTTGAAGTCGGAAGTTTATATACACCTTGGCCAAATACATTTAAACACAGTTTTTCACAATTCCTGACATTTAATCCAAGTAAAGATTACCTGTCTTAGGTCAGATAGGATCACCATTTTATTTTAAGAATGTGAAATGTCAGAATAACATAGTAGATGAGAATATTTATTTAAGCCTTTTTATCAAATTCACTCGAGTGGGTTCAGATGTTTACAATAACGAGTCAACTTAGTAATAGTGGGGTAGCAAGTTTCCTTATCAAATTGGTTTAACTTGGGTAAACGTTTTGGTAGCCTTCCACAATGCTTCACAATAAGTTGGGTGATTTTGGCCTTTCCTCCTGACAGAGCTGGTGTATAACCGAGTCACGGTTTGTAGGCTCCTTCTCGCACATGCTTTTTACGTCTACTCCAAAATGTTTCTATAGGGTATTGAGGCAGGGGCTTTGTGATGGCCACTCCAATACTTGACTTGTTGTCCTTAAGCCATTTTGCCACAACTTTTGGAAGTATGCTTGGGGTCATTGTACATTTGGAAGCCCATTTGCGACCAAGCTTTGATTTCCTGACTGATGTCTGAGATGTTGCTTCATATATATACCAATTTCCTACCTCTCTGAGCCATCTATGTGAAGGTGCACCAGTCCTCCTGCAGCAAAGTACCCCCCAGAACAGGATGCTGCCACCCCCGTGCTTCACGGGTTGGGATGGTTTTCTTTGGCTTGCAAGCCTCCCCTTTTTCCTCCAAACACTAATCGATGGTCATTATGGCCAAAGAGTTCTATTCTCTGTGTTCATTCAGACCAGAGGACATTTTTCCAAAAAGTACGATCTTTGTCCCCATGTGCAGTTGAAAACAATAGTCCGGCTTTTTTATGAGTTTTGGAGCAGTGGCTTCTTCCTTGCTGACCTGCCTTTCAGTTATGTCAATATAGGACTCGTTTTACTGTGGATATAGATACTTTTGTACCTGTTTTCCTCCAGAATTCTTCACAAGGTCCTTTGCTTTGTTTTCTGGAATTTGATTGCACTTTTGCACCAAATTACGTTCATCTCTAGGAGACAGAACGCGTCTCCTTCCTGAGAGGTATGACGCTGGTGGTCCCATGGGGTTTATACTTGCGTACTATTGTTTGTACAGATGAACGTGGTACCTTCATTGCATTTGGAAATTGCTCCAAAGATGAACCGACTTGTGGGATGCTACAATTTTTTTTCTGAGGTCTTGGATGATTCTTTTGATTTTTACCATGATGTCAAGCAAAGAGGCACTGAGTTTGAAGGGTAGGCCTTGAAATATCATCCACAGACTACCTCCAATTGACTCAAATTATGTCAATTAGCCTTAGTCAGCTAAGCTCTAAAGCCATGAATAATTTTCGGAAATTTTCCAAGCAGTTTAAAAGGCAGTCAACTTAGTGTAGTCTGTAAACTTCTGACCCACTGGAATTGGATACAGTGAAATAAATCTGTGTAAACACTTGTTTGGAAAAATGACTTGTGTCATGCACAAAGAGTAGATGTCCTATCCGACTTGCCAAAACTATAGTTTGTTAACAAGAAAATGTGTGGAGTGGTTAAAACGAGTTTTAATGACTCCAACCTAAGTGTATGTAACTTCCCACTTTCAACTTGTATGAGATGATATTGCAAGATATAAACATTATAAAGTGGTCGATATAATGTAGCTATCTTCTCACTTTACGTGCTCACATGTGTATGATATGCTTTAGCCAGAGTAGTACATGACTGTGCAGACCAGTATACCAAGCAGCTGGATTTCAGGACAACACTAGTATTCCCTGTCTAAACAGCTTAGTGATTTCACATTTKATTTCTATTTACAGATTACATACACGTTTGTTATTAAGGCACATGGAAGTTCACATGTTCAAATGCCTCTCCTGTGAAGTAGTGACATGTTGCATCATACYCCCAGCTTCCAGTAACGGGTCACATTTATTCTAGAACCCTATAAACCTCTAAGTGTYGTGTCCCTTTTTTCATGTCCAGTAAAATGGTTAATTGTCACTTTCTTGAGTGTGATACGCTCAAGATTTGAAAGGTGCTATATATAGTCCCCAAAAGACGCATGTTTTGAATGATTTTCAACTGTAATGTTTTTTCATAGACTGTTGAACATGGTCTACTGACCATGACACTTGTGGGGGTCATAGACCAAAACGGAGGGAAATAATATTGTGTTCGTGAGTCTCCCCTTTCCACATATTAGTTTGTAGCCCAAACAGTTCAGACGCTACAGACAGAAGTTGGCATATTAGCATTACCGACTTTAGATGAGACCCAATTAAATGTACAGAAACAACTATTTTGTGATCATTTATGGCCCTACTGGGTCCATTAAGTCCATCGTAAATGCTTTGTTCTATGTTTGAATTGTTTGTCATCTTTAGGGATATGAAGTGGCCACTTTTCTTTCAAGTGTTCAAATCAAGCKTTCTGAGAGACACTATTTGCACTCATGTTGGCATGCATCTCCAAAGAATCTCCTGTWTAAAGCAAATCGTTTGTGACACATCTCCTCTCAAATGTGGCCGACGTGCATGTAGCTTTGTGAACAACATTATTATACCACATTTAAGACTTRATTATTCAATGGTCCAATGGAAAAGGCTGGTTTGTTTGGTACACATTTCTTCAAGTTGGTCTGTAGGGCAGTCCCATTTGTGCTGAAAACTGTGAATTTAGGACACTCCTGTGAGGTGTGAAAAAAAGTTTAATAGCGCACTGCTGTGAGGTGTTAGAGATGGTTTTGTAGTGTGGCTCATCCTTGTTAAAAGGAGTGTTTGTCAGTTTTCCGGAAGTGTGTCTTTCCCTAATTATGGGGGAATAAGCACCATAAATGAGGCACGCCAGTTTGAATGTTCTTGAGCCTCTTTGGCCATMCCTTGTGATGCCAGGGTGTGTGTTTGCTGATGTGTGAGGGGGYAAAAAGTAGAATCCGCACTTACTGTAGCTAAAGTCTAAGCCTTGTTTGTGTTAGAAACATGGGCGGTGGCAAAATGTTGAAAGAGAGGAAGCCACAAACACAAAGAGACYGGACGAACAAGACAGGGAAACAGTAAAACATAAAGAGAGGAAAAAATTGTAAAGTAGGAAGAAAAAAGGGAACTAGTGGTGTGGGAACAAATCATACTGTGTGCTCACAGCTCCTCAAAATTAATGATGTTCAGATTTGGCTATGCAGGCAATGCAGCTGTCTTTGAGAAACTTTTGAAAAAAGGAAAGAAAAGCTTTTCTCCCGCCCAACGGTTCTTTCAGCAAAACAAAAAAAAATGTTTTGGGTAAAGCCACATGAAATGTCTAGGGSCTTGTTGAAGGTCTAGATGTGCAATTGAACAAGCAAGTGGTATAATGACTCACTGCAYTAGGCTCACAGTGTGAAGGAAGACACTGATACTATCAAATTAGAGTAGAGCCTTATGAAATATCATACATTTTACTCATCAGATGTGACGGGTACCAATAAAGGGTCAGATGCACAGATGCAGGTTAAGCCTGCACTTGGACCGAGTGGCACTCTATATCAAGCTGATGATTTTGTACGATTTTGTTTCTGGACATCGCTTATTTTAGTCCTGAATTGTTTCAATGCTTCATGAAATCCTTTTCTTTAATGGATTGATATCATTCAACTGCTTTTCTCCTTCCCCCCCTTCTGACACCCAGGTGGCGACATGCATCTCTGCGTGCATGGCAGATACAGTATCTCAGTTTGGATGTCGCCCCTCCACCTCAACCTCGACAAGAAGGAGCTGCTCTTCCTCCCGGGGAAGGCCTGCCTGCTCCAAGACCTCTCCATCACGGTTAACAACTCCACGGTGTCCCCCCTCCCACTACTAAGTATCTTGACGTGACCCTGGACAACACTCTGTCGTTCTCTGCAAACATCAAATCAGTGACTWGCTCCTGCAGGTTCATGCTCTACAATATCCYTAGAGTACGACCCTACCTCACACAGGAAGCAGCACAGGTCCTAATCCAGGCACTTGTTATCTCCCATCTGGACTACTGCAACTCGCTGTTGGATGGGCTCGCAACTTGTAACATCAAACCCATGAAACTTATCCAGAACGCCGCAGCCTGCTTGGTATTCAACCTTCCCAAGTTCGCCTATGTCACCCCGCTCCTACGCACACTCCACTGGCTTCCAGTCGAAGCTCGCATCCACTACAAGACCATGGTGCTTMCTTACAGAGCAGGAAGAGGAACTGCTCCMCCKTACCTTCAGGCTATGCTCAAACCCTACAACCCAACCCAAATTCAAGTCAAAATTTTTTCATTACGTTTTGCCAGCAATCACTCTATGGTTTCCCACGGTTAATTTGCACGTCACTGCTCAGCCCATTGCTTGGGTACAATTAACACAAAAACTCTCCTCATWTGAACACACTGGAAAAGGAATGACTATAAACCTCAGGTGAAATGACTATATTGTTTTCAGTCTCATCTCTAATCCACACTCTTCTCTGCTCTGGAGAAGAAGAAAAAAACTCCAAACAATTTACCCCAGATACCAAAGCAGAGCTTGTTGAGAGGCTCAGCTGAGCAATTTTTGCTGCGTGTCATTGTTGTCGCTGTTGAATGGTTTAAGGGAACCAGTGGTGTGGGAACCAATTATACTGCACACAGTTTAAGGCTTTTCGACCTGTCCTCAAATTAATGTCATTGGRTCAGAGTKTGTTTTGATATTTTAAGCTGCGAGTCGTGATCACGTTTGGTATAGGGGGACAAAATAAATGTATGCACGATAMCGCACGCGCGCAGCCGGTTTGGGTTCCGTGTTAGGTATCATCTGGAGGAAAACCTGAACAGTTACGCACTATCGCGGGACAACCAAACCAAGCAACCTAGCTCACATCCGGAGCTCAGGGAACGAGGGAATGTAGACGACAGGAAATTTTAGCCTTTTCCTCTTGGCCATTCGGCCCACAGTGACATGGCGCCTCCTCGCCAACACAACCACAACTTGACTTATCCGCTTGGCAGTAAAAGATTACGCACAAAYGGAGTGGCTACCAAGTAACCACCATACCGATAACCACCGCAGTAACAATAGCTATGATGAACGTCCCCAACCTAACAGGTCCCGTAGAGATCAACCTYGCCGATACGTCACTGCYCCTAACCCTCACAAAGGGTCAGGACACAAGGGTAACAAGCGTAACATGGGCAACAAAGTGTTCAACAACGATCTAAACGCTAACCGAAACGATATAGAAGCTKTGATAATAGATGTACTGCAGCAGAATACATTTGAGAAAGAGGACAAGGTTAAGTAATCATGACGAGGCGTAAAATTGTTGGAGACCAAGTCCACCGAAATTCACGCAATTCGCGAGGACGTCAACATTTCCATTACTCCCACACTCACTCAAATCGCTTTCCAGGGACCGCTCCTTCTAGACACAAGCCCGCAGGATTTGTCTACAGATGTTGATACGGATGTGGAGACGCACAAGGTAAGCACCGTAGCAACAGATGATTCCTCTCCCATTCCGATAAAGGGCCCACTGGGTCACGAAGGTGGYTTATCTGTCTTGAAAATRAACACAACAAACCGCTCCCGTCTTCCAACCTACTCCACTTTGTTGGGGATATGACGAAAAAAAACGAATCGAACAGCCAATACCTTAGAGCAGTCTTGGAGGACTGTTTGACCTGTGATGCTCTGAGATTCGGGTTCGAAAATTTCCCTCATATCAGAAACTTTGCTGGATGAACTAAAAAGGGCAGTGGACCCAGCAAAACATTGGTTGAAAATGGAACATTGCGACACAAATCTTCTAGGTTTCACTCAAGCTACCTCGCCCCTAACCAAGCGTATCCTACTTAAACTCAGCTTCGAAAGCGTGTCACTGATCCWCTCTGTGTACGTGACTAGCACTAACACCGAACGGATGCTGTTTGCGATAGATATAATTGACCGTTGGGTACCCCTAATGGATTGGAAAACCAACCAAATCTGGTCAAAAATAACTATGCCAACTCCATTGACTTCACTGCATTCTTCCAAGGCTACATGCCATACAATGTGCAACAATGTGGGTTCGACGTCAGCAACTGACGCAACCCCGGTGAACTTGGTCATGAGCTCGCCATTGGTAGCAAATTACAAGTTCAACTCAGAACTTAACTGAATATGAGGTTTTCCTGTGTGGCTTGGGTGATTCACCAGCCGACACTTACCGCCCTCTTCTGATAGTGCCGTTTAGGCACATGCCACCTATGGTTGAGGATGTCATACAGGCAACTTGGTCGGAAAAATCCGCAAACAGTTTGAAAATGTTCAACGCAATTTTGAAAACGGCTAACTGCCATCCCCTTGTTCCGAAAACGTTCAGATTTCCACTGGGAACGACTCCCCAGARGACACACCGCATTAGGGGAGTGTGCGCTATCAATCCGCATTATAACCAAGGAAGTATCCCACTACGTACTGGTTGTCGCAGACCTCCCACATTCAGTCTATATGGGAGRGGAAATGTTTATAAGATTGGGTGTTACACTTGATACCATACACCAAGTTCTTTGGCGCAGCCAGACCAACATGCCTTGTCTTTCAACCCGGTGCGAATGGCATCCGGGCAGASTATTCCTGAAGCTTGCAAGGTGATAACTGAGTCCGCCATGGTGATTCCGGCAAGAACCACAAAGGTTTCTGTAAGACTGAACCTGACACCCGGATACCGGATGGAAGGCACCACTGCGTTTTTCTAACTCTCTCTGCGACTATTCAACTTGGGGCTAACTATCAATGGCGACCCGCTGTTGGAACTAAACGCTAAACGCACTTACCTCCTGGTACAGAATCTGACTCGAGCGGATATTTCCATTCCTCGGCACACTCAGCTAGGAACATTGATTGATGACTCCTTCCATGATTTTGAACTGGTTGTTCCCGTGATTGGGCCTCTTCCATCCTCCCTAGTCCTAGGTGGCGAGGGAGGTACGCTYTTTACTTGTCCGCCAAAAGCAATCACAATAACTCCCATATTGCCACTTGARGACACATCAACGTTCAGGCTGGAAGTTGATTCTGACAACAACCTGTTAATATACTCCATCGTCACGGAGGCCGATATCGCATCTCCTCCTGCATGCGAGGTACACTCTTGTGAGGTGACAACCAATGATTCTCCCACCATTGACATGCCGTCACCACCCGATGAAGACCTGTACAATGTCMCCGAACCATATCCTGGTTTCCATGCACAGTTAGTACAAATACTGTRGGAGGCTGATGCACTTGTCAATGACACTGAAAGGCATCAATTGAGAGAATTGTTTAACAATCACAGTGAGATCTGGTCAACAGACTCGCTGGATTGCAGTGTTACGGGCATTCATGTGGTGCGTATTCCTACGCCACCCGGAGCAGCTCCTACGTTTGTGAGACAATACAAAATTCKATTTGCAGCGTACGCAGTGGTACAAGAGATTGACTCCCTATTAGCTAAACGGATAATCAGGTTATTTAACAGTGCATACTACGCTCCCGTGTGGCCTGTTCTGAAACCARCGGTTAAAACKTCTTAGCGCTAGGGGTCAGAATGATTTATTTTCTTAAAATAATGTTCCCAAGGTAAACGGACATTTTCTCTGGCCCAGATCGTAGAATATGCATATAATTTACAGATTAGGATAGAAAACACTCCAAAGTTTCCAAAACTGTCAAAATATTGTCTGTGAGTATAACAATACTTATTCTGCAGGCYAAAACCTGAGAAAATCTAACCCGGAAGATATATATATTTTTTAAATCTATGTTTCCTGGACCGTCTTTCTTCCATTTAAAGGGGTATCAACCAGATTCCTTTTTCAATGGCTTCCTCAGGCTGTGACCAGGCTTTAGACATAGTTTCAGGCTTTTATTTTGAAAAATGAGCGCGATTTTCAAAAAGTATCACGTGTCCTCTAGGTAGTTCCTGCGCATGCTCTCATTTTCTTTATCCTCTTAATGAATGGTTATGGTCCGGTTGAAATATTATCGATTATGTTTGTTAAAAACAACCTGAGGATTGATTATAAAAAACATTTGACATGCTTCTACGACATTACGGATACTTTTTGGAATTTGTCGAACGGAACAAGGCTTTGGTTTTCTGAACATAATGCACAACTCAAAAGCATATTTATCGAACAAAATAACATTTGTTGGGTAACTGGGAGTCTCGTGAGTGCAAACATCCGAAGATTATCAAAGGTAAGCGATTCATTTATTGCTTTTCTGACTTTCATGACCAAGCTAACCAAGCTAATATAAGGCTAACTGTTCTAGCATTGATTGCTACACTCACAAAAGCTTGGATTTCTTTCGCTGTAAGTATAAAAGATTGACGATAGGTGGATTAAACAACAAGCTAAGCTGTGTTTGGTATATTCACTTGTGATTGCATGATTATAAATATTTTTAGTAATATATTTGCATTTGGCGCCCTGCAAATTCTCGCAAAGTTGATTTAGGAAATGATCCTGCTAAAGCACAGAGAAGTTAAATGGTGTCTTACCATTGAATATACACAACTCAACAAGCTGGTTCCATTGTCTCGTTGGCCAATGGCACAGCTCGAGTTGCCAAAGGTGGAAAACGCCAAGTACTTCTCCACTGTCAACATGGCGAATAGTTTCTGGGCCATGACAGTCAACCCTCGCYACCAACACAAGTTGGCTTTCTCTTTCTCGAACAAGCTCTTTACATTCAATCATTGCCCYTTCAGGTATGCGAACTCCCCCTCAGAGTTCAACATATTCCTGCACAGGACAATGCCAGACGCAACCGACAATGCCAGACGATAATCTAGGTGGACGATGTTCTCATGACAAGTGAGACTTGGTCACATCACCTCAACGAGATGGAKAACGTGCTTACCCAACTCAGGACGGCAGGGGCTAAGTTGGCCATCATGAAAGGACAATGGTGCAGGACCAAAGTAAACTAAGTTGGGCTTCTGGTGGGTGCTGAGGGCAACATACCACAGTCTAACAGAATCCAAGCAGTCCGCAACATCAAAACACCTACAAACCTTCATGAGGTGCGCAGTTTCTTGGGAGTATGTAATAACTCCCGTCAATTCATAGAAAACTACGTKGACTTGTCAAAGCCTTTGATCCGTTGTTACGTACGCCTCTTGGAGGGAACGCAACACCCTGCTACACTCAACTCCCCGTGGAGTGAAATAGGTTGTAACGATCTTCGTTGGGAGAAAGAGAGGAGGACCAAAGCGCAGCGTGGTAAGTGTTCATGATGAATGGAATGGAATGGAACAAACCTGAACACTGAAATACAAAACAATAAAGTGAACGAACTAAAACCGAAACAGTTCCGTGTGGAACACACAGACACGGAAGACAACCACCAACYAAACCCAGGTGAAAAAAGGCTACCTAAGTATGATTCTCAATCAGAGACAACTAACGACACCTGCCTCTGATTGAGAATCATACCAGGCCAAACGAAAAAACCAACATAGAAAAACGAACATAGATAACCCACCCAACTCACGCCCTGACCATACTAAAACAAAGAAATAACAAAAGAACTAAGGTCAGAACGTGACATAGGTATGTGATGTTCGGTGCAGGTAAGGATGACAGAGGCAGAGAATATCACCATTTACAGAGACTTTATTTCCTTCACACGGTAATTGTGGGGAAAAGAGGCTGGACAGAATCAAAGTAAAGAGAGTAAAAGTTAGAGTCCCCTGAAATACACACATACATGTACACAAACAAACTCAAAACACAGAAATTGGGGAACGTAACACCCGTCTTCTTCAGAAAGACACCTGTGGCTTCCTTGAAAAACCTGTGGCTTCCTTGAAAAACCTGCTTTGTGAGGCACCCTGCCTGGTGTACCCCAACAAAGACAAGATGTTATTTTTGGAAGTCGGTTTCTCAGAGCACTGCCTTAGTGCTGGGTTGTACCAAAAATACAACCAAGACAAACATGTGGTTGCTTACGCGAGCAAAACATTCAAGCCTGCTGAACACAAGTTCTCAGACTGCGAAAAAGCGCTGCTGTCGACAGTTTGGGTGGTCAAAGACTTCACCAGTAATGTCGGCGGACAAAAGGTGATCATAGAAACATGTTACCAGCCTGTGACTTTTCTGGAAAGCCAACGAATCCGMGAGGGTGCTGTACACAACAGCAGAATAGCGGCTTGGCTGATGACGCTGCAGAGCCATGATGTAGTAGTCAACTACGCAAAAGCGAGGAAAAAAACTGCCTTTGGGCGGGGCWTTGGCGGTGTGACAGTAGTGTGGTGATGATGAAACCGACTTCACACCACCCCAGCGTGACGTAGCTCCGCCATTGCCATCGAACCATCACTACTTCGAAGAGAACTTATGTCTTGGCATGCCGATGGCATTTGTGGATGGCTGTTCTTACCACRATCTAGACCACTTGCAAGTTGGTGTGGGATTTGTATGGCACAATGACATTCCGTGCAAACCACTTCAATTTCAGCCAGGCAACAAGACCAGCCAGTTCACAAAAGTGGCGGGCGTGCTTATCACACTGCAAAAGGCAGTGAAACACAACTTGTCKTAACTCGCAATCTGCACCCACTCAGACTACGCCAGACTCAACTTCTTATCCCAATATGCATATGCCAAGCACATGACCACTTCAAGTGGCAAAGAAGTGAAAAACAAAGAGCTCATTCTAGCTTGCGATGACCTCATCACCAAACACGACATACAAGCYTATTGGAAGAAAGTCAAGGGACACTCCAAATCACCTGGTTGTGACAAACTCTGCAACTACCATGCCGACAGCATGGTGAAATRTGGGGTAATTCACGGCTCCCCTTGGGTGTTCGATGTTCGAGATGCATGGTGTCTGCGGTAACGCGTAGCCATGTAAAGCACCGCGGGAAATGTCTTTGCACGAACATAATGTGTTGCTAACTCATTCATTCCTGAATGGTGACCCAGTAGCAATGCAACACTAAGATGAGTCCCTCGCCACTTTGATGGCTTTCCTGTCAATCACCTAGTGTCCGAACTGGCTTTGGCAGGTTCACACGACTTGCGTTCGCTGTACACAACCAAACAGCACCTCACACTTGTAGATGACACCTACTGGTGTATGTTTCAGAAACCGACGCCACACGAAGGTGGGTGGTTCCTAAAACACAGAGGGGGATAAAGAAAGCCCATGCCCACGACGAGCCATGTGGAGGCCATAGGGGTATTGTCCGAGGGAATTGTCGGACGGGCCACAGTGTCCCCGACCCACCCCTGTCTCAGTCTCCAGGATCTATGCTGCAATAATCTATGTGCCGGGGGGCTAGGGTCAGTCTGTTATATCTGGTGTAATTATCCTGGTGTCCTGTGTGAATTTAAGTATGCTCCCTCTAATTCTCTCTCTCTCCCTGCCCTCCCGGAGGACCTGAGCCCTAGGATAATGCTACAGGACTTCACCAGTAATGTCGGCGGATGACTCCTGGCTGTCCCCAGTCCACCTGGTCATGCTGCTGCTCCAGTTTCAACTGTTGCCTGCAGCTAGGGAACCCTGACCTGTTCACCGGACGTGCTACCTTGTCCCAGACCTGCCAGTTTCGACTCTCTCTCTCTACCACACCTGCTGTCTTGACCTCTGAATGCTCGGCTATGAAAAGCCAACTGACATTTACTCCTGYGGTACTGACCTGTTGCACCCTCTACAACCATTGTGKTTKTTATTTGACCCTGCTGYTCATCTATGAACGTTGTAACATTTTGAAGAATAATCTGGCCTTAAATGGCCATGTACTCTTATAATCTCCACCCGGCACAGCCAGAAGAGGACTTTCCACCCCTCATAGCCTGGTTCCTCTCTAGGTTTCTTCCTACGCCCCTGCCTTTCAAGGGAGTTTTTCTTTGCCACCGTGCTTCTATATGTGCATTGCTTGCTGTTTGGGGTTTTAGGCTTGGTTTCTGTATGGCACTTTGTGACATCTGCTGATGTAAAAAGTGCTTTATAAATAAATGTGATTGATTGAGTGTAGCCCACAGCCATATGTCATAGCCATATCAGGGCCTAACAACATAAGGACAACTCAGATAATGCTATTATGTTCTTCTGAAATAGACTACATTTTCTTCATATCATGTTTCTTTAGACATGTCTAAAATAAATCATGGATTTATTAGACTTTTTAACAGGTCTGCATCAGTGGCTTATAGACTATGCGTGGAAGCCAGGAGATGCTAAACTTGTTTATGTTAATTTTTGGTAAATTACTGTGAGACCGGCAGTTATTTGCTTGACATTCACTGGCTGACAAAATTTCATGACCGCCACAGCACTACACAACGGAAACTTTTGAGTGTGAAAAACCCAGCAGAGTTGCAGTTCTTGACCCATTTAAACCGGTGCGCCTGGCACCCACTACCATACCCGGTTCAAAGGCACTGAAATAGTTTGTCTTGCCGATTCACCCTCTGAATGGCACACATACACAATCCATGTCTCAATTTCCTCAAGGCTTAAAAATCCTTCTTTAACCCGTCTCCTCGGCTTGATCTACACTGATTGAAGTGGATATAACAAGTGACATCYATAAGGGATCATAGACTGACCAGGAGAATCCGGGTGAAAGCTTTGTCACTGACTCACTCAATGTGTGRAGCTACTTCTCTGTAGTGAGGCGAACTGTTAAACTAGCACTGATAGGATTATTTTCACTTCATTACTTCAGAGTACCAATAAATCCGCAAAGGCACATTACGGGCTGTGTCAAAGGTCCAATTATAACTATGCAAATATGCCACCAATCATATTTCTTTGTCGATTTTCAAAGTTGAAATAGGACTACATGTAATGGAATAAATACATGTTATAGGCTGTTATGTAAAGTGTTGGCTAATTTAAGAATAGGATGTCTTCCATCTGCTTGGATGTTGCCATCCCAGAAATGACATTAATTTCCTCTGCGATTGGCTCCTTTGGGCTTCAATAATTGACAGGCTACTATGCTTTGTTCTACAACGGCTTTGTCCCAGTGTTAAATGGGAGGTGATTTTGCCACTGTCAATGTAGCTTCCCAATTAATTTTTTTTTTTAAACTAAAGCTATCACATTATCCAATGGTGGTCTTAATGTTAATCGTTTTTTCATCAAGGGAATTATATAAATAGTGTAAATAAATAAATTTGTTCTGAGTGGGCCAAGTTATTGTTGATGACATTCATCTCGTGCATTGTCTTTAGAGACCCAAAAGCGGCGGTAGGGTTGGTTGGTAGGACSGTTGCGATTCATTGTGCACAAGGTAAGCGGCTTCTCCTTGTTGATGGGAATTCGCTGACAGAGCACCAGTTGTTTTCGCAGGCAGATGTTGGCGACTGAAGTGGGCTACCGGTTACAACTTTAATTTTAATGCTAAGGAAAATTCGATGACACGTGCTCTTATCGCTAGTTTAAACTGAAATGTATGGTATGCGCTCGGCCACCAATCACTACAGGTAAGAATGTGCCTACGTGCTTTTAACTTTGTAGTAGCCTGTTTTGCAATATGATACAACCACCCTCGAAGTTTGGCATGTACAATGAATGATTATTGGGTTTGTACTTACGTTTTACATGTTTGAATATGGTTGAGTTACCCTACCTCCAATCAAAGGGACATGTTTCGTTTGTTGAGCATATTGGTTTGTTTTCAGCCAAATCAGTACGCTGAAGCTTCGTAAACTTGA
Source organism: Salvelinus sp. IW2-2015 (assembly GCF_002910315.2). Taxonomy (NCBI): domain Eukaryota; kingdom Metazoa; phylum Chordata; class Actinopteri; order Salmoniformes; family Salmonidae; genus Salvelinus; species Salvelinus sp. IW2-2015. Next base: position 7,126,065 of record NC_036865.1, on the reverse strand, counting down.
AGCTTCGTAGACTTTCAWTGGTTTTTAAATGGTTTGCGAATGTATGTTTTGAATATGAAAAATAGCCTAAAACAATTGTTCAATAACATTTGCAGGTTAATGTTTTTTTTGTTGTGTTTTTTTTAAACAAATATCTCCAATATCACATTTGTGTCGTATACAAGTGAAGCACTGAACAATAGCCTATCCTATAATAATGTAATTATAATCTTCTGTATCGGGTGAAAACAGCTTTATAGGGATTGAGTGAACATTTCATATTCATTCAGGTTTGTGGAAATCAATGCTGTGTGACTGTTGCGCTCAAAAAGAGTGGAGGTCGTGTGTAAATGTTCCACTTAAAAAAAGGATGCTGTGGGGATGAATTATAATTTACTGTATGGGTAGCCATGCTTTATGTTGAATGCTTGATTGAATATTACCGAGTACAATATTCACTTTGCCATTGCGGTTAATTAGAACATTTTAGTTGGGGTTCAAGACTTCGACAAATTGCCATCACCTTTTATGCACTTGAATTATTTTTGGGAACGGGGATTTCAAAGTGACAAGGAATGGCAGCGCTCACACCAGGTGAAGGTCATAAACACATTTCATACAGCCCCTCGTGATATATGTAGACCTGCATCCATGTGTGGATGTGCGCGTTTTAGTGGAAGTGGGTGTTCATGTGCTGATGGAGTGGAGGATTTATATGGTTATTCATTATTATGTAATGCAGGCTAATCTTTATTTGGTGCATACAATTAATAGATTTTTCTTATCATGGGGTAATTTCAAGGTACGTAACGATTCACCGAAACGCATCGTTCCGGGTTCATCTGTCCGCTGGAGCCCAAACCGATCCACATGAAGCATGCATTGGTCAGAAAACCGATTCAAACATTACTAATCTCCGGTTCACTAATGTTTTTTACTCATATTGTTTTATTCCGAAAATTATTCTTATCTGTTGTGACAATTGATGTGTCCTCTCCTGCTGTTCAGTAGCCCACCGAACTTGTATGCATGTAACTGCGTGTGACTGTCTGATAACAACTGTGCGTGCGCACGTCGCACAAGTGCGGTAGACAGCTAATCACGCCAACAAGGTAGGTCTATCTCGGTTCTAGGCTATTCGTACATCTGCTCGGCACCGTCAGCATTCAGATATGGCTTTTGCAATATCAAATCATATGTTTTATTAGTTGAATTGTTCAGGTTCGCAATAAAACATATTTTTGATAATTTAGCTTTAAACAGTCATAGTATTTATATTTGGTTATTTTTTTCAATAACAGGTAATTTCATAAAGTACATCAATCATTTCTGCGAGCTGTGCGTGCTGGCATTCATTAGAAAAAGCTGGAGAAGTTCTCCAGTAAAATTCCAAACGTCTAAACTATTGGCTTTTGAGACGGGTGTAAAATTACAAAGTTGCATTATATTAGTTGGCTAAATGTCATGCTAATTACAAAAGATAAATGTTGACATAGAACTAGCCCCCAAAAAAGGGAGGGGGGGCATACATTGATAGTGGGGTGGTAGATGCTCAGCATGCCCTATGGCTCAGCTAAGGGGAAATGGCTGGAAGGGAACCAGCTTTTGTCGAAATAATGGTTAGGGTTTTAAAATGCGATTTTTGACAGTAATTTGACAAAAGATGAATCCCTTCTAGCCATGACACAGCTCAGGTGCAAATACACAACCTTGACATCGACACACACACACTCATCTTAGAGAAGTCATCTCAGACAGATCCTGCAGCAGATATCAGCAGCAGATATTAATTTAAAATGGAAAATTAATATGTTCATGCCAAAAATGTTAGTGTATCGAATCAAACTGAATCGTATCAATTCGTTCCCCTAATCAAACCGAAACTCACCATATAGGACCCAATGCATCTAGATGAGTATGAGAGATGCACATCCCTAGTCATTTCCACTTTAGCCTATTGCTACCCTCAGGCTATGAAGCCTATCAGATTAAAGATAGCTGTCAGCTGTTGGCAAGAGTTCTSAAGCACCAAACAGCTCTAGAGTACATTGATGTTGTTTCATGTAATCAAGTAGTGTATACAAAAGATACTGAGTCAGGTCTGATCTTATCTGGAAAGAAAATAGAAACACTTGACCTGTTCYTGGAGGCTGGAGGTTTTGAAATGTCCCTCTCTCCCAAATATATGTATATTTGTGTGACTTGAGTAACAGCCAAGACAACCGTCTCTGTTCCGGTGCAGCTCTGTAAAAAAAAAACACAATGTTACTTATTTATTTTGCTCTATTTTTTGTTTCAATATATCTCACTGCAGTATGCTTAAACCAGTTGCACAGTAGATTTAGCTCCCAGTCAAGCATGATATTAAAAGAGGAAGAGGGGAGCTGAAGTCTATGTGATTAACATTAACTGGGTTGTGCAGAGAGGTGATGGGAAGTCCCGCTCCTTATCTTAAAAACACCAGTGCTCAGAATGTCATTTCCTCTTCCCACCCAGTGACAACATAGCAGATTTAACACATTTTTWAAAAAGTAATCCAAAGGCAACAAACATGTATTGGATGACGCACAGTGGTAAGGAACTCCTTTCTATCTCTATATCTCCCCTTTTTCCTCCCTGCTGTGCTCGTTATATGCTGTCTGAGGTGTGGGTAGAGACTATGCCCTGTGCAAACATTACTCTGCAGAATTGGTGGTTGGGCAGACAGGCAGTGCTATGAGATGATGAGGTATGGGTGCAGCTGGGACCTGGAGGGTGGCACAGAGCACCAGGTGGCTCATCCCTCCTTCCTGATTCAGATTGATGGGCCTCATCTCCCAACCGCCCACTCTCTGGCCCAGGTGCATCATGGGAGTGAGGGCCAGGGACATTTGGGTTTGGGCTGACCTGGCTGTCCCATCCGTGTGGCCCTTTGTGCCCTGTCTGACTTGGGATAATGCAGTTGCACTGTCATCACTCATCTGGGATGAGGTCTGACGCCAAACATTGCCCTGATGTAGCCAACCACTACCTCAAGCTGTCACAGTGTCCAGYTGTACATTCAGATCAACTATTTTTAGAGATATTTTAAACAAAAAATATTTGATTGTCTTCTTCTTTTTCTTCTTATTTGATCGTTATTATCATCTTCATAATAATAATAATGATGATCATCATCATCTTCTTCTTCATCAGTCCCGCCACCACCAGCACCACCATCTCAAAAGGCAAGCTCCTTTCCAACCACATTCATATCCACTCAAAYCCTGCAGATTTCCCATAATGTTTTAGGAGGCGGGAGCATAGCCACAAGCATCCCAACGCTGATGCAGGGCGACGGGAGCAAGAAACTCGTCTGGAATGATGAGGATAAGTCAATTACAGCCCAAACAGAGTGTTGCATAGGAGAAGGATCCGCTGTGGTTAGCCGACTGCTCAGACAAAGTCCTCAGGGCCTGCTGTGCCTGTAAGAGAGGCGAGCTGGGCTGGTGGAACATATTTATAAAATCAGCTCAGCTCTAAGTGCTGCKGCAGTGTGGGATGTAGTGGGTACTATAATACCTGTTTCCCATGGAAGAAAGCAACGTTTTGACCATTACACCAAGAGGTACTGTATATCAGTCTTGGGCTGAGAGTGACACTGTTTTTAATGTCGCAGGCAGGGTTATCTTATCACGAGACCGTGAACCCTACTCACATTCGCTACACCGACCCAAAACAAACTCTTCTGACTCTGATATTTTTCCACACTGTCCTTTTCAGCAACTGTGGTGGATGCGTAAACTGGCCAGCTCAGTACAGCCCTGCTTGACTTGGTTGCGCTTGGCCGGTAGTGCAAAAATGGTATAAGTCAGTGGTCAGGGTCTTAGTCRCAGTTGCCTTAAGAGGTCAGAGAACAAGTCAGGATACAGGACAAGGAACAAAATGAAAAATCAAGACCACGAGMGGGTCTGACAAAGAGGTGACTCACCAAGCACACCAGGCGGGAAGCGAGAAAACACAGAAAAGGGCAGAACATTTGATCATGTGCTCAGTAACTCAAACATATATATTWTTCCCACCCACTTTTGCCCTTTTCAAGTCAGCTTAAAATCAAATGGTAGACAAGATGACAGGGTTCTGAAATATGGCTGATAACTCTTGAGAGGTTTAATTCGACACTGCTGTGTGTTTGAGGGTGGTCAGTGGATTTGGTGYGTGACAAGTAGAATTTTAGCTGACTGACATACTGTACTTAAGCACATGGCAGATTAGGCAACAGGKCCCTACACTGAAAATGATTGAGACAGTGACAAATATGTATGGCCTCATATCTTAAAATAGCTAGTGCTTTGTGGTTTAGAGATGACTAAAGCTTTATTGACTTCAACACATTTAATGAAAGTGCTGTATGTTAGTCTGTTCAGTGTATGCAAGCTGTCTCTTATACACATCTAGATGTGTATAAGAGACAGGTATGTTAGTCTGTTCAGTGTATGCAAGAGTGGGATTATCTGCAATATCTGAATTTAAGTGTGCAATCTTAGGATGTACAGTGTTCGTGAGGTTGTGTGCCTTCATTTGCATTGATTGGATTTTTTGTAATATTGGGGTGACATTACCCTCTGGTGGCAGGGTGACACTGGCATTGCGGGCTGGATGATTGACAGCTGTCTGAGAAATTGATTAAAATGGTTGTTACTTTCATGTACATTTATTGATGTGTTCAGCCCACAGATTAGTCCAGTAAACCTCAGATCAGTCCAGTGCCTCTTTACGCATGAGCTGACAAAGAATTCCAACAAAGCTAAATTTGACCATAGATGAGGAATGATTATCGTGGACTTTTTCAAATTTTAACATCTCTGTTTTATTGATAAATACTGCATAATTTCCAGAATCCATCCTCGGCTGTGTGTTTCGAACCATTTGTCTCACCTTAATGGGTTTATTTGACATTTAATTCAATCTTATTTCCCTACTTGCTGAGTGAAGACCAAGGATTGTCCAATAAACAATCCAAAACAAATTTCATGAGATGCAAATATTTGGTCTTCATCTGTGATTATTTAAGTGATAATGCCAGAGAAGCCGGAGTTGGAGGATATATTGGCGCGGGTGTTGTTAGGTCCAAGACGAAGTCGAGGGCATTATCACTTTTATACAGTTGAAGTCGTAAGTTTACATACACCTTAGCCAAATACATTTAAACTCAGTTTTTCACAATTCCTGACATTTAATCCTAGTAAAAATTCCCTGTCTTAGGTCAGTTAGGATCACCACTTTATTTTAAGAATGTGAAATGTTAGAATAATAATAATAGCGAGAATGATGTATTTCAGCTTTTATTTCTTTCATCACATTCCCAGTGGGTCAGAAGTTTACATAAAGCATTGCCTTTAAGTTGTTTAATTTGGGTCAAACGTTTCGGGTAGCCTTCCACAAGCTTAACCCAATAAATTGGGTGAATTTTGGCCCATTCCTCCTGACAGAGCTGGTGTAACTGAGTCAGGTTTGTAGGTCTCCTTGCTCTCACACGCATTTTCAGTTCTGCCCACAGATTTTCTATAAGATTGAGGTCAGGGCTTTGTGATGGCCACTCCAAAACCTTGACTTTGTTTTCCTTAAGCCATTTTGCCACAACTTTGGAAGTATGCTTGGGGTCATTGTCCATTTGGAAGACCCATTTGCGACCAAGCTTTAACTTCATGACTGATGTCTTTGGATGTTGCTTCAATATATCCACAGAACGTTTTGTTGCTTCTTCCTTGCTGAGCGGCCTTCCAGGATATGTTGATATAGGACTCGTTTTACTATGGATATAGATACATTTGTACCTGTTTCCTCCAGCATCTTCACAAGGTCCTTTGTTGTTGTTCAGGGATTGATTTGCACTTTTGGCACCAAAGTACGTTCATCTCTAGGAGACAGAACCCGTCTCCTTCCTGAGCGGTATGACGGCCACGTGGTCCCATGGTGTTTATACTTGCGTACTATTGTTTGTACGGATGAACGTGGTACCTTCAGGCGTTTGGAAATTGCTCCCAAGGATGAACCAGACTTGTGGAGATCTACAAAAAAAAATTCTGAGGTCTTGTCCTGATTTCTTTTGATTTTCCCATGATGTCAAGCAAAGAGGCACTGAGTTTGAAGGTAGGCCTTGAAATACATCCACAGGTACACCTCCAATTGACTCAAATGATGTCAATTAGCCTATCAGAAGCTTCTAAAGCCATGACATCATTTTCTGGAATTTTCCAAGCTGTTTAAAGGCACAGTCAACTTAGTGTATGTAAACTTCTGACCCACTGGAATTGTGATACAGTGAATTATAAGTGAAATAATCTGTCTGTAAACAATTGTTGGAAAAATTGTGTCATGCACAAAGTAGATGTCCTAACCGACTTGCCAAAACTATAGTTTGTTAACAAGAAATTTGTGGAGTGGTTGAAAAACAAGTTTTAATGACTCCAACCTAAGTGTATGTAAACTTCTGACTTCAACTGTATAATGGGTCACCAACATATTAAAATAATGATTGCCATATTTTAATTACAAAAGTTATTTCTATAGATGTATTCATACTATTTCATCCTTACACAAGATGTATAGTTCCAACACAAATCTAGGGTTGCTACCCAAGCCGGCTGGTTGTTCGTTTTATCGGTTCAGTTGCTAGACTCGATCCAGTCATTCAGTCTTTATGTTCTGTATCTATAGAAGCGACCCAGTCGTTTGCTCTAAATGTTCCATTGCCATACTGGCTGGCAACGTTCTTATCCCTTGCTTGCTAGCTAGCCAACTACGGCTAACTTAAATTCACGGCCAAAATTCTGCAGCCAGAATAACAGCAAAGTAGATGCATTTGAATTTGTTCAAGCTGTTTTCTAGTGACATTTATTTGGATACATCCATACCAATGACCTAATGAGGTACGATTTCGCTTGTCATAGAAAATGTGCTCACTCGTCAGGACACTGTTGTTAAATGCTTATGGCTAGGGGTTCCGCTAGCGGAACAACATTCCGCAGAAAAGGCAGAGCGCGAAATTCAAAAATATTTTGGGGAAATATGTAACTTTCATACATTCACAAGTGCAATACACCAAATTAAAGCTTATCTTCTTGTTAATCTACCCATCGTGTCCGATTTCAAAAATACTTTACAGCGAAAGCACACCATATGATTATGTTAGGTCAGAGCCTAGTCACAAAAACACACAGCCATTTTCCAGCCACAGAGGAGCTAGCCAACAACACAGCAAACACAATCACTTCAAACTGAAGATGGAAAGACTGCAAACTAGCTGCACTTCGTTTCGTTTGACCTTTTTCAGTTGACATTTCTTTGTATATATCCATAAAAATGATGACAGCTGTTTTGTGATTTCGACTGGCTGAGAAACGCTGCCTGCCTGTCTGTCCCGTGCCAACTCCCGACCCCTACACGTTCATTACTATGGGACAGCTGGAGATCGAATTTGAATATTGAAACAATGTTGCAAATGTCGGAGAGACAGACAAAGGTTAATACAAATCTCAGCTGTTGATAACTAAATGTAAGTTTAAAAGAAATGTGAGATAATGTCTAAATGCTTTTTATAGTGGAGATCAAGTTTATAACTTGCCTGGCTGGGCTGGATTGCGCAGTCGGATGGAACAGAGTAAATACGCATTTTAACGTAATATATTTAACCGGTGGTAACTCGTGAAATAGACACCAGCTGGAATGCGCTTTTAACCAATCAGCATTCAGTATTAGAGCCACCCGTTGTATAAAATAACACAATGCATCTGTTTATTAAAGAAATCCAGTACAAAGAGAGCAACATTTCTGTCTCTAAGCATTACTAGGTAACGCTGCAGTTGATGATGCCTACAGTAGCATATCATTTTGCAGCCACATTCCTTTTCACCCAACAGCTAAATGTACAGTCATTTCGAAATCCTTAAAGGGGAGTGCTTTCTAAGGAAGGTAGCAATGAAATGTCTTTCATTGCCTCTACCTAAGCCGAGAGCTTAAGCAGTAGACGTTTCAGATAAGTCATTATTGTGAGGTGATTATTCAGTTCAAATGAAGCCCTGCGGTCATGTCTATAGCTTAGTGAGTTGGTTGTTGGGAGGATGACTTCCAGGATGACTTCCAGGATGACTTCCAGCCAAAGATGTGCTGACTTCTCTTTATAACAGCACAAGACAAATGGGGGAATCTGGATGATATATGTCAGTTCAGTCATAAGATGACCAAGGAGGTCGACAGTTACAAAAACACAGAATGCTCAGAAACATCTGTGATGCCCCTCGGCCAATTTGAGTTTGAAAACAGCACCTGAAAAAACTGGGGTTTGGGATTAAGTTTCACTGGTTCTGAACTAAATATTATTCGGTAGATGGARGTATGCATTGAAAATGCTGGTACAAACTGCACTCGTCAAAACACAATAGACTGAGTATACCTATGTTTATGGATTTAGTGCTCTCTGTATCCTCTTATTTCAGATAGACTCCACTAGACACCTCCACACCTCCAGCAATGATGGCTGTGCTCCGCTCGGGAGGGAGAGTGTTCATCATGCTCCTCATTAGCAGGTAAGATACCTTACGGTAGAAGCGTTACAGGGACTGCCTGGGACCTGTGGGTATGTATGAATGGTGATTTTACAAAAGTCAGTCAACAGTATGAGACATTGTTACATTTCTTTTTTAAATTAGGTGTTACTGGGACCAGTGTGAAGGATTTATTTTTTGTATATATGTGTGTGTTTATATGTGTGTGCGTGTGTAAGAGAGCGATCGAGAGGGAGATATTCTCCATTTTATTATTTTACTGATGCACATCAATACTCAATCATGACTCCCCATGCATTACTCAGAAGCATTGGAATTCTCCACAGAAGCATTGAAATTCWCATTGACACTGCCACGGTGCAGCACCAGTGAGGCAGCCCTCAGCGCCACATGCACCAAGCACTGAGTCAAATCGGTTGTGCTAATGCCTTCAGGGGTCATGCAGAGAGGATGATGGGATGTTGTGGTGCATATTTGACACTTACCGTGACAGGAACTCATCCTGTTCTTGCCAGTCCATTTTGTTGCTGGCACAATATCCTCCATGCACAACTTAGAAAAGTCCAACCCACTGGGTACCACCTTATTCTGCCYTAAAATGTTGGTCCATGGCACACTAGCTCTGGCCCCATCCCCTCTGAGATTAGCATAACAGCAGGAGGCCTGGAAGTCAGTGGTGTCGAGTGTTATATGCTTTGGGTACAGATGCTTTGGTCCAGTGTCCCATCCCACACAGTCTTTGTCCATTCATGCACACAGATAATTGTTTTAATTGTTTATTTATACAGGTTTTTCTCATTGAGATAAAATCGATTTTTCAAGAGAGACCTGGTCCAACAGCCGCAGGGGGAACAGTTTCAGACAAAACAACTGACATACACTGACACAACATTGAACAAAACTATAGACACACATACAATACAACAATTACATATTACCTAAAGAAACGCAACTGTCATAACTAAAAAACTGCTGTCCTAAAGACAATTACACTCTTCTCTGATATTTACATCGACCAAGTGTTTAAACTCCACCAACGTGACTAGATCATCAAATGTTTTAATGTACAGGACCACTGACTTGACTAACTAAAACTATTTCTACCATGACATGTTCTAATTCTTGCTACTGTTAAAAGCAAATGAGAATGGAATCGTAAATTATATTTATTTACTGACCTGATTAAAGAAGAACAGAGATAAAGTGTCATTTAACCCAATATGGCCATATAAATCAGTSTATACCAGTGTTTAAGCCTACGCAAGATCAATGGCGACGAGCCAACGGTGCTGTAGAGATCACAATGATGTGTTGGACGTTTTTGATCTGTACTGAACTAGGGCCGCATGATATACTGAATCAAATGCTCTCAGGGTAGTGGTTGAGGCCTGCAATGTACAGTAGAGTCAAAAGTTTGGACACACCTACTCATTCAGGTTTTTCTTTATTTTTACTATTTTCTACAATCTAGAATAATCAAAACATCAAGACATCCAAAACTATGAAAATAACACATATGGGATCATGTTTAGTAAACCAGAAAAGTGTAAACAATATATATGAGAATTCTTCAACAGTAGCCACCTTTGCCCTGATTGACAGTTTTGCACACTCTTGGCATTCTGTTTTTTCTTTTATCAAACCAGCTTCATGAGCGTAGTCACCTGGAATGCCTTTCAATTAACGGTGTGTCTTTTTAAAGTTAATTTGTCGGAATTTCTTTCGCTCTTTAATGCGTTTGAGCCAATCACAGCTTGTGTTGTGACAAGGTAGGGGTGGTATAACAACGATAGCCATCATTGCTATGATGAAACTGGTCATGACAACGCACAGGAAAGGAAGACCCAGAGCTACCTCTGCTGCAGAGGGAAATATGTCCTTAGGTCTGATGATGTCCAAATGTGAGATTTTTGGTTCCAAACCGAACGGTGTCTTTGTGAGATCCCAAAGTGCTCTGTGAGACGGCTGATCCTCTGCATGTGTGCGTTCCCACCCATGGGAAGCATGGAAAGAGGAGGTGTGATGTGATGGAGGTTGTTTTCTGGTGAAACTGTCTGTGATTAATTTAGAATTCAAGACGCACTTAAACCTAGCATGGTTTACCACAGCATTCTGCAGCAATATGCCATCACATCTGGCTTGCTCTTAGTGGGACTATAATCTGTTTTTCAAGAGGACAATGACCCAACACAGAGTGATGGAGTGCTGCATCAGGTGACCTGGCCTTCACAATCACCCAACCTCAACCCGATTTTTATTTTATTTTTTAATATTTTTTAATTTAACCTTTTAACTAGGCAAGTCAGTTGAGAACAAATTCTTATTTACAATGACGGCCTACCCCGGGCATACCCTATTCAAGGACTACGCTGGGCCAATTATGCYCCACCCTGGAATTTGCGGAACACCTGAGCACAACTCTATGGACTCAGATTTACAACCATCCGCCATTACACATTGTCCACGATTGGTTATAAATTAGTTATCAAATCTAGAGATTGACCAGTAATTCCACAACATTTTAACCTTTACACCAACACAGCATGGTCCACGGTGTCAAATGCCTTTGACAAATCCGTAAAGACAGACACACAGTGTAACTTCTTATCAAGAGCACAGTGGATGTCATTTAAAACCTTCAATGTTGCTGAAACAGTGCAGCGGCCACCCCTAAAACCTGATTGCATTCCATTTAAGATGTTGWTTTCTTGGAGGTAGGCCTTCAGCTGCCTACTAACTATGGACYCCAGTACCTTAGACAGTACAGACAYTGTTGACATGGGTCGATAGTTGTCAAGTAGCGAAGGATCTCCACCTTTTCAGGAGGCAGTACAAAAGCACATTTCCATAGCTTCGTGATTTCCTTAACGTCAAGCAAGAGGTTAAAAATACATGTTAAGGGGGAGCACTGATGTCTGCAGCTAGGCGTAAGAGGCGGGGATCTAGATCTTAAGGGCCAGGGGATTTTCAGGGCTTCGGGGCTTTACGCACTTCTGAAACAGAGAAGGATGAGAAGGAGAACCTGGCGAATGAGTGCACAGGGGTGTTAGGTAAATTCATAGGGGGCTCATTTATACCTTTGACCTTTTCATATAAACTGCCTGCATCTAGAAAATGCTGATTTTAAGGCTTTCAGAATAGAGATTATCTCAGTTACAATCTGTGTGTCTACCAACAATTGTTTGGGAAGCTGTGTAACCTTTTTGCTCTCCAAACCTTTCACTACTTGCCAAATTTTGGAGGGATTATTTAAATTATGAAATTAAAGATCACTCGTTTTTGGGCATTGGATCTTCTCAGCCCAACTTCAGCTGCCCTTCAGCGTTCTACTGACCGTGGCAGTTTTTGGACAGTATAAATACTTTTTTCCATTCAATTAGTTACTTTTAAGAGTAGCTACTTAGTGTCTTGATTGACATTTAATTGGCATCAAATACAACTCTTACAGGTAACCCCAATTCTATTGCACTACATGACCAAAAGTATGTGGACACCTGCTCATCTCATTCTAAAATCATGGGCATTAATATGGAGTTGGTCCCCCGTTTTTTACAGCCTCCACTCTTCTGGGGAGGCTTTCCACTAGATGTTGGTACATTGCTGCAGGGACTTGCTTCCATTCAGCCACAAGAGCATTGGTGAAGTTGAGCACTGCTGCTGGGCGATAAGGCCTGGCTCACAGTTGGGATTCCAATTCATCCCAAAGGTGTTCGATGGGGTTGCGGTCAAGGTTCTGTGCAGGCCAGTCAAGTTCTTCCAAACCGATCTTGACAAACCATTTCTGTATGGACCTCATTGTATGCTGTAGCATTAAGATTTCCCTTCACTTGAACTAAGGGGCCTAGCCCAAACCAGCCCCAGACCATTATTCATCCACCAAACTTTACAGTTGGCAATTTGCATTCTGGCAGGTAGCGTTCTCCTGGCATCCGCCAAACCTACATTCGTCCATCGGACTGCCAGATGGTGAAGCGTGATTCATCACTCCAGAGAACACGTTTCCACTTCTCCAGAGTCCAATGGCAGCGAGCTTGACACCACTCCAGCCAATGCTTGGCATTGCGCATGGTGATCTTAGGCTTATGTGCGGCTGTTTGGCCATGGAAACCCATTACATGAAGCACCCAATGAACAGTTATTGTGCTAACGTTGCTTTCAGAGGCAGTTTGGAACTCGGTATTGAGTGTTTCAACCGAGGACAGATGATTTTTACGCGCTTCAGCACTCYGCAGACCCGTTCTGTGAGCTTGTCAGGCCTACCACTTCGCGGCTGAGCCCTTGTTGCGCCTAGACGTTTCCACTTCACAATAACAGCACTTACAGTTGACCGGGGCAGCTCTAGCAGGGCAGTAATTTTCCYAACTGACCATTCTACTGCCAATGTTTGTCTATGGAAATTGCATGCTCGATTTTATACACCTGTCAGKAACTGGGGTGGCTGAAATAGCCGAATCCACTAATTTGAAAGGGTGTCCACATACGTATATACTGTATATATAGTGTATTTTCCCCAGTGAGAGGCTGACATTCACTGTGGTCCTCTGTAGCAGGTCATGTCCTGCAGACGGTCAGGGATTTCACCAGGCCGCAGGCACGAATTAGCCATGGCAGAACATTAGCAGATTGTTTGAGCGTAATGACCTCCAGTTCTGCTTGTAGCTTCTCGATGACGCAGTGACGGATCCAATGGCTTCATCTCTATCATTGCAGAGAGGGCAGCTCAGCTCAGTGTAGCCCAGTGTATTTTATGGACATAACTAAGTGAGATAACCTTCACCCTCACCATTACCCAGGTGATTTGAAAGATGGCTATTATAGAAGGGCCACCGGAGCATAATGGCACCAACAACCATGACAACGAATGAGATGCAGCCATACAAATATGACCCTTGACCCTGACAWTGTTAACTCTGCCGAGGTCATTTCCCAATAGCAAACAAACTAATTTTCACACTGTGGCCTGTGTCATYTCATAACAGAAATAGGACACACAAGCATTATGGAGGTCATAGTTCTCAATCATAGAGGTACATTTATAGTAAGAGGCAATGTCTGAGTGTCAGTCAGTCTGCCCTCAGATAACTACCTCCTCTCATGTCCCTGTGACTCCCCTTGAAAGCACTAGCAACTTCACTACAATGTTTTATTCTCCTCCCATTGGAGAGAATCAAGGATYGAGGCTGGATCACAGCTGGGTGACTTGAAAAAAACAGACATGTTTGGAGAAGATGTTCAAATAATGCAACAGGTACTGTGTAACTGTGTAGCCGTGCCAGATGTATTAAACATGTGTATGAACTGTGACAATCACATAAACATCAAAGGCTATCTATTTTCCCAGTTGGAGTCGTTCATCACGGAACTCAGACAGATCCACGCCCTTTATTTATCCATCTATTACATCAAATAYCCCAACTGTCAATCAGAACCAATTTGCAGTTCTACTGCTTCTGACAGGGTGTTTTGTAAGAAAGAAAAAAATCTGTCAAATMAAATATCACTGAGTTGTTGGAGCATTCCAAGGCTAACTTTACTAGGGTGTTAGGTTGCCCATGCACTTTTCACTTCCCAGTCCCTATTTATACAGTACCAGAGTTTTTGAGATCCACAAAGTCCCACAGAAAATCCTCTGCACAGTGGGGTCATGCATTAGCCTTGTCTTAATATGTTAAGGGTGCGGGAAGTTGTGTTGAGGGATATCATGCCAAATCAAACCTTTTCATCTTATTTTGGGAGTTTGGCCTCTTTTAGTGCGTTGTAGTTCTCCCTAAATCATGCTGAACTGGAATTAGCTGAAATCTTCGACCCTACTGTCTTTCAGAATGATACAATACAGAAGTTGATGTTCTACACTCAAAAGTAGGGTGTTTGTAGATATCCTTTCCCCCTGAAGGGAGCTAAAACACTTGCAAATTGTTAATGGCTGTGCTCTGATGTACAGTACTTCAGCCCCATAACTCACTGAGTTAGGACAGGACTCTAATTGGATCGTTCATTGCGTAAAGCCTCGATAGCTCACTTTTTTTTTTACAAACAACAAACACCATTTTCAATCATAGGATGAAGAGTCCCACATGAAAATATACTACAGTATACTGTAGAATTACTATATTTACAGTGCCTTCAGAAAGTATTCACACCCCTTGAGTTTTTCCACATTTTGTTGTGTTACAAGTTGGGATCAAAATGGATTGAATTGTAATTTTTTTGTCAACGATCTACACAAATTACTCTGACGTCAAAGTGGAATAAAAATTTGAACATTTGTAAAAAATAAAACAATAATATAACTTGATTACATAAGTATTCAACCCTGTGTTAATACATGTTAGAATCACCTTTGGCGGTGATTACAGCTGTGAGTCTTGCTGGGTCAGTCTCTTTCAAGTTGGTTGTTGATCATTACTAAACAGCCATTTTCAAGTCTTGCAAAAMATTTTCAATTAGATTTAAGTAAAAACTGTAACCGGGCCACTRAGGATCATTCCATGTAATCTTAGTAAGCAGCTCCAGTGTATATTTGGCCTTGTGTTTTAGGTTATTGTCCTGCTGAAAGGGGAATTTCTCAACAAGGTTTTCCTCTAGGATTTTGCCTGTGCTTATCTCTATTCCGTTTATTTTTTATCCCCCCAAAAACTCCCTAGTCCTTGCCGATGACAATCATACCCATAACATGATGCAGCCACCACCATGCTTGAAAACACGAAGAGTGGTACTCAGTGATGTGTTGTGTTGGATTTGCCCCAAGCGTAACACTTGTATTCAGGACATAAAGTTAATTTCTTTGCCACTTTTTTTGCAGTTTTACTTTAGTGCCTTATTGCAAACAGGATGCATGTCTTGGAATATTTTTATTCTGTACAGGCTTCCTTCTTTTCACTCTGTCATTTAGGTTAGTATTGTGGAGTAACTACAATGTTGTTGAGCCATCCTCAGTTTTCTCTAATCACAGCCATTAAACTATGTAATAGTTTTAAAGCCACRATTAGCCTCATGGTGAAATCACTGAGCGGTTTCCTTCCTCTCCGGCAACCGAGTTAGGAAAGATGTTTGTCTTTGTAGTGTCTGGGTGTATTCATACACCATCCAAAGTGTAATTAATAACTTCACCATGCTCAAAGGGATATTCAGTGTCTGATTCTATCAATTTTTACCTATCTACCAATAGGTGTCCTTCTTTGCGAGTCATTGGCAAACCTCCCTGGTGTTTGTGGTTGAATCTGTTTTTGAAATTCACTGCTCAACTGAGGGACCTTACAGATAATTCTTTGTGTGGTGTACAGAAATGAGGCAGTCATTAAAAAAATTATGTGAAACACTATTATTGCACACAGACTCCATGCAACTTATTATGTTACTTGTTAAGCACATTCTTACTCCTGTAAGGTGTTTAGGATGGCCATAACAAAGGGGTTGAATACGTATTGACTAAAAACATTTCAGCTTTTCATTTGTAATGAATTTGTAAACATTTCTAAAAACATAATTCCACTTTGACATTTTGGGGCATTGTGTGTAGGCCAGTGACACAACATCTCAATTTAAAAAATGTTAAAGTTAAGCTGTTCACAACAAAATGTGGAAAAAGTCAAGGGGTGTGAATACTTCTGAAGGCACAGTATATACTACAGTACTCACTGTTGTGTTTTCTATTGTAGTATAGTTATTTGATTGTTTTACTATCTTTTTAATTAGATTTTTGTACTTTCTCCTTGAGAGAACTTAATAGACAAACACTAAAAGAGCAAATTGTCCATAACCTGTATGTAAGTAGGTTTGTGGTCTGATCAGTTCAGACCTTCTACTCAATTTTATAACCTGTAGGGAACACTATATGGTCTATACTTGGCATGTATGTTTTTCAGTCATGGGTGGCACATATTGGGATATGAGGGCCAGGATTGGGCGGGACATATGCAAATGTTATATTAGTATATCAATACAGTGTGTAGTATAGTATACTACACAATTATATAGTAAGTACTACACATGATCGAGGGATACTACAGTGTGTAGTATCACTTGTCATTTGCCAAAGAGACTGGCCTTTCAGCAATATCAACGTTCAATATGCAACTGGATTTACGGCGCAGTTGTTGATTGGTAGTTTGAAACAACATTCATATTTTCCATGACAATGTTGTGGAACAGGGGTGWGCGCAATTTTGCGCAGTAAAGAATTTGAATTTTAKGAACAACATTTAACAATTTCGTTACGTCCTCATTCCCTTGTTAGAAGGCAGTGTCAATGCAAGATCATGTTGTGCAAAGTGGCTAGAGAGGACTCCCTAATGAGAGCGTGAAATAATTATACAGAAAATATTAACCTACAAGAGTTAATCGAGCTACGTTTGTTTCAGTTGCATCCCATTTAATGAGKGGAAATAAACATAAAATTGGCACCTGTTGTCATTCCTCGCACATATGCGGATCATCATGACTTGCTTACATTTTTACWYTTTTGAGCTATACGAGGAATATAACAGGTTACTTCAGGAAACGTTCTGAATGGACATAGAGAGAATAAGCGAACTCACACCCACACACATCCTAAAAGGACCCATCAATCAAAGCCATCAGCGCATCTTAAAAACACTCAAATCACATTTCTCCTTTCCTAAAAAAGTGCTCTCAACCTAGGCTCAAATCTTGGCTGAAGTCCATCAGAATGTAAGGCTACATTATCCCTGTAACCCTTGTGCAGTCTTAACATTCTGTATACTCCCTTTGTCCTAAGGGTAAAACGCCTTCACTAAAGCCCAAAAACAAAGCAGTTTAATTTAATTTTAAACCCCAAATCTATTTTGCATGAAGAAACAATCTGTCATTCATCACAAATTTTGTGAATATCTGGGTTTTCCCTCTTCACAATGCAGAAAGACTGCAMTTAAATCAGTGGACACCACTCGTTTTTATTACAACACACCTGTCATAATTGTTTTCTTTACTAAAGTAGAGGTTTATTATTATTGTTATTATTATTGCCAAAAGGTACTGCATAGGTGTAAACATATTTTGTTTTAGCAAGAGATAGCACTTGTAAAGCCTAAGAAAGTAGAAGAAATGTGCAGAAAGTAAGAAAGTCATTTTGAATGCATTTTATTGAAGAGAAACAATAACAATTTTGAACTTTTTTGGCAACATAGTGATGTATTCTTATATACTGTACAATGAGGAATTCAACTACAAAATACTAGTCTTCTCCCATTTTTTTTTAAACCATTGCCCCCACCCACAAGGTGTATAAACAACAACAATAAATAAGAATAAAATAAAACTGTGAAGAACATAAATCAATCAACTCTAATTAGCACATGCATGGACTTTGCAGATGTATTTCTCACATGTGCAGCACATAGTATTTGTTTTACAGTCCTTCTTTGGGGAGCAGAATTGCCATCTCCTCCTCTTGCCTGCCCCAGCTGCAGCCTCAGGTGGATCAGGACAAGATTCATCCCCCTGAACAGCTTTCACAAGTGCTGCAGAGGCTGCTGTGCGGGGGAGGCGCTCCCTCCTTTGAATGTGTGGGGTTACAAGTGCCTTTCCCAGCTGCTCCAGGAATACCCTCCTCTTGTTCCGCTTATCAGGCATCCAGGTAGGGTTGACCTTGTTTCATATCACGAAGGCATTGTATGAGGACACGTCAATGATGTTATGGAAGATGACCAGGGGCCAGCAGGCAATCATCCTCCTGGAGCTTTAAGTTCCAATCACCTTGTCCAGGTTGTCAACGCCTCCTTTGTTGTGGTTGTAGTCCAGGATGATGGCTGGCTTRCTYTCCTCACAATCACTAATCTCAGCCGTTTTGTGTAGTGTGCTATGGAGGACCACATTCTTGTTCCTCWTTGGGAGGTAAGATACTAGAGTGGTGGTGGTGGGTGAAGGCAAACTTTGATGAGAAGGCCTCTCTCCCCCTTGTTGCTCAGACTTGTTCTTTATAACTGTACCAACCATAGTGATCTTCTTTTTCAGGAGCTGCTGGCTGAGTTCAATCAGTAGCACACATAATCTCAATTTCCCAGTGTGTGTATGTAAATGATTTTATAACTGCCGGGTCAAAAATGACCCTAAGACAATCTTTGTACACCCTGGTGGTGTACAGCTTTCATGGAAATATGAACAAAGGCAATCACTTTCACTTTTTCTAATGTTGGGGTCACTCTAGGAAAAGTAATCCAATTTCAAGTTTAAAAAAMATCATTTAGGGGTTTTCTCTGCTGGTAAACATAGTGGCGGGTCATTTTTGACCCTCAAGACAACACAAGGGTTAACTGGCACACCTAGAAATACATATCAGAAAGGGGAAAAAAATCAGAAGAATAGCCTTAGTATAGGCCATAAATTAATGTTTAAAATTTGATAGATAAGGCATCTCAAACATCTCAACCAGCTGGTTGAGTTTCCCAATTAGGGTAAACTCATCTAAAAAATAATATATTAGTTAACATTATGTCTGCCTCAGTTACTTGACAGGTCTGGTTAAACCAGACAGGCCTGGATAAATGAGGACGGATTTGAAATATAAATAAAATGATACTTTTGTGTTTTCAAATATTATTAATATAAAAATATATGTAACTGAATGTGTTTACTGTTCTTGTARTGAATAATATCAGTAAATACTGGTATGAATATGAAAATATTTTATATTTGCAGACAAAAAAATCCCAGAATAATATTTGTCCATAATGACTAGCTTTGACTAAATATAATTTCTTTAAATGGGCAAATCAACTGCCTGGTAGAGCATATTTTTCAAGAGTTCCTAAAATTATATAATAAAAACCAATATTTTAATAATTGCATCATTCCGAAATGATGTTTTAGAGGTCAACAACATTTTACAGTCTTGTAATATTCCATTTTATACACAATTAGTACTGAAATTGTGCGATTGAGTTTCGGTTTTGCTAAGATTCAATTCCTGGTTTTTAACCAAAAATGCAGGAGTCTGATAATGAAAACCACATGATCATTTTACTAATTGACATTAGTTGAGGTGATAAAATATGCCAAACAAAATTCATGTTTGATTTCATTTAAAATTGGTTGTCAAAATTTGCTCAACCACCCGGTTGACCTGCATGTTAAAGTGTTATAGCATAATGCTATAAAAGTCAGGGTTTTATTAAATAGGCCTTGGCACTGTACTTTTGTATTGCACATTTAATTAAACTGAAGCATTTGTCAATGTTTAACTTCAATTCACAAAATGTGCATCAGATAAATATATTTTTTGTCCCTGGCTTGTATATCACAGGTGGTGGTCACCTAAATTCACMGTAGGCCTAATATATACTGTAGGCTAGCCTACAAATGGTGGATTAATAGCCCATCCTTTGAATTAATTTCTAACTTACACATCTCTGTCTTCGCTGTTCCCTTCTTGTGCAATTCATTAATCTCCGCTGGCATCTCCACTGGCCTCTCTCGCTTCCATCCTCTCTCTATTCTTCGTATAGCTCTTGAACCAGCCTAGTCCAATGCATGTCCCAGAAGTAGCAGTATAGTTTGGTCACTTATTTTGAGCAATAAAAAAAATATACAGACTATTTTCGAGGAAAGAAGCATCTTACTCTTGCTTGCTGGATATAAAATAGGCTACAGCATTCACAATGAACTGGCTGAGAAGTTTGAATGGTGAGAGCTCTGGTGTGATGTGATCACATTGGTTGTTGGTAAAAATGCAATAAACMGGAATCCTCTGTTCTCCCTGCGCCCAATTTTTATGTTTACAGCGAAATGTATTACATCAGAATGCCCAATGTTAGAATGCTACCAATCAAATGTATGAATTAAATTAGAACGTTTTCCTATCGGTCTAATTTGCATAAACATTGTGATTGGATGATAGCTGTGAGGGTTATRGAATCAGGATCAAATCCTCTGATCTCCTCAAGCTTATTAATGATAGAATGTTCACATTTGAAGATTGCTGAAAGGACAGTCTTCTTTGGCAAATGAGAGGAGTGGCAAGGAGAGGAACATAATAGCTGAATAGAGATGGCAACCAGGCTAAGATTACTACAGAATACTACAGAATTCTATAGTAAGTACTATAGTATTCTATTGTAAACTGTAGTATTTGTTTATGTGGGGTGTTAAGAGACCACTTTACTGTACTATAAAACTATGACTGCTGTAGCCCACTATAGAGAGTTGCCAAGTGACGTACGACACTTCCTGGCGGCCATGTTGGAAGACCACTGCATCAGTTCTTCCAACAACAACAGCTGAGTGGCAACCCCAAGCTTTATGGTAACCATGACTAAAATAAATGGTTCAACACTATGGTCAATTTCTGTACCGTATTTGGCTGCTCTAACAAGGCAGGAAAGACAACAGGAAAAAACAGGTTACCCACAATCATGAAACACCAAGGAGATCAAATCAAATTGTATTGSTCAAATTGTATTGTTTAGCAGATGTTATTGCGGGTGTAGCGAAATGCTTGTGTTTCTAGCTCCAACAGTGCAGTAATATCAAACAAGTAATATCTAACAACAATACACACAATGCACTCAAACCTAAGTAAAGGAATGGAATTAAGAATACATAAATGAGCAATGTCAGATGGGCATAGACTAAGATACAGTGGAATATAATACAGTATATGCATATGAGAAGAGTAATGCAAAATATGTAAAGAGATGAGATGCAAAATATGTAAAGAGATGAGATGCAAGAACTGTCAGATAAGCGAAGACACCTGAACTCAGACAGCAGTCAGTGCAGGGTCTGCTCTGATCATTTCATCACGGGTAAGTCAATGGAAATAATTAGTTGAMAACTTTATTTATAAGAGGAAGGATAATGGATGGACTTCACAGCATAGGACAAAGGCCTCAACGGGATAGGATAACCTGCTGTTTTGACCAGCCCAACAATAGATGTAATCTTTTATGACACTAAAACACCTGAATGAAATAAACAACCAAACAATCAAGAGCTAATGGGAAGTTTTAAGACCCACAAAAAGCAGGTCTTAACTGTAATGCAGTTGAWAACGGAATGAATTTGGAGAGGGGAAATGCAGCCCATCCAGCCATGATGCACAGTGCCCACTGAAGGAGAGATGTGCCTTTTGTGCTAGTGAATCTCGTATTTAGAAGCATTAAAAATCGAATGGTTTCCCTTCATTTCATTTAATTAAAAACCAAGCATTGCCTATCCTCCCCTTAATCAAGGCTGGTTTAGCAGCTTGCATAAGTGCGTATTTTTATCCTGGCCATTAGCCAAAAGTAGCCTATGAATAAAATGGTTTTAAATGGTCTACTGAGAGTGCTTTGAAATATTTGAGGTTTTTGCTTTCACGCTTTTTCACTATTCACATACCTGCATTTATCTTGTCCAAGTAGGCGATCCAGATCCATTTTCAGTGTCCCTCATCTGATTACCAAAGACATGCTTCTGCAAACTATTCAGTCCTCCTGTAATGCCATAACAAAGGAAGATGTATAAATTTTTTGGCCTTGCTCATAGGCAATGATACAATTTACAGGAGCCTAGTATTTTGTACGTGTGAATGTTACGCGTATTATTAAGACATGTATGTGTTCACTGTGTGAACACAGTGCCATGGAACTAGAGAAGCGATTTATGATYTCTTGCTTCTTAACCCGATCCTTTTTAGTAATATTASTTAAAAAACTGATTGTTTTTAGTTTCATTTGATTAAAAACCAAAACTCATTAGAAAGATTCACCGTTTATGGTGAGAATGTACATGGCTTGTACATGGCTTGAATGCAATACAATTTTGTCTGCTGTTTCTGGAGAAGTACAAATATGACCTGTAAGATGGTTCCATGATGTACATAAAACATTACATTTGGCAGAAATGTAACAGTGAGTAGGCATTCCCCTTTTRTCTTTATTTTGGATTTTTATCCAGCTCCTGTGAAAAGTTTATATTTTTGTGTAACRCTCCATACTCTAAGTTGCCTTGTCTGTATTGTACACGCATGGGGAGCAATTATGGTGCCTGTAACTGTATTTTAACAGTTTATTTAAAACAAGTTGTTTTTTCATTYTATTCAAATMATATACTGTCTTTTCAGGCCTTATCAATAGCCTAGTGAATTGAATCTTTCTTATTGTCAAAATGTGGCATTTGGGATGTCCAGACTGCAACRTACAARAGGCCTAGCCCCTAAATCAGTGTGAATGCTACAGCCTATGTTTATTCATCAAAACCCAGCCCTTTCGCACCACCGCCAGCTATTGCGCTCATTATTCCGGTTGTGAAAATAACAAAAATATTTTTGCCACACCCCCAAACCTATAATGCTATCCGCCAGCACTAAGKTTTACTATTGCGATATGTTTGTTAAAATAGAGCTCCAGGTGTGCTTATTTGTCTACGTACTGTAGGTTCACCAGCTGACCACTATCAAGACATCCARGTCGACTGGATTCCCACTGTGAAGATGAGCAACGCTGCAGCAGCATCAGTTTCTGCTTCCGCTACTTCGTCCTTTTCCAGATATGAAAGGACCCAGATGAGGGCTGAGGAGAAAAGAAGAGATGTGAAGAAGCAGATGTGGCCTTGGCACAGGCTTTATATGCTGTGGAGAGGGATGGTGGTGTTGGAAGTCAGACAAACGTGACAGCGTCAGACATTGAGACACTGGTGAATGACAAAACCATACACTACAGTCTACTTTAAATGACTTCATGTTTACATCACAGTCTTTTCAGGATTCTGATGTGAAAGTACTCTACTTCACAGGTTTGACTAATTATTGCGTGGCCAGGTCTCACCCAAGCAAGGTCATACCTCACTGCCTTCCAGGGACTCATGTTGCTCTTTATGCGCCTCAGGCTAAATACACCTGTCCAACTTTTAAGCCACATGTTTAGAGTATCTGTATCCACTGTGTCCCAAACATTCTCCTGTAATGTCGATGTTTTGTTTTTTTCACTTGAAATCTCTAATCTACTGGCCAGATAGGGAACAGCTATGGAACACCATGCCTATTGGTTTTAGAAGGAACTTTTGCATATCAGTCACAGTCATAATAGATTGCTTTGAGATATTTATAGAATGTCCATCAAATCTGAAAGCGAATGCACTGACTTTATTCTCCTACAAACACGATAACACAGTGGTATTACACCTCAAGATGTAATTGCATATATCTCAAAAGGATGGGGTGGGAGAGTGTGAGACAAACACAATAGTGAAAACGGTGACGTCTTAATTAGCAAGATCCTCCTAGCAGACCGTGGTTTTAATATTGCAGAAAGTCTCGGAACAGTGTTGGCGCATCTGTTGATAGCTGCCTTCACAAGAGAAAAGAAGCAACTAGGTGGGGTTGAGTTGGAGAAGACGCGTAAAAAAGCAGATTCTAGATTACATTGCCTTCGGAAAGTATTCAGACCGCTTGAATTTTTCCACATTTTGTTGTGTTTCTTTCCTCATCAGTCTACACACAATGCCCCATAATGACGTGATGGGGTCACCTTGGGGTCATGATAGGGGCTGAAACAAATGATTGATTTATTATAATAATTGATTATGCTTATGTTGTATTAATAGAAGGGGAAGGGCTGTAAGACCCCTCCCCAACTACATATATAGGGTCCTGGACCACAGATTAGATATATATATATGCATTATAAGGTTTAATATTGTTCTACAGTTCTTTTCTAGTCTCTACCTCTTATAAGAAATGATCTGAGAGATGGGTGAGTTATTGCAGTCAAAACAGGGTGTCTGTGAGAAAGTTCCTCAAGGCTAAAAGAGATTCATAGACACAGAACCCTGCAGGGGAGTGAAAGAGATTAGAGACAAGTCAGACATACCACTGTAAGCCACACGGTAGTGTAAAATTACTGCTGAGCCCTTAGAAAACACTGGACTATTGTTCTCCTGCAAGTTTGTATAACTGTATATGAATGGGCTTGGTTTCATGAGTAGAAGGTGTCGACGTAGGCAGTTACATCACTAGGGGTTGACRGCAAGCATATTGGAAGCAACTTGGACCTTTCCTATTTTGCAGAACTTACTCGGAAACATGCGTGCTATTTTCCGTTGTCAACTTCTGTCTGCAATTGCATTAATAAAGGTTTGATTGATTTACTTAAAGATATTGTCTGATTGCTGATTTCACCAATAAGCCAATGATTGACAAGGAACAAGGAACCTACCCCAACAAAAGCCAAAACAGGTTTTTAGAAATGTTTGCTAATTCCAAAAACTGAAATATCACATTTACAAAAGTATTCAGATCCTTTACTRTAGTACATTGTTGAAGCACCTTTGGCAGRYGTTACAGCATAGYGTCTTCGTTAGTATGACGCTACAAMCTTGGCAAACCTGTATTTGGGGAGCTTCTCCCATTCTTCTCTACAGATCCTCTCAAGCTCTGTAAGGTTGGATGGAGAGCGTTGCTGCACAGCTATTTTCAGGTCTCTCCAGAGATGTTCGATTGGGTTTAAGTCCGGGTTCTGACTGGGCCACTCAAGGACATTCAGGGCTCCGTCTCAAAGCCACTCCTGAGTTGTATTGGCTGTGTGCTTAGGGTCGTTGTCCTGTTGGAAGGTGACCCTTCGCCCCAGTCTGAGTTCCTGAACACTCTGGAGCAGGTTTCCATTGAGGATCTCTCTGTACTTTGCTCTGTTCATCTTTGCCTCAATCCTGTCTAGTCTCCCAGTCCCTGCCACTAAAAAACATCCCCACAGCATGATGCTGCTACCACCATGATTTACCGTATGGATGGTGCCAGGTTTCCTCCAGACGTGACGCTTGACATTCAGGCCAAAGAGTTCAATCTTGCTGCATCAGACCAGAGAATCTTGTTTCTCATGGTCTGAGAGTCTTTAGGTGCCTTTTGGCAAACTCCAAGCGGGCTGTCATGTGCCTTTTACTGAGGAGTGGCTTCCGTCTGGCCACTCTACCATAACGGCCTGGTAGGTGGAGTGCTGCAGAGATGGCTGTCCTTCTGGAAGGTTCTCCCATCTCCACAGAGGAACTCTAGAGCTCTGTCAGAATGACCATCGGGTTTTTGGTCACCTCCCTAACCAAGGCCCTTTTCCCCCGATTGCTCAGTTTGGCCAGGCGGCCGTCTCTAGAAAGAGTCTTGGTGGTTCCAGACTTCTTCCATTTAAGAGTGATGGAGGCCACTGTGTTCTTGGGGACCTTCAATGTTGCAGATTTTTTTTTGTACCCTTCCCCAGATCTGTGCCTCGACACAATCCTGTCTCGGAGCTCTACGGACAATTCCTTCGACCGCATGCCTTGGTTTATGCTCTGACATGCACTGTCAACTGTGGGGCCTTAAATAGATGTGTGTCTTTTCAAATCATGTCCAATCAATTGAATTTACCACAGGTGGACTCCAATAGAGTTGTAGAACATCTCAAGGATGATCAATGGTAACAGCATTTCATGTGTCATAGCAAAGGGTCTGAATACTCATGTAAATAAGGTATTTATGTTTTTAATTTGAATAATTTTCCAAACGTGTAGATTGATGAGATTTAAAAAATAAAAATAAAAATCCATTTTAGAATAAGGCTTTAAGATAACAAAATGTTGAAAAAGTCAAGGGGTCTGAATACTTTCCGAATGCACTGTATACTCCTGTCTGCTAGACAGACCAAAAAGTGGTGATTTTCATAGTGAAATGTACTGCCCAAATGTTTTAAATCTCTGGTGTGCAGACCTACTGTTTCCCAGTTGTTTCCATTTTGCTTGGCTTGTCAAAACCAGAGGCCTATACTATGAATCAGGTCTGAGAAGTTACCAAGGTAACTTTGGTCAACTCTGAGTTCAACTTGGGATAACCGGTACCACACAAGTGGCTCACCTTTTAGCCAGGTACATTTCTATGGAAACGAAACCTTCAAAACTAACCTGCTCCGGGGCAGGCTAACTCAGGGTTAACTCCATTTACCCTGAACGAAGTGTCTGAGCCYCGAGTTGATGACCAATGATATCAGATTCCCTCCCTCTTGCAAAGGTTGCATCATCATCCCCTTAATTTGATGAAGTGAATAAATATTTTTATCAAATGTTTTTTGTGTGTTTTTAAAAATAGTAATGTTAAAATACCTAGTATATTACACATTTAGTAGTGACAGAATGCATTCGAAACTTCATGCACGTAACTTCTGTATAGCTTGAAAAATTATCGAGGAGGGAAATAAGGGTTCTTTGCATTGCAGGCAGACTAAGGGAGCCAAATGATCGATAATCGATAGAGAATGAGAAGAAGGTGCAGGTGCGAATAGACTATTGTGACGTAGCCTGCATTCCAAGATAACTTTCTTTCATTGCTTTCAATGAAAACGTACAAGTAAAACGTACAAGCTGCAGAGTACCAATATATATACTTGAGTTGTAAAAAAAATACCTGAATAGAATAAATAAAACTGAAGTAATGGTCAGTAAAATTACTTGAGTAAATAGTCTAAATGTGTCTGTGTTAAATGCACTTACTTGAAGTACAGTGTGGTGGAAAATGTCAATTAGTATAAGGTAGAAATGCTCTATATCAAATTCCTTATATTAAGCAAACCATGGCACAATTTCTTTGTTGTAATTACGGATACCGGGCACACTCCAACACTCAGACATATTACAAACACAGTATTTGTGTTTATTGGAAGTCGAGGACAGAGAGGATACAACGTTATATTGATAGGTGCGTGAATTAGACCATTTGCTGACCTGCCTGAGCATTGAAATGTAACAAATACTTTTGGGTCAGTGGGAAATGTATGTATATAAAATATTCTTTGGAATGTAGTCGACTATAAGTAAAAGTTTCAAAATATAATATTTAAGTACAGATACCCCAAAAAATACTTAAGTAGTACTTAAGAGTATTTGTACTTAAGTACTTTACACGAGCGGCAGGCTGACGAGCAATTCACTGTCATAGTGCGAATGAAGCTGAGCTGAATGTGAAGCAACTGAAGCTGGCTAGCTTTAGAAAACCCTGAGTAAATCTAGCTTCTCAGTGTATACCCTCAGGAAGAAAAGTTGTTTGATTTATTTTTTATACAGGCTCCATTAACATGCCTGTTCTGTCTTATCATGTGGTGAAGAACCAAAGTAATTCCCTATTGAGTGTCTTTTCTGGTGGTCAACCATTCCCCAACAAGTAATTAGTGCACTAATGGGATAAAAGTTTGTAAAGAGTAATTATGGATTGGTTAATAAACATCTATATTGATGGTTCGTGTTTTAGATGTTTAGTTAAAGTATTTATCCTCAAATCTGATGGTTTTTTACATTTGTAAAATAGTGTTCTGTTGAGAAGTTCAAGTCCCAGGTCATTATATTTGTAGTTCAGCTTTATGTCTCAATCCAAAAA
This sequence comes from Salvelinus sp. IW2-2015, assembly GCF_002910315.2. Lineage (NCBI taxonomy): Eukaryota > Metazoa > Chordata > Actinopteri > Salmoniformes > Salmonidae > Salvelinus > Salvelinus sp. IW2-2015. Next base: position 7,098,237 of record NC_036865.1, on the reverse strand, counting down.
TGATGATTGTCCTTAAATTATTCCCTTGCTGAGGAAAATAAATAAATCTGCAAAGCAGCACATTCTACTGTCTGCATCAGCAATTAGACCAGCCTGGAGACAGGGGATGCAGGGTTCGACTGAACCTTAGATTCTAAACACCTCAGTCCTCTGTATCTTTTCCTTCCTGAGTCATCTTCCATATAGCAAAGCCTTACCTAATTACTGTCTCGCTTCCTCTCATATCCTCCTCAGGCTCTGCTGCTCCCAAAGAAACACAAAATTGACATGTGTGACAATTCAGGAAACTAGGCGTATGTCGCTAGTCACGACTTCACAGGAGAGATGTTTTTTAATCAAAATGCGTTTTTTTGGAGAAATGCCTTCTCGAACATGTCAATTTAATGTGTCTTAAAAACTTGTATGCCGTCTGTACGTACGAATAAAATTGTTAAATTACGATGCTGATGGTTAAGCCACAGAAAAAGTTAGCAACCTTCCCTAGCCATGATTGGCTGAGATAATGAGTGGCGCATGCCGAAGAGGAGTTTGGATTGGTCTGCCATATTGAAGCTTGGTAATCCTGTAACGCAACTTTTTAATGTAGTGGAGCCATAAGTGTTTGCTCTCCATTTTCTGGAGGATCATGTTTGCACCAGTGGAATTGAGTATGTTCGCTTAAGAGATGGAGAAAACACCTGTCTACAGATTACATCATCAACTAAGGGCACCGTGATGGGATTAAGGAATCCGTCAAGATGCATGTTGATGTATGTAGGTAAGTTAGTCTAGCGTTAGCTAGCTGCATTTTCATATATTACACATTTTTAATTTTGAAAGAATGTGGTTTTATTTCAAGCTAAAGTGTACTGTTAGCTAGCTAGCTAATGTTAGCTGGCTGGCTCCCTAGCTGATGTTATTATTTGTTTCCCAGAGCCGTTTGCTTTTCTAGTTAGAGCCTAATGTTAGGCAGTGTTCACACTGTTTATTGTTGTTTAACTAGCTAACGTTAGCTGGCAGGCTCATTAGCTAACGTTACGTGACATGTGTACAACACCCGTTGAATATGGCCGGTGTCAGTAAACGTCTGGGGAAAAAAGTGGAATGAAATTGTTGCCAGCAGAGCTGGTTAGGCTGTTTTCATGTTATCCAGAGGTAAACAAATCATCGTCCAGAGCGTCAAGTGTGCACTCCGAGAGCGAAACGAGATGAGTGGGGCTAAAGCTTAAGAGGGTGTGAACGATGCTGAATGAGTGTAGACAAAGAAGAGCTCTTCACTAGATACCAACCCATTCAAAGGTGATTTTCTCAAAAGTGAGTTTACAAATTTATCAACTTTCAAAGCAGAATTACTTTCCCATTGTTCCTCAAATGCAGTGTATAATATACCATTTTGTAGCTCTGAGTCTCAACTTTTATGTAAAAAACACAATTTCACATTTTGCTACATAAGACCGAATCCAGGTGGTGAGTCACATTTACTGAACCAGTCTGGACTAAGATCCATCCATCTAAAAAAAAATAAAAAAATAAAAAAACAAGCACACACTTCCTATGGTTACACTTTACTTGACACCCAGTGTCATAACATGTTATGACACAATCATAACCATGTCATAATACGTCGTAACAGCTGACATAACTTGTCATAATATGGTCATACTGTATGATCCATATATTTAGACTTGTTTTGACATATATTGTGTTATTTTATGGCTGATTATGACACTTACATAAGAGTGTCAAAACCCACAACTTACTACACAAGGCAAAACATTCAATTACACCATAGCCTACTGTATGTTTGTTATATAACATTTTCTGAAATTGAACATTTTAAATTATCATTGTAATTGCGTGCACATTGATGTCATACGTGCACTTACCCCAATGCTTAGTTGCTGATGACTGGGATGAATGCAGGAGCAGATTTCAGGAGCAGGACAAGACACTGTCTTTGACATAAGGGCATGTATGGCATAGGCCTACAATATCTGGCTTATATGATTATGATGTTCATAATACTTCTTGACAGTGTCATAAAGTGCATTCTCTTAGTCCAAGTAAATTGACACAGGGTGGTCCTAATGTTAGGTTATTTCAAATATGATGGAGAAAACAAACCTAACTGTAAAGAATGAAAAGGAATCTTCTTTGCAGGGAAAAAAACACGTTTGAATTAATGTGGGTTTTGTCACTCTTTTATACAGGTGTCATAACAGCCATAAAATAACACAATATATGTCACAAGTGTAAATATATGGGTCATGGCAGTGTTATCACCATATTACGACAGGTTTTGACAAGTAATGTCAGCTGGTTATGACCATGTCATAACGTGTTATGACGCTGGGTGTTCAAGTAAAAGTGACAATGCGAGGTCACCTCCTAAACCAGGCCCTTTTCCTGTCTGGATTTGGTCTCATTCCTTGGGCCACTCCTGTGGTGAGTCGGTACCGTGGACTCGTAGATACAGCAGAAAGATCTTTGTGGTTCCAGACTTCTTCTTTTAAGATATGTAATTTTGTAGGCCACTGTTTTTCTTGGGGACCTTCAACTGTTGTGCTATGCTATTTTTTTGTACCTCCTTACCCAGATCTGTGCTTGACACAATCGCCTGTCCTCGGAGCTCTAGGGACAATTCTATCGAACCTGAGTCATCTGCTCTTTGGTTTTTGCTCTGACATGTCATCTCTGTCTAAACTGTTGGGAGGGCTTTAAATAGATTGTTGTGGTGCATTCTTTCATAATGTTGATTTGTACAAAGTCAATTGTAAGTGTTTACCCATCTTTGGTAGAGCTACTCCAATAGACGGGATGTAGAATCAATAGTGTTTATACATCGAGGTAGTGATCAATGCGTAATAACACGCTCATTTCTCAAGAATAAGCTCAAGTACTGCAAAAGAGGGTATGAAATACTCTGATGTGAAGAGTAGAGACGTTTGTTTAGTACATCGACTTCTAGCTACTCTCTAAAATATCTAGAATAATCTTCATGCAGACCAATCATTTTCTTAGATAGAGCTCCTTAGTCTTCCATGCTCGCAGATAGGGATAATTCATCACGTTTCGTTATTATGGGGTACTATACGAGTGTCGTAGACTACTAGAACATCGCACGACTCATCTAAAACAACAAACAAAACTTTTGCACCCATAAGAGGCTTTTAAGGGTAAAACACACACACACACACAACTTGGGACACAACACAAGCTTAAGTGAGGTCCTGAAATACTTTCCGAATGCAATGTATACTCCTGTCTGCTAGACAAGACCAAAAAGTGGTAATTTTCATAGTGAAATGTACTGACCCCAACACACAATGCTTATTTAAATCCCCTCTGCGGGTGTGTGGCAGGCCTACACACGTCGATTTCCACAGTTGATTTCCATTGCTTTAGCTGTGCTAGTCAGATAACCAGAAGCCTACTATGACTAGTCCATACCCTGGCACTTACGTTATCATTGTTTTCTTTAACTTTTTTAGTTTAGTCAGTTGTGTGACCAATCGGGGAATGTTTGTGATTTTTGTTCTCGTTTCGGGTGGTTATACAATGGCAAAAGGGGGTGTTGGGTTTAGTGTATGGGTTTCGTGTTGTGTGAATGTTTTAGGTAATGTTATGGGTTGAGTGACAATTTTCTAAGTATAGTCTATGGTTCTGCCTGAAGTGGTTTCTCATCAGAACAGATGTTACATCTTGTCCTCTGATTGGGAGCCATATTTTAGGCGCATAGGCATCAGTGTTTTTTGGTTCGGGTCCACTTGTCTAGGGTCTGTGTCTGTGTCTAGGTCGCATGTTTGCATTTTGTTTGCGGATTTAATGCTTACGGTCCGTCTTTTGTTGTTTTGCTTTCGTTGTATCATCACTCCTAAATAAAGATAGGAAGATGCTTCAGTATTTATAACACACGCTGCGACCTTGGTCCTCTCTCTTTCTCCCTTGGACTAATCGTGACAACACACAGAAATCACGCACGTCTGCAGCGCACAAGCATTACCATCATCAATTAGATGGTAATAAGATTTGTGAAATGAACAATCGCTCTGAACACATATGCATCCCACGGCCTAGTATCACATAATCTTCTGAGAGGAATCAATTCGAAATGTGTCAATCTCGCTTTATCTTCACACCCGTGGATCTGGTCAGATTGTTTGGGCAAAGTGTAACACTTTTATCGGAAGAATTCGAATGACTCTTCAAACGCATGTAACAGTGTTGCGCGGGTTATATTCTCATTTTCACTCAATCTGATAGAGAATGTTAGCTCTGACGAGCCACAGAGTATGATGGGAACCATGATATTCAGCACTTCTGCTCTGCCTTGATTGCAATGGGTATAAGACGAAATTCCATACATAATATACGCTCGCTTAAGCATATATTGGAATTGAATGATTGACTGATATAGAATATTGTATGTGGTGTTTTACTGAATATGTAGTATTTGCTGTTAAAATAAAATACCTTAATTTATATTTTATATATATAGATAGATGACAGCAAATTCAATGTTAAATTCGAAACTCTTCCAGGACGTACAGTTTGTATGGACTGTAATACAATTATTTTATCCGATGGTAGTGGGGGAAAAAAGGTGCTTAATGTAACGCTCAGTGTTGGAATGAGGTGAGGTGTTATGCGAGCGGGTGATAAGTGTCCTCATATTGATTTACTAAGTTAATATGAACCACTGAAACAAAAACAAGAAAAAGACAAACAAAAATGCCTAGTACGGTGGAACAAAACACAGAACAGAAAATACTCACCGGTCACACAATGAAAACCAGGCTACCTAAATATGGCTCCATCAGAGACACCGACTGACACTGCCTCTGAAGAACCATACTAGGCCAAAACATAGAAATAGAACAAAACATAGAAAAAAACATAGAATGCCCACCCAACTCAGCCTGACCAAACTAAAATAAAGCATAGCAAAGGAACTAAGGTCAGAACGTGACAGCTTATGCATTGATCAGCCACCAAAAGGGCACCTAAAGATGCCCCTTAACGATAAGCAATAACATAAAGGTGCCACTTCTAAAAGACTATTTGCCCACGTAAGCCTGCTGAATTTCCAAGATAATTTTTTCTTTCATTGCTTCAAATGAAAACGTGTGACAGCATGCGCAGTTACAATGCCTGCTAGAGGTTAATCATTGTCTACTTGAGTAAAAAAAAGATACTGAATAGAAAATGTATTTATTTATTTCACCTTTATTTAACAGGTAGGCAAATTGAGAACACGTTCTGCATTTAGCAATTGCGACCTGGCCAAGATAAAGCAAAGCAGTTCGACACCCATACAACACCACATAGTTACACATGGAGTAAAAACAAACATACAGTCAATAATACAGTGAAAAATAAGTCTATATCACAATATGAGCAAGTGAGGTGAGATAAGGGAGGTGAAGGCAAACAAAATATTATCATATATAAATAAATAAAATATAAAAGGCATGGTGGCGGAAGTAAATACAATATAGCAAGTAAAAAAAAAATAGAGTAGGAGGATAGAGATAAAAAAGTAGAGAGAATAATGGGGTGCAAAATCATAAATAAATACAGTAGGTAAAGAGGTAGTTGTTTGGGCTAAATTATAGATGGGCTATGTACAGGGTGCGTAATCTATTGAGCTGCTGCTGACAGCTGTGCTTTAAGAGCTAGTTTGAGGGAGATAAGTGTTTTCAGTTTCAGAGATGTTTTTGTCTAGTTCGTTCAGGTCATTGGGCAGAGAACTGGAGGAGAGGCCGGCCAAAGAGAAATTGGTTTTGGGGGGTGACCAGAGCAGATATAGCTGCTGGAGCGGCGTGCTTACAGGTAGGGTGCTGCTTATGGTGACCAGCGAGCGGAGATTAAGGGGGGACTTTACCTAAGCAGTTGGTCTTGTAGATGAACCTGGAGCCAGTGGTTTGGGCGACGAGTTAATGAAGCGAGGGCGCAAGACAACGAGAGTGTTACAGGTCGAGTGGTGGGTAGTAATATGGGGCTTTGGTGGACAAAACGTGATAGGCATGTGATAGACCTGCATCCAATTTATTGGTAAGGGTTTTTGGCGGCTATTTTTGTAATGACATCACCGAAGTCGGGCATTGGTAGGATGGTGCAGTTTTTACAAGTGGTAATGTTTGGAGCATGAGTGAAAAAATGACTGAAGTAAAATTGAAAGTCACCAAGTAAAATACTACTTTGCAGTAAAAGTCTAAATGTGTTCTGTTTTAATGCACTTACTGTAAGTACAGTGGTGGAAAATGTAAATTGTCATTTTGAGTAAAAGTAAAATGCTCCTATATCAACACTTCCCTTATATTATTCAAACCAAGGTGGCCAATTTTCCTTGTTTTTTGTAATTTACGGGGGATAGCCAGGGGCACAACTCCAACACTCAGACATATTTACAAACAAGTATTTGTGTTTATTGTGTTCCCGCGCAATCGAGACAGTAGGGGATGAACAACACGTTATATTGATGGTGCGTGAATTAGACATTTTGCTGAACCTGCCTGGAGCATTTGAAATGTAACAATATTTTTGGGTGTTCAAGTGGGAATATGTTTTAACTGTATACATAAATATTTTCTTTAGGAATGTAGTCGACTATACAAGTAAAAGTTTGTTCAAAAATATAAATAGTTAAATTAGTACAGATCCCCAAACAACTACTTTTAAAGTAGTACTTTAGACCACTGGCGGCAGGGCTGACGAGCAATATCCACTGGTCCATCGTGGCGAATGGAAGCCTGAGCTGTGAATGTGGAAGCTAACTGAAGCTGGCTTAGCTTAGAAAACCCTTTTGAGTAAATCTCGCTTCCTTCCATAGTGTACCCCTCAGGAAGAACAAGTTGTTGTGTAATCTTTATTTTTTATACAGGCTATCATTAACATGCCTGTTTCTGTCTTATCAGGTGTTGTGGCCGAACCAAGTAATTATCCTATTGAGTGTCTTTTCTGGGGTTGGTCAACCATTCCGCCCAACAAGTCAATTAGCGCAATAATGGGATGAAAGAGTTTGTAAAGAGTAAATTATAGATTGCGTTAATAAACATCTATATTTGTGGTTCTGTTTTGATGTTTAGTTTTAAAGGTACATTATACTCCAAAATCTTGATTGTTTTTTTTACATCTGTAAAATAGTGTTCTGTTGAGATAAGTTCAAGTCCCAGGTCATGCTATTTTGTAGTTCGCAGCTTTATGTCTGCAAATCCAAAAATGGTGATTGTCCCTTAATTATTTTCCTTGCTGAGAAAAAATAAATAAATCTGCAAGCAGCACATTCTATGTCTGCATCAGCAATTAGACAGCCTGGAGACAGGGGGAATGCAGGGTTTTGCGACTCGAACGCTTAGATTCTAAAAGCCACTCACGTCCTCTGTATCTGTTTCCTTCCCTGGAGTCCATGCTCCATATACGCCAAAGCACTTACGCTAAATTAACTGGTCTGCTTCCTCTCATATCCTCCTCAGGCTTCTGCTGCTCCCAAAGAAACACAAAATTGAATGTGTGACCACTTCAGGAAACTAAGGCGTATGTCGTAGTCACACGAACTTCACAGGAGAGAATGTTTTTTTAATCAAAATGCGGTTTTTTTGGAGAAATGCCTTCTGAACATGTCAATTTTAATGTGTCTTATATAACAAACTTGTATGCGCTTGTACTACGAATATAAATTGTTAATTTACGAGCCTTGATGGTTAAGCCACAGAAATAAGTTAGCAACCTTCCCACTGGCCATGATTGGCTGAGAATACTGAGTTGGGCGGACATGGCCCCGAGAGAGGAGTTTGTGGGATTTTGGTTGCATATTGAAGGCTTGGTAAATCCTGGTCGAACGGCACTTTTTAATGTGTGGAGCTGCATATGTGTTGCTCTCCATTTTCTGGAGGATGCATGTCTTTGCAATCAGTGGAATTAGAGTATGTGTGCGCTTAAGAGATGGAGAAAACACCGTGTCTACAGATTACATTCATCAACTAAGGGCAAAGCGTGGCATGG
>NC_036865.1:7078433-7090229 GCF_002910315.2 Salvelinus sp. IW2-2015 | reverse complement strand
GTGTTACCTTCTATTTACTTACAGTGGCTGATCAAAGATTTTAGATATATATATACACATGGGCATTTGCCAGACATACAATTCCAGAGCTTTTTGAAGAAACACACTTGGCCAGACCCGATATGGTTGGTTTATAGGTTTGGTTTGGTTTTCCAACCTAAATGCTTAGCTTCTGGGATTCCATTATTGTGCCTAAGATTCCTAGGCATTAAATGGAGTACTGTCTGACAAAAGCAGAATTTCCACAATTAGAAGCTTATATTTATGTATGAATCTGTCAATAAGTTCTTCTTGAGGTTGTCGAGTTGTGTCTGCAGTGCCTTTTAATGGCTGCTGGAAGGGTCGTGATGTTCAGGATGCTTCTGTCAATTGCTTCTTTTCTTCAGGACTGGAGGCATTCAAATGTGCTCACTGTTTTGCACTCCATGGGAATTGCATTATTGCACAGGACATTATTTTCGGTCATTGTTTGAGGAGGAGAGGAGCAAAACACGGGGCTCTCTACTCTCTCTTTGGCCTACAGCATCAAGTACTCCCCAGCTGAACCCATTTTGGTTATGGCTGCAGGGGGCGTATTGAACTGGAAATATGTGTCCATTTTCCAAACCGGCTCTTATCCATTTTTGCTCGTAATATGCATATTATCTATACTATTGGATAGAAAACACGTCTAGTTTCTAAAAGCTTTGATTATTCTCTAATGGAACAGAACTTTTTTAACAGCATTTCTAATCCGGAAGTGAGATTTTCAAAGCGATGTTCTCTTCAGAGCTTGTCTATAAAAGGGATGTAATTAGGACTGGTAGAAAACGTATACGCCTTCCCCTGGGTGTCATGCCGGAAGTGAGAGCAGAAATGACTTGATTATCTCGTCTGGGATTGAACACAGCCTTTGGAGGAGAGTTTGCGCATATTTTTTTTTTCTGGGCGCGAAGTAGGACTGGACTCGGTCCTGAGGCCTGTAGCGTATGTAGTCATTGTTAGGCTATGTGTGTTGTTGGAGTGTTCAGTGGGTTAGTATTGTGAGTTTGTGGGAGAGTCCAAATGAGTGCTGCATAGAGCGCGGTGCAGAGAGTTCCTGTGCAAATATTAAGGGGGTCCTGCAATAGTCAGGGTAGTCATTTGATTAACTGTTTAGCAGTCTTACGCTTTAGGGGGTAGACACCAAGTCAGTTCGGAGCCTTTTGGTCCAGACTTGGCGGCTCAAGCTACGCACTTGCCATAAGGTAGCAGAGAGACGGTCTATGACTTGGATGGGCTTGAAGTCCTTTTTGACATTTCTAGGCCTTCCTCTGACACTGCTCTGGTAAAGAGGTCGCTGGATGGCAGGGAGCTTTGCCCCAGTGATGTACTGGGCCATAATAAAATATTTTAATTAAATGCACTCCCCTCTGTAGTGGCCTTGCGGTAGAGGCGAGCAGTTTGCCTATTTACAACGTGATGCAGCCAGTTTCAGATGCTCTCATGGTGCAGCTGTAGAACATTTGGATGATCTTGGGGCCATGCCAAATCTTTTTAGCTCCTGAGGGGAAGGAGCGTAGTCATTCCCTTCCCTTTTTTTCCCCACGACTTGTTGGTGTGTTTGGACTTTTGATAGTTTGGACTTTGTCACATGACTTTTTGATGTGGCCCATTTTCCTTGTGACACCGGAGAACTTGAAGTTTCAACCTCACTCCACTACAGCCCTGTCGATGTTGGCATGGGAGCGGGTGCTCGGCCTCCGTTTTCCTGTTAGTCGCACGATCAGCTCGCTTTATTTGCTGAACGCTGAAGGGAGAGGTTGTTGACGTTCTGGCCACACTGCCAAGTCTTTCTGACGCTCCTTACTATATGGCTGTCTCATGATTGTCCTATCATCGTCGTGTCGCATCAGCAAACGTATTTGGTGGTGTTGGAGTCGTGCGGGCATGAGTCATGGGTGAACAGGAGGGGACTAAGCACACACCCTGAGGGGCCTGGTGTTGATGGTCAGTGTGGCGGATGTGTTGTTGCCTATCCTCACGCAACTGTGGGTGGCCCGCCAGGAAGTCCAGCATCCAGTTTTGGCGAGGAGGTGTTCAGTCAGGGTCTTTTAGTTAGTGATGTCTTGGAAGTGCACTATGGTGTTGAACGCTGAGGGCTTGTAGTCAATGAACAGCATTCTCACGTAGGCGTTGCCTTTTGTCAGGTGGGAAAAGGCAGCGTGGAGGGCAAATAGATATTGTCATCATATGGTGGATCTGTGGAGGCGGTAATCCAAATTGGAGTGGGTCTGGATAATGGTGTTGAATGTGACCATGACCAGCTTTCAAAGATTTCATGGCTACAGATGTTAGTGCTAGCGTGGCGATAGTCATGGTAAGAGATTTATGTCATGTTTTGTTGTAAAGATCATAGCTTGTGGTTGGACTTTGAATGGTGCCATTGTGAATGTGTTTTTGAGACAGACCCATGCGACAAAGTAATGCTGTTGCCTGTTACATACAGATGCCATATCTACATTTGAAATAATCTTGCAGCAACAGGAAATGTGAATTGTTATGGGGATTATTTATGGACATTTTTTTGTAGAGGTTTGCATACATTTTTCATTAGGGCAAGTCAAGTCAGAATTTGAACGTGGAATTACAACGTTAGAAGTCTTTTTTAAACCTTGATGACACTACTAGTTTGGCATTTCTTGGTGCAGGAACAATTCTGCAACCACAGGATGTCAAATGAAGATACGGCATCTGTATAGGAGGCAAGTCCGGGCCACAGTCAATAAGCAGTCTGATAGCGCTGGTGATGCAACAGACGACATTGCACTTTGTATGGGTGTTAAGTAAATGGTTTATGTCACGTCATATTATACGACCTAAGGGCAGATATTACTCACTAAAAACGTGCATTATTATCACTTCACTTACACAAGCTCATAAACTTCCTTTTAACCGTTTGTGTAATAACTGATATGGTTGGAATCTTGGCCCTCGCCACCTAAGGGAGGGCAGCTCCGCTCCAGCCAGTCAAAGCTCTTCTCTGTCCCTAGTACCCCAATAGTGGAAGCCAGCTTCCTTTGAAGCTATGACACGCAGAGTTCCTGCATTTCAAAACATACTGAAGACTACCTCTTCAAAGAACTATCTGAATTTCAATCATGCGGTAAAGCTTTACTTCCGCGATGTGGATGGAAAGAAGCCCTAAATGGGACATGGTTGAGTACGCGTTGTTGGCTTGATTGATAAGAATGAGCTTCAGTTATTTGTTAGATTCCTGATAGGGAGACGCGTCCATGATGCATGTTGATGTATGTAGGTAAGTTAGTCTAGCGTTAGCTAGCTGCATTTTCATATATTACACATTTCTAATTTTGAAAAAGTGGTTTTATTTCAAGCTAAAGTGTACTGTTAGCTAGCTAGCTAATGTTAGCTGGCTGGCTCCCTAGCTGACGTTATTATTTGTTTCCCAGAGCCGTTTGCTTTTCTAGTTAGAGCCTAATGTTAGGCAGTGTTCACACTTTGTTCATTGTTGTTTAACTAACGTTAGCTGGCAGGCTCATTAGCTAACGTTACGTGACATGTGTACAACACCCGTTGAATATGGCCGGTGTCAGCAAACGTCTGGGGGAAAAAAGCGGAATAAAATTGTTGCTATAAAACATTTTGCTACATAAGACCGAATCCAGGTGGTGAGTCACATTTACTGAACCAGTCTGGACTAAGATCCATCCATCTAAAAAAAGAAAAGAAAACAAGCACACACTTCCTATGTTTACACTTTACTTGACACCCAGTGTTATGACACAATCATAACCATGTCATAATACGTCGTAACAGCTGACATAACTTGTCATAATATGGTCATAAATATGGTCATACTGTATGGTCATACTGTCATGATCCATATATTTAGACCTGTTTTGACATATATTGTGTTATTTTATGGCTGATTATGACACTTACATAAGAGTGTCAAAACCCACAACTTACTACACAAGGCAAAACATTCCATTACACCATAGCCTACTGTATGTCGATGTTATATAACATTTTCTGAAACTGAACATTTTAAATTATCATTGTAATTGCGTGCACATTGATGTTATACGTGCACCTACCCCAATGCTTTGTTGCTGATGACTGGGATGAATGCAGGAGCAGATTCCAGGAGCAGGACAAGACACTGTCTTTGACATAAGGGCATGTATGGCATAGACCTAGAGTATCTGACTTACATGATTATGATGTTAATAATACTTCTTGACAGTGTCATAAAGTGCATTTTCTTAGTCCAAGTAAATTGACACAGGGTGGTCCTAATGTTAGTTATTTCAAATATGATGGAGAAAAAAAACATGACTGTAAAGAATGAATTAAGAATGAAGAAAAAACTTTCCAATGAAAGGAATCTTCTTTGCAGGGAAAAAAACATTTGAATAAATGTGGGTTTTGTCACTCTTATACAGGTGTCATAACAGCCATAAAATAACACAATATATGTCACAAGTGTAAATATATGGGTCATGACAGTGTTATCACCATATTACGACAGGTTTTGACAAGTAATGTCAGCTGGTTATGACCATGTCATAACGTGTTATGACGCTGGGTGTTCAAGTAAAGTGTTACCCTTCCTATTTACTTACAGTGGCTGATCCAAAAGTTGTAGATATAGACACATGGGCATTTGCCAGACATACAATTCCAGACCTTTTTGAAGAYACACACTTGGCCAGACCCGATATAGGTTTGGTTTTATAGGTTTGGTTTGGTTTTCCAACCTAAATGCTTAGCTTCCTGGGAATTCCATATCTTGRGTCCCTAAAGATTCCTAGGCATTAAATAGAGTACTGTCTGACAAAAGCAGACATATTCCAACAATTAGAAGCTTATATTTTATGTATGAATCCTGTCAATAAGTTCTTCTTGAGGTTGTCGAGTTGTCTGCAGTGCCTTTAATGGCTGCTGGAAGGGTCAGTGATGTATCAAGATGCTTCCTGTCAATTGCTTCTTTTCTTCAGGACTGGAGGCATTCAAATGTGCATCACTGTTTGCACTCCATGGTAATTGCATTATTGCACAGGACATTATTTCGGTCATTGTTTGAGAGAGGAGAGGAGCAAAACACGGGGCTCTCTACTCTCTCTTGGCCTACACAGCATCAAGTACTCCCCAGCTGAACCCATTAAGAAGGCTTTGCACATATCCAATCAATTACTCATGCCTGATTCTCTGAGCAGTGACTAGGCGATATGAGCGCCCAGATAACTGTGAACGATGGATCCGTCAGAGTGGCTCAACCACAGAGATGTTYTTTTTCTCACTGCTCGGCCCTTAATCACTAAGTTTCCCTTTGAATGTCAATGGGATTRTGTCTTGGGTAACACAAGAACAATCTATTTTTGTTGTGGGTAGCATTGTACGCTGATTGGTGGCCTGTTGAGCAGGGGCGGAAGATCTAGCTTTTGCCATCATTAAAATCCTTACAGTAGCATGTTGCATTTGTGCCCACAAAGCTAGTATCGACCATGTATTGACTTTCACAAGTAATACAACTTCATATGTTGTGGTAAATTCTTGACTTGAACAGTGAACAATTGCTCTGGAGAGGCAGTAGTGTAATGTATACATATTGCATTACAAACATGAGATCCTACATGATTAAACCAAACCCCCATGTTAAAAAATCTTGTAAAAACAACAAAGAAAATAAAGAAAAAAGCCAGAGTTGATTGAGGGTGGCTCAACCATGCTTGGATATTTCATTGTACGTCATTGTAGAGTTTGCAGAGGCCATGACAGTTGTAGCTGCCAAGTTAGCAATACGTCAGCTTAATTATCTATGGGTAATAGGCTGGAAAATCCCATTGAAAAGACTCCCAGACAATCAGCAAGCCACACACACACACAGTAGGCTTTAATGGCTCTTTCACAAAAAAATTGTCATAAAATCACAATGCTGTATGCTGGCTAGGTGGCATATAGCCTAGTGGTTAGAGCGTTGTGCCAGTAACCGAAAGGTTGCAAGATCGAATCCCGAGCTGACAAGGTAAAAATCTGTTGTTCTGCCCCTGAACAAGGCAGTTAACCCACTGTTCCAAGGCCATCATTGAAAATAAGAATTTGTTCTTAACTGACTTGCCTAGATAAATAATGGTAAAATAAATAAAGCCAACAAAGAAAACATTGTAGCCTGCAGGTAGAAATAAATAGCAGAAATGTATCTAAAATGTTATATTTGGCATGAAAGATTCCATTGTATGTCATATGCTAGTAAGCCCAAGATGACAGGTAGACAGAGATAGATGCCAATAAAAGGTTGCACACGGCGCATGAAATACATGGCTGCCAAAGAATACCCATGCATTATCTGGTGCTGATTTTATGCTGACCAATATGAATTTATTTAAAATAACTTTATTGCTACGTTGGGTAAAACAGCAGAAAGTGCACATTTGGAGAATAAGTTTGACGCTCAGAGACATGTTTAGAATTCGAAACACAGTAGCCTGGGAGAGGAAGTATGAAGTATTCGGCAAGAGAGTTTTCCTCTCCAACCATAAGTCAAAGAGCTTTGGGAGCTAGGATAGCAGGGAACGGAAGAAACATCAGTTTCTTAATCTGAACGCCTCAAGGACTTTCTTTGCTGTGCCATCCTGATGTCTTCGAGTGGGTGAGGGACTGAGGACGTTGCTTAAGTCCCAACAGAGCGGGGATGAATGATCTCGCAAGAGAACAGCGCGATCTTTCGTCAAATCCCATTTCACAGCAGAAACATTTATATTCTCAGGAGTAAGAAAAAAAAAACATGTCTTTTAATTTGACCTGACAGGCGAAGCATCCAGTGCGCAGCCAACTAACATTTCAACTGCACASTGAGGATGCCATATGTTTTCACCTGTTCTCCCTTCCTGCCTGTCACTGGGGAATGAATGCCTCTTCTGACTTAGCCTTGGGCTGGGTGAGGAGGTCAAAAGGGTACACTCAAAAGGGCACATTGAAACAGTTAATCGAATTTCTAAAGTCATTAGTTGGCATTTGAGAAATTAAGTTGCATGATTACATTTTTACCTTGAGGTGCAAGYATCCTTCATGCATAACAGTCTACTCAGTCTACTAGGCACTARGGCCTTGAATATAGATGYCATTTTGTTGGATGGTGTATACCATSTGTATCCCATACATGCCACTAATGAAACTTGAAACATTAACTTCCGTGGTCTAATTTGTATCCCGATTCTGACTTATGTATTCTGACATGTACAATGATTGCAGTTACACCAACACTGCTGCACATAACATCTCCTGGGCACCAAACCCTCGCCATATTTGGCATGATTGGAAGATTGGAAAAATAATAGTTGAAATACATTATACAGAGATCTACAGTGATCTAGATGTATCCCATTCATCTTGCTGTAGAGCGGGATTGGAATGTTGTGCCATGCGCCAGAGGGATTGTTCCTACGGGAGAAGGCAGACGAGGGGGGGGGAGTAGGATTGCCATTAAAAGATGGAAGAGGTAGAGAGCTGTTTTGATGGAAGTGTGCAGGTGTGGAGTGGGAGGGGTGTGGAGTGGGAGGGATGAGGAGTGGGAGAGGGTGGGGGGCTGTGGAAAGTGTTACTCAGATCTCTGCAGGGTCTGTGCTGGACTGACTTAATCTGTTGTGAAATGCGTGAGCACTGCCTTGGCTGACACCGGCCTCGTCTCTGTGTGAGCAGGGACCCCGGGAAGCGCTATTACACTGAAACAAGATCTGAAAAGGAGGATTCCACACGGGGTTGACTCCTCCACCCCACCACACTGCATCACCATGCCCTCAACCCCCCACCCCCTCTCCACAGTAACTTGGAGCACCATGGGAAAACATATTTAACGAGTTACACTCTTCTGAATTAAACTGCTGTAAGATATATTCATATCTATAGATAGCAGTCACTTATTAATGTGTTTTTACCTCATATCAGTCTCATTCTGAATGTCGCAATATTCTATACATCTGCACAAACCCTAGTCTACATGATGACTCAGTTTACACAAATTGGCTTAATTATTTGTTACTAACGAACAAAATAATTCCTAGTTGCAAGCGCTGCATGTCTTAGTCTTCTTCACTCGTCGAGTTTCAGAGGGTCTTGTAATTTTAGACCATTTGTCACGTATTCAGCTCGCACTGCCTGTATTACTGTCTAGTATTTTTGAAATAATTTTACACGCCAGTAGCAACCAAGGAATGTACTGGTCTATATTTAAATTGCAACCATTTCAAKGTGTAGCCACCGCTCCACGTTTTCTGGTCTCAATGGTTGATTATTCAGGGTACTGCTATAACCACTTTCTACACCGGCAGCAARCCAGCATGTTTTGGTCAAATGTGTTAATTCTTTAGGAGTCCTTTATAAGCAAACTGGTAAAAGGGGCTTTCCATCCTTTTGGCATAATGTCTSTGCTCACATGGGCCTGGTTACTGACTGGGTTTAACTTTACATGAAAAACAATTATCTCTAAAATCTAAAATCACATTTCATCTTCTCACAAATAGTTTCATATTTAATCACAACATTTACAACATTTAGATGTAACTCTGACATATACATTGTGAAAGCTCTTAACAGGATTGGAACCTTTTTTTTCTATTTTTGCCTTAAATGATACACCCAAATCTAACTGCCTTTAGCTCAGGACCTGAAGCAAGGATATGCATGTTCTTGATACCATTTGAAAGGAAACTCTTTGGAGTTTGTGGACATGTGAAATCATTGTAGGAGAATATAACACATTAGATCTAGTAAAAGATAATACAAAGAAAAAAACATGTGTTTCTTTTCTTTTTTGTCCCATCATCTTTGAAATGCAAGAGAAAGGCCATAATGTACTATTCCAGGTTAGGCTCAATTTATATGTTGGCCACTAGATAGCAGCACTGTATGCGAGACTGATTCAATGAACCATTGCATTTCTGTTCAAAAATGTTGTATCAAGACTGCCCAAATGTGCCTAATTGGTTTATTAATACATTTTCAAGTTCATAACTGTGCACTCTCCTCAAAAATATTGCATGATATTATTTCACTGTAATAGCTACTGTAAATTGGACAGTGCAGTTAGATTAACAATAATTTAAGCTTTCTGCCCATATCAGATATGTCTATGTCCTAGGAAATGTTCTTGTTACTTACAACCTCATGCTAATCACATTAGCGTACGTTAGCTCAACCGTCCCGTGTGTGTGGGAGGGGGACCGGTCCCGTAGAGGTTAAAGTTACAATGTTTCCATTATACTGTCTTTAATGACCTCACAAATGATACGACATAGTCATTGTTTGGATCCCCACCGACCATTTCCCACATTCTTTGTTTAGAAATATTGTTTCAATATCCCCTTTTGGATGTTGAAGTTCTTTGGGCAAGAGTCTCTCTATACCACTCAGACATTCCATTCTTGGATACTGCAAAGGCAAGAGAGAGAGAAAGTTTACGACGGTCGTTAAAGTCCTACTCAATGACCAGTCCCACTGTGGCACTGGTCTTTGAGAACCATTTCACTGGCCATAAGTGTGATTTGGTATTTTACCAAGGACAGCAGTTTTTTTTGGTATTTTACAGATAAATAATTTTCTCTGCAGAGATTTTTTGTGGAGGATGCCTCTCTGAATGCCCCAGAAGCATTGAGAGATAAGGGAAGTGGGTGAGAGGGGGGAGTGGGGGAGAMATTAGAGATCACAAAAGCCAGAGCAAGAGAGAGTGAGTAATCAACCAATATCCCCAATTCCTAGCAGCAGTGTTGTCATTGTTTCAGTTATTGGGATCACTGTATGTTCCAATAATGCTGGATAGGACCAGCAGCCCAGCACTATTATATCAGTCATGCTGCGTTCGTAACCAAGTGGGATGTGGGTATTTACCACATATGACTGGGAAAAATCCACTTGGACGGCCCACCAATTGATAATTACTAGTGGGAAACTCATCTATCATCCCTGAGCCCCGACTTCTCCCACATGCAGACCTCTGACGTCACCTACTACGGAAATACCTTGATAACGGCAGTTATAGGGCAATTCCAATCATTTTCATTGTCTCAGCACAATACCAGGTTATTACATATGTGAAAATGACACATTTATAGGTTTTGTATAAAAAATATTACGTTAAAAAGTTCTACCCGATAACATTATGAAAAGTTAAAACATATAAAAAAAACAAAAACTGTGTTCATATACACTGAGATTCACGGCGACGTAGGGAGCAAGAAAATATCCTCCCTTACATTTAATCCTACCATGTGATGTCACACAGAAATACATTTTTAGAACCTTCTTATATTTATAATATTTATAACAGATCATCGAAACATGCAGTTTTAACATACAGTGCCTTCAGAAAGCTCATACCCCTTGACTTATTCCACATTTTGTTTTACAGCCTGAATTCAAAATGTATTAAATATATTTTTTCCCATCCATCTACACATAATCACCCAAAATGAAAACAGTGAAACAGTGTTTTTAGACATTTTTACTCCTGAAATTATTTTGGCTTTCCCCATGTCAGCTTTATTTTGTATAATTTGTAAAATATTAGAAAAACATAATTCCACTTTGACATTATGGCATATTGTGTGTAGGCCAGTGGGAAATAATCTCTATTTAATTGGGGAAAGGGGGTGCACCATGCGGCCGTGCCTAACGGGGAAAGGGGGATGGAGCCGGTTGGGCGCAACCCAGGCCGACATGGCGATGCGGGAAGCTGAAGCCACCCTCCCAGGTGTTTGAAATGTTTGGACAAAGTTCACAGGTAATTCTTAGATAATTTGTAGTCATGTTGGGCGGTGTTTTTCTGAATCAAACGCGCCAAATAAATTGACATTTTGGGGATATTAAAAATAGTTTATCGAACAAAAGACCATTTGTGATGTTTCTGGGACATATTGGAGTGCCAACCGAATAAGTTCTTCAAAGGTAAGGCATGAATTATATCGTATTTCCGACTTTCGTGTCGCACCTGCTTGGTTGAAATAGGATTTTCATGTGTTTGCATGGTGGGGTGCTGTCCTCAGATAATCGCATGGTTTGCTTTCGCCGTAAAGCCTTTTTGAAATCTGACACGGTGGCTGGATTAACAAAAAGTTAGCTTTATTTTGGTGAATTGCACTTGTGATTTTATGAAAGTAAAATATTTCTAATAATTTAATTTGAATTTCACGCTCTGCAGATTTCACCGGATGTTGTCGAAACTTTCGAACGTCGAGCCGTAACAGGTTTTAACTCCCTGTTCACCTCCCTCCATAATAATAAAAAATATATATAATAAAAATATTGACAATATTGATTTAAATAAGTCATTGTTTATTTAGTGGCACCACAAATGTGAATTCATATTTACCAAACAAAACACATTACAATTTTTTTTACTAGGCAAGTCAGTTAAGAAAAGAAATCTTATTTACAATGTATACCCCGGCAAAACCCAGATGACGCTGGGCCAATTGTGCTTCACCCTATGGGACTCTCAATCACAGACAGATGTGATACAGCCTAGATTTGAACCAGGACTGAACCACTGAGATGCAGTGCCTTAGACTGCTGCGCCACTTGGGAGCCATGTCCAATATGACCAATAATATATATTTTTTCTTCTGTCGTTTCTACCCAATGATTCGTCTGACAAACAAAGAAATGTGTCCTGCAGGCCCAGGCATGGATCAAAGCTGGCGAGAAGTATTTTTATAATTATTTTATTAACGGAAGCATAAAGATGTTGATGAAGAAGCCACATTTGCCTCGGGATCCATCCCAGCTGGTATTCTGTGGAACCATGCCTTTTTTCGGTGC
>NC_036865.1:7075229-7078408 GCF_002910315.2 Salvelinus sp. IW2-2015 | reverse complement strand
ACTTGTGATTTTATGAAAGTAAAATATTTCTAATAATTTAATTTGAATTTCACGCTCTGCATTTCACCGATGTTGTCGAAACTTTCGGAACGTCGAGCCGTAACAGGTTTTAACTCCCTGTTCCACCTCCCTCCATAATAATAAAAAAAATATTATAATAAAAATATTGACAATATTTGATTTAAATAAGTCATTGTTTATTTAGTGGCACCACAAATGTGAATTCATATTTACCAAACAAAACACATTACAATTTTTTTTACTAGGCAAGTCAGTTAAGAAAAAATCTTATTTACAATGATGGCCTACCCCGGCAAAACCCAGATGACGCTGGGCCAATTGTGCTTCACCCTATGGGACTCTCAATCACAGACAGATGTGATACAGCCTAGATTTGAACCAGGACTGAACCACTGAGATGCAGTGCCTTAGACTGCTGCGCCACTTGGGAGCCATGTCCAATATGACAAATATATATTATTTTTCTTCTGTCGTTTCTACCCAATGATTCGTCTGACAAACAAAGAAATGTGTCCTGCAGGCCCAGGCATGGATCAAAGCTGGCGAGAGTATTTTTATAATTATTTATTAACGGAAGCATAAAGATGTTGATGAAGAAGCCACATTTGCCTCGGGATCCATCCCAGCTGGTATTCTGTGGAACCATGCCTTTTTTCGGTGCGACCTGTTGTCTAGCCCTTCGTCCACTGATCTCCACGGATTGCGTGTCGGCATAGTTGTATGCTCTGCAAAAACATATTCACATTTTTAGTACACAATTATCGCATTTATTTCACAGCATGCCTACACATTGATAGACTATATAATCTTTTTTAAGAAAATGTACTAATACCAAAATACCTAGTTTCGGTGATCCTCTTCAGCTCCGGCTCATTTTCAAGTCCTCTGGTGGTTACAGTCCCAACCTTGGAACGGGTAGCACCAAAATAAAAATCTAAATAAATTAAAGACCTACAACACCTAGGTAGGCTACAGTATATCCAAACAAATATTTTTTCATCTCTACATGTAGGTCTCCTATTTTAAACCCAATCCAACTTTTTTGACATAAACTGAAACATTCATCTACACGATACAATTTTCTCTCCTACTCTCCTTCTTGGCAAGGGTCTATTGTCCTGCTAAAAGCCCATAATGGTGGATGGACGGCTTATTTTGTATTCCAATGTATTGAACGAATGTTATTAATTACAGTCATTTACCATTGTCATGCTCGGACTAGAAACGTTGTTTGCAGAGTTTACGATCTCACCTTGTTTAAAAAATAACGATATTTTGGAGATTATTTTGTTTTCAAATAACCGAAAGTGAGCAGTTGTAATCTGAATCAAAGGAAAACACTATTGTTCTGCTGGTAGCCCATTCTAAAAATGTTGTTTGCAGAATTCACTTTGGGCCTTTTGCTTACAACTTGTTTTCTCCTCTCCTGTTTTTTAGAGGGAGAGAAACCAAAAGCCCACCCCTAACCCGGACGATGCTGGAACAATTGTGCATCGCCTCATGGGTCGCCCGGTCGCGTCCGGCATGGGTATCGAAACAGCATCTGTATTTACCCACGTTCTCTCTTAACCGCTCTTGGGCACGTGAGATGGTAGCGTCCCACCTCTTCAACTGCCAGTGAAACTGCTGGGCGCCAAATTCAAATACAGAAATACTCATTATAAAAATTCWGAAAACAAAACATATTTTACATAGGTTTAAAGATGAACTTCTTGTGAATCCAACCACGGTGTCAGATTTTAAAAATGCTTTACGGCGAAAGCATACCGTACGATTATGAGAACATAGCCCACTAGACAAATCATTACAAACAGTAGCCAGCCAGATAGAACAGTTACACAATTTAGAAATAGAGATCAAATTAATCCCTTACCTTTGATTATCTTCATATGGTTGCACTCAGCAGACAACAATTTACTCAATAAATGTTCATTTTGTTCGATAAAGTCTCTTTATACCCAAAAACCTAAATTTTGTTCGCGTTTTCTTCAGTAATCCACAGGCTCAAACGCAGTCAAAACAGGAAGACAAAAACATCCAAATTGTATCCGTAAAGTTCATAGAAACATGTCAAATTATGTTTATATTCAAACCTTATTTTAGCCTAAATAATCGATAATATTTCAACCGGAACAATAACGTTGTCAATATAAAATGTAAACAAGAAATGCACTCTCTCGGTCTCGCGCATGAAAAAGCTCCGTGAAACTTTAGCGTCCACTCATTCAGACTGCTCTTACTTCCTCATTTTTCAGAATACAAGACAGAAACACTTTCTAAAGACTGTTGACATCTAGTGGAAGGCATAGAAACTGCAATTTGAGTCCTAAGTCAATGGATACTGTAATGGCATTGAATAGTAAACTACAAAACCAACAAAAAAACTACTTCCTGAATGGATTTTTCTCAGGTTTTCACCTGCCAAATCAGTTCTGTTATACTCACAGACACTATTTTAACAGTTTTGGAAACTTTAGAGTGTTTTCTATCCAAATCTACCAGGTATATGCATTTCATATCTTCTGGGCCCGAGAAACAGGCCGTTTAATTTGGGCATGCATTTCATCCAAAATTCCGAATGCTGCCACCTACCCTAGAGAAGTTTTTTTTTAAACTCTGTTAAATGTTTACAAGCATGAAAGCTGTACTTTTAGATTATGGTTGATGCAGCTTGTTGGCCATTAGCCAATATGCATTTCTCAACGAGTTCAAAGAACATGAATGTATCTAACTGGTATTTATGACTTCACAACTGGGAAATTCACACCTGCAACTTGGCTATGAATGCAGCATGACTATTGCCTTACTGTGTCAGGTGATGAAGCAGTAGGCAGGCAGGTGTACCAGGTCTGTCAGAGTGCATGCTGGGATTTCTCACTACACAGAGCAAGGCTTTCATCTAGGGAAAAGAGCTTGACTGGTGTATATTAATATTGTATTTTTATTTACCTTTTTCACAATGTCACGACTTCCTCCGAAGTCGGTCCCTCTCCTTGTTTGCGCCGGGCGAGGGGCCTTCAGTATCTCGTGGAGTGGGAGGGGTACGGTCCGGAGGAGAGGTGCTGGGTTCTGGTCGAGGACGTGTTGGACCCTTCAATGCTACAGGAGTTCCACCGTATTTGTCCGGATCGCTCTGCGCATCGCCCTCCGGGTCGTCC
>NC_036865.1:7065181-7075215 GCF_002910315.2 Salvelinus sp. IW2-2015 | reverse complement strand
GACCATTTGTGATGTTTCTGGGACATATTGGAGTGCCAACCGAATAAGTTCTTCAAAGGTAAGGCATGAATTATATCGTTATTTCCGACTTTCGTGTCGCACCTGCTTGGTTGAAATAGGATTTTCATGTGTTTGCATGGTGGGGTGCTGTCCTCAGATAATCGCATGGTTTGCTTTCGCCGTAAAGCCTTTTTGAAATCTGACACGGTGGCTGGATTAACAAAAAGTTCAGCTTTATTTTGGTGAATTGCACTTGTGATTTTATGAAAGTAAAATATTTCTAATAATTTAATTTGAATTTCACGCTCTGCYATTTCACCGGATGTTGTCGAAACTTTCGGAACGTCGAGCCGTAACAGGTTTTAACTCCCTGTTCCACCTCCCTCCATAATAATAAAAAAAATATATATAATAAAAATATTGACAATATTGATTTAAATAAGTCATTGTTTATTTAGTGGCACCACAAATGTGAATTCATATTTACCAAACAAAACACATTACAATTTKTTTTTACTAGGCAAGTCAGTTAAGAAAYAAATCTTATTTACAATGATGGCCTACCCCGGCAAAACCCAGATGACGCTGGGCCAATTGTGCTTCACCCTATGGGACTCTCAATCACAGACAGATGTGATACAGCCTAGATTTGAACCAGGSACTGAACCACTGAGATGCAGTGCCTTAGACTGCTGCGCCACTTGGGAGCCATGTCCAATATGACCAATATATATATATATATTTTTTTCTGTCGTTTCTACCCAATGATTCGTCTGACAAACAAAGAAATGTGTGTCCTGCAGGCCCAGGCATGGATCAAAGCTGGCGAGAGTATTTTTATAATTATTTTATTAACGGAAGCATAAAGATGTTGATGAAGAAGCCACATTTGCCTCGGGATCCATCCCAGCTGGTATTCTGTGGAACCATGCCTTTTTTCGGTGCGACCTGTTGTCTAGCCCTTCGTCCACTGATCTCCACGGATGTTTGTCGGCATAGTTGTATGCTCTGCAAAAACATATTCACATTTTTAGTACACAATTATCGARTTTATTTCACAGCATGCCTACACATTGATAGACTATATAATCTTTTTTAAAGAAAATGTACTAATACCAAAATACCTTTAGTTTCGGTGATCCTCTCAGCTCCGGCTCATTTTCAAGTCCTCTGGTGGTTACAGTCCCAACCTTGGAACGGGTAGCACCAAAATAAAAATCTAAATAAATTAAAGACCTACAACACCTACGGTAGGCCTACAGTATATCCAAACAAATATTTTTTTCATCTCTACATGTAGGTCTCCTGATTTAAACCCAATCCAACTTTTTTGACATAAACTGAAAACATTCATCCTTACCGATACAATTCTCCTCCTACTCTCCTTCTTGGCAAGGGTCTATTGTCCTGCTAAAAGCCCATAATGGGTGGATGGACGGCTTATTTTGTATTCCAATGTATTGAACGAATGTATTAATTACAGTCATTTACCATTGTCATGCTCGGACTAGAAACGTTGTTTGCAGAGTTTACGATCTCACCTTGTTTAAAAAATAACGATATTTTGGAGATTATTTTGTTTTCAAATAACCRGAAAGTGAGCAGTTGTAATCTGAATCAAAGGAAAACATCTATTGTTCTGCTGGTAGCCCATTCTAAAAATGTTGTTTGCAGAATTCACTGCCTGCTACACTTGTTTTCTCTCCTGTTTTTTAGAGGGAGAGAAACCAAAAGCCCACCCCTAACCCGGACGATGCTGGAACAATTGTGCATCGCCTCATGGGTCGCCCGGTCGCGGCCGGCATGGGTATCGAAACAGCATCTGTATTTACCCACGTTCTCTCTTAACCTCTCTTGGGCACGTGAGATGGTAGCGTCCCACCTCTTCAACTGCCAGTGAAACTGCTGGGCGCCAAATTCAAATACTGTCACGAAGTCGGAAGAGAAGAAGTCGGTCCCTCTCCTTGTTCGGGCGACGTTCATTTTCCATTTGTTTTGTCTTGTCTTCCCACACACCTGGTTTCTATCCCATCAATTACATGTTGTGTATTTAACCCTCTGTTCCCCATATGTCCTTGTCCGGTATTGTTGATTGTAAGAGTTTGTGCACATTATGTCTGGCYTGCGAAGGGTTTTGTCCCATTGTATTTATTTATTGTGTTTGTTCACTGTGATTTTTATTATTAAACTGCACCGTTGTAACATAGTCTTTGCTCTCCTGCGCCTGACTTCTCTGCCGCCAGTACGCACACATTACARACAAGCAATATAGCGGATGATTGAGTAGATAAAATGCCCACTAGTACCATAGTATGTGTTGGTACACAGTCAGAAAAAAAGTTAGTTTCTAGAACCTAAAAGGGTTCTTCAGCTTTCCCCATAGGAAAACCCTTTGAATAACTATTTTTGGTTCCAGGTACCAAAAAAGGTTGGAACCAAAAAAGGTTATTGTATATGGACAGCCGAAGAATCCCTTTTGGAGTGTTAACCTTTGATTCTCCAGACGATCCCTTGGGAGCCATCAAAGGTCCACTTCTCTGTATACAATGTCAGAGCTCACAGGATGAAGCCCAAGACTGTTTGGCAGGTAGGAGAGAGAATGCTTCCTCCAGTGTTTCTATAGTGTAGACATTTGGACAGTGATGAGCCAGGCAGTAGTGGGATTCTTTCACTCAGTCTGCCTGCCTTCGTCCCCTCGAAGGGATTGACATTGGGTCTGAAATAGGTTATAGGTTTGGTGGGGAATAAATCTACTGGGAGAACAATCTTATGATTTTATGATCTATTATCTCATAATGTTGATGTGGACTCTAGAGGATTTCTAGGATTAGTCGTCATGAGCATTTGTCTCATTGTACAGACAGAACCTTTCGTGTAACTGTGCGCTTTCTCTTTTTGTCCTGTTTTTCTTTCTCTCCCCATCTCACTCCAAAATAATAGAACCCAGCAGACTACAATGAGTGTACAAACCATTYAGAACACCTTCCTAATATTGAGTTGTACCTCCAGCCTTTTTGCCCTCAAAAGCCTCAATTCATTGGGGCATGGACTCTACATGTTGTCGAAAGCATTCCACAGGGATGCTGGCCCATGTTCACTCCAATGCTTCCCACAGTTGATATCAGACCTCAGGATAAGACSCAGATGCAGACAGTTCGAAGTAACAAAAGTTTATTACAAAAACAGGGGGCAGGCAAACAATAGGTCAAGGGCAGGCAGAGGTCAGTAATCCAGAGCAGAGTCTGAAAGGTACAGAACMGCAGGCAGGCTCAGGGTCAGGGCAGGCAGAATGGTCAAAACTGGGAAAWCTAGAAGACAGGGACTAGAAATAAAAACAGGAGTACAGGAAAAACGCTGGTAGGCTTGATGAGACAAGAKGAACTGGCAACAGACAAACAGAAAACACAGTATAAATGCACAGGGGATAATGGGGAAAATGGGTGACACCTGGAGGSAGTGGAGACAAGCACAAGATAGGTGAAACAGATCAGGGTGTGACTGTTGAGTCATGTTGGCTGGATGTACTTTGGATGGTGGATCATTCTTGATACACACGGGAAACTTGAGCGTGGAAAAACCCAGCAGCGTTGCAGTTCTTGACACAAACTGGTGAGCCTGGCACCTACTACCATACCCTGTTCAAAGACCCTAACTGTAAATATTGTGTCTTGCCCATACACCCTCTGAATAGCACACATACACAATCKATGTCTCAATTGTCTCAAGGCCTAAAAATCCTTCTTTAACCTGTCTCCTCCCCTTTGTTTACACTGACTGAAGTGGATTTTTAACAAGTGACATCAATAAGGGAGCATAGCTTTCACCTTTGATTCACCTGGTCAGTCTATGTCATGTTTTGTACACTCAGTGTATATGCTACTGCTGCTTCAATGGACTCATCCCTGACACTGGTGGCAGTGTTTTGATGTGAGCTCCTATAGATGCCAAGCTCACCTACACTGGGGAGTGTGTGCGTGTGCGTGCGTGCGCATTAGAGAGAGTGTGTGACCGTGTGTGTGTAGGTATGGGTCATTCGATGTGACCCAGTTTCATAATGAAGGGCCCTGTCACAAACATGACTTTTCCTTTCCAGGGCTGGAGTGAAGCCTGCCTGTCATACACATTCCTGGAAGTGTTTCATCAATACTTTGCTCACGGAATCCTGTAAACGATTTTGACATGGTCAGGTAGAACAAGTCTCGGGTGTTATGAGTGAATATGAATTATGTGCTCCTGTCTTGCCAATTTTTTAAAAAGTCACTCTTAAAGTCATTCTTATTTAAAGACTGTCCTGAATGCATTTGAGTTCATCTGGAATCATGACGTGTCTTTGCATTGTTAGAATATGGCTGACATGTCAGTCTGAGAGTTGTGTAGGGAATTTGATTACTACAAGCTAAAGCACACTTAAAAAAAGTCACTTACTAGAGGCTTTTAAAGCTAGTTAAGATCCCTTTTAACATATAAACAGTCCAGTTCTCTCAGTGTCAAACGCTACTGCCATTACAAGTCACTGTCTTTCTGTATGCATTCATCAAGTTTTATGTGAACCCCTGAAACTGTGGCAGTGTTGAAAAGTCTACAAATGGACTTTAAATTCAATACAGCAACGAATGCTCTRTGGACTCATGAGTAAAAGCCTTCAACCTTGCTTGAACAGATAATTAACTCTAGTGACTGAGAATGAGTGGCTGTTGACTGTGAGCACAATTAGGGCACATACATCCCTGCTAGTGCATGGAGATGAATGTACTGTATCTGCCTACTACACTTGGCCTCATCTGCTTTGCTTCAATGTTCCTTACATCGCTAACTAAGCTCCAGGGCTTCATCAATTTGCGAGCATATTTAGATTCCAGATTGTTATGTACAAACGGACAGCACCACCACGGGGGAAGGTSCCTGAATGTATTCTACAGTGTTCTTCTCCCCTCAATCCCTGGTGAAATAATCATCTCCCTACAACGCTACATGCCTTTAAGGAGAACAATCAGTGGAACTGCATATGGAAGCTGATCTGAGCTCAGGAGATGAGCAGAGTCAAGCGWGTAGAGGAAGAGGGGGGAGTTGAAGATTGCTGAGGATGGAATGTGTCAAGTATTCTGACCCAGTTGGGATCGAAGTAAACCAATTATGAAAAATGAGTTTTGTTCTTTTCTCCCTTTTCATTCCAAATTGTTCGGAGGCCTTTTAGTCTGGTGCTTCTCTTACCACAGCTTAAGTTATTCAGAAAGTACCGTTGAGCTCAACTGGCAAAGCACAGAGATAGGATAGTCAGGATGAATACCAGGAACCATTTGATATCCACTGAGGATAAATGCACTGAGGGGAAGGACACTAAATTATTGAATTTGTTCTTTTGCCGTTCTTTTCTTCTCCTCAGGATGTTAGAGAACTCGCTGCTCAGCGCTGAAGTGAAAGAGGGAGAGATTCTGCCMCCCACCATTCAGAAGCTGATGAAAGGATACAACAAGTACCTCAGGCCTTTTTTTGACAGTAAGGGAAATTGCACACATCCCTGGAAAATGAGATGAGGCTCAAAGGAGCTGTTTGTGTATATGTGTGTGTGTGTCTGCTTGCGTGCGTCAGTGTGTTTTTTTGTCTGTGATTGTGTGGCTTACCATATTCCCATATTCATTTCAATATTACCATATTTTGGCTAAGCATAAATCTCCCTGAGCTTTTACCTGGCAGATGGAAGCAATCTCATTCCCAATGCATAGCACAGTATGTGAATGACGAACATTCGCTTTTACTAAATACTAATAAATACATGATACAAAACACAGATGGAGATTTGATTCATAGGGCTAGGCTATTAATATCAAGAGTAAGCAGCTGACAAAGTATGTTATGCATACTCAGTGTGACTTCCTAATATGGAATCCGTTCATACAGTGTAACCTCGAGACAGTGACATAAAGGTATTGTAGCCTTTGATCCTCCACACAGTGTTTGTAGTTCACACAAATCCCTTGTCAGTTTCATTGTTGCTGCTTCAGAGAATCCCTCTAAACGTGCCTAACGTTTGATTAGTGATCGCTGAGACTGAACCGAATCAGAGCAAATGTAATTAGCAGAGATGAGTGCACTCCTGATTGCCATGAACCCCACACAAGAGGTCAGCTTCCTGGAAAGCATGGAAATGCACACACATAAATACAAACACACATTCGCTCTCGCTCTCTCTCTCTCTCTCTCTCTCGCTCTCTCTCTCTCTACAGTCCTCAGTGTAGGTGAGCTTGGTATGCACGCAAGTATTTATTTATTTGGATTCCAATTAGCTGTTACAATCACACCCACTTCTCTTCCTGGGGTCCAGACTTACCCCCATGCGTACATACATACATACATACAGGGTTACACATGCACAAAGGTTAGGCGACCGTGTTTTTTGGCAAGAAAAAGCAGAAATACTACAGTGTTATACAGTACAAGAATGAGAGTGGGTAAGTGAAAGAAAGAGAGGGAACGAGAGAGGGGGAAAAGAAGAGCATTCATATATGTGTGGGGCTGCATGTGACACTCTTGCTGTTGCCACTGATGTCAAGTATTCAGCAATACGTTTCTTAATTAAACATGCTTCTTTTTTTGTCTTGAGGCATTTTGAATAACACTACTTTCATTTTACTGCTTTTATGATTCCTCACGGTGTTCTGAATCCTCTCTTTCTCTTTCATGTCTTGTTCAGTTTCCCTTGTTCTCTCTTTCTCTCTTTCTGTCCCTCCCTCTCTGTGTTGAGTACAATTCAGTATACTTTATTGACACGGAAAGTAAAGCAAGGACATTCTCTCTCTCTCTCTCTCTCTCTCTCTCTCTATTCTCTTTCTGTCTGTCTGTTATTCCTCTCTCTCCTTCCCCTCTCACCCTTTCTCTGTGTGTCTATCTCTCATCTCTGCAGATGGGCCAGTGACTGTGGGCATGAGTTTGGACATTGCCAGCATTGACACCATATCAGAGATCAACATGGTGAGACAACTTCCTGTGTCATATGACACATTGTGATAATAAAATACATATTACATTCCAGTATGTTTATGATGTTACATAATCAGTGTTTAGACTTGAAGCTGTAATGTTTTTGCAGTACAACTGCACTATGGTGACCTTTGGAATTGAACTTTAGGACTACACGGCCACTATCTTRCTGCGTCAGCGCTGGACAGACGAGCGCCTGGTGTTTGAGGGTAACAAGAGCCTGAGTCTGGACGGCAGGCTGGTGGAGCTGCTCTGGGTACCAGACACCTTCATCGTAGACTCCAAAAAGTCCTTCCTCCATGACATCACTGTGGAGAACAGGCTGATCAGGATCTTCCCCAATGGAACGGTGCTCTACGCCCTGAGGTGGGAGAAACACACACACGCATGCACGCACACACACACACACACACACACACAGATGGATCCAACAATGCAAAGTCCTTGAACTATTGGAATTAGGTAAGTCCCCTTTTCATTTATTCAAAAAAAAATTACCAGGCAGGTCAATTAAGAACAAATTGTTATTTACACAGATTTGTTTACACTGGGTTGCGTTCAGTACGACAGAGCGGTGTACAACATTGAATTCAATGGAAACGGCACTGTATTGAACAATCAGTTGAAAAACGTTGTYATTATGGTGGTCCAGATGGCAGATACATTCAGCAGTTTTGTGATTTCAGYTGGTCAAACCCATATTGATCAGGCCACACCTCACCATACCAACCAAGCAGGAGCAAATGTACCTCAAATGAAATGTGTTGTTCAGTACAAACCGTCACGCAACAAGGCAAACGTTGAAGCGAACTGAACGCACCCCAGATGGGGTGGTGCTGAACGAACAGCATGTCTCTGCCTCTGCTTATTGACACACCTTGAATTTTCTATAGGGGTATAGGTGCTGTCTGTGGTGCTGACTTGTTTAGACTGGTATGGTGGTGCTGAACGGACAGTAGTCCAAGGCTTCTGTTAATTGATTCACAACCCCCATCAATGATACACTGCATTGTTCTGTATCATGTGAGTGAGCACATACAGTACCAGTCCAAAGTTTGGACACACCTACTAATTCAAGGGTTTTTCTTCARTTTACTATTTTCTACAWTGTACAAAATATATTTTAGATTCTTCAAGGTAGCCACCCTTTGCCTTGATGACAGATTTGCACAGTCTTGGCATTCTCTCAACCAACTTCACCTGGAATGCTTTTCCAACAGTCTTGAAGGAGTTCCCACATATGCTGAGCACATGTTGGATGCTTTTCCTTCACTCTGCGGTCCAACTCATCCCAAASCATCTCAATTGGGTTGAGGTCGGGAGATTGTGGAGGCCAGGTCATCTAATGCAGCACTCCATCACTCTCCTTGGTAAAAGAGCACTTACACAGCCTGGAGGTGTGTTTTGGGTTCTTGTCCTGTTCAAAAACAAATGATAGTCCCACTAAGCCCAAACCAGATGGYATGGCATATCGCTGAAGAATGCTGTGGTAGCCATGCTGGTTAAGTCTGCCTTGAATTCTAAATAAATCACAGACAGTGTCACCAGCAAAGCACCCCCACACCATCACACCTCCTCCTCCATGCTTCACGGTGGAAACCACACATGCAGAGATCATCCGTTCACCTAATCTGCATCTCACAAAGACACGGCAGTTGGAACCAAAAATCTCACATTTGGACTCATCAGAAAAAAGGACAGATTTCCACCAGTCTAATGGGGCGGTAGGTAGCCTAGTGGTTAGAGCTTTGGGCCAGTAACTGAAAGGTTGCTAGAGCGAATCCCCAAGCTGCCAAGGTGAAGAATCTAGCGTTCTGCCCCTGAACAAGACAGTTAACCAACTGTTCCTAGGCTGTCATTGTAAATAAAAATGTGTTCTTAAATGACTTGCCAGGTTAAATCAAAAATTAATTTCTATTGCTCATGTTTCTTGGCCCAAGGAAGTCTCTTCTTATTATTGGTGTCCTTTAGTAGTGGTTTCTTTGCAACAATTCGACCATGAAGGCCTGATTCACGCAGTCTCCGCTGAACAGTGGATGTTGAGATGTGTCTGTTACTTGAACTCTGTYAAGGATTTATTTGGTCTGCAATCTGAGGTACAGTTAACTCTAATGAACTTATCCTCTGCAGCAGAGGTCATTTTGCATCTTCCTTTCCTGGGGCGGCACTCATGAGAGCCAGCTTCATCATAGCGCTTGATGGTTTTTTCGACTGCACTTGAAGAAACTTTGAAAGTTCTTGACATTTTCCAGATTGACTGACCTTCATGTCTTAAAGTAATGATGGACTGTCGTTTCTCTTTGCTTATTTGAGCTGTTATTGCCATAGTATGGACTTTGTCTTTTACCAAATAGGGATATCTGTATACAACTCCTACCTTGTCACAACACAACTGATTGGCTCGGACGCATTAAGAAGGAAAGAAATTCCACAAATGAACATTTAACAAGGCACACCTGTTAATTGAAACACATTCCAGGTGACTACCTCATGAAGCTGGTTGAGAGAATGACAAGAGTGTGCAATGCTGCCATCAAGGCAAAGGGTGGCTACTTTGAAGAATCTAAACTTTTTTGGTTATTACATCATTCCATATGTGTTATTTCATAGTTTTGATGTCTTCATTATTATTCTACAATGTAGAAAAGAGTAAAATTTAGATAAACACTTGAATGTTTATGTGTCCAAACATTTTACTGGCACAGTATGTGTATGGTTAACTTCATGCCAATCTATGTATACGTGTGAGCTTTACTTTTGCTTGTACAGTGTGCATGGCATATGCGTGTGACTGCATGTGTTTTTGCAACATCATTTATTTATTTATTTTTTATTTTACCGTTATTTTACCAGGTAAGTTGACTGAGAACACGTTCTCATTTGCAGCAACGACCTGGGGAATAGTTACAGGGATGAATGAGCCAATTGTAAACTGGGGATTATTAGGTGACCATGATGGTTTGAGGGCCAGATTGGGAATTTAGCCAGGACACCGGGGTTAACACCCCTACTCTTACGATAAGTGCCATGGGATCTTTAATGACCTCAGAGAGTCA
>NC_036865.1:6950642-7058116 GCF_002910315.2 Salvelinus sp. IW2-2015 | reverse complement strand
GATGTCTTCATTATTATTCTACAATGTAGAAAATAGTAAAATTTAGATAAACACTTGAATGTTTATGTGTCCAAACATTTTACTGGCACAGTATGTGTATGGTTAACTTCATGCCAATCTATGTATACGTGTGAGCTTTACTTTTGCTTGTATTTGTACAGTGTGCATGGCATATGCGTGTGACTGCATGTGTGTTTGCAACATCAAAGATCCCCACCAATTTTACAGTAAGTATGGGGTTGTTTTTCTGCTTATGCATTGTCATTTCGATCCAACCACTGGTGCGCGTGACCAAAGAGCACTATTTCCATGCCGTCTGACCAAAGCACCAGTTCCAAACTATGTCCCAATGCCAATTAAACACTCCAGGTGTTTACATTTGTTGGATGACATGAAATGGAGCTCTTTGGCCACACACACCAGTGGTGGGCTTGGCGTCGAAATGAACCCCATTGAAAACCTGTGGTTTGAATTGAAGAGGCAGTCCATAGGCGCATGGTCTACCACCCCTCCCAATGTGTTCTCCAACTCATTAAACGTTTTAGAAAATTGGACTCAGTGCCGTTATCCATGCAAGGTGAAGAATTGAAATGTATTGAAAACAGGGCGTCAATAATTTTGACCCCTACCTATTGGAGAAAAAAAACATATACAAGTATTACTTATTATTATTTCTCTGAACAGTTGTTTTAGTATAAATAATATAATTTTCCCATTTATTTAACCATATATGTAGCTCAGTATTTGAATMATTTATTTTTGTCCTTTTTGCTCATCTTTATCAAGGGTGTCAATCATTTCGGACCCCACTGTATGTGATCGTATCTCAATGTAATCAAGGCATGAAGTTATTGTTATTTTTAAAAACAATCTCT
The DNA here is from genome assembly GCF_002910315.2 of Salvelinus sp. IW2-2015. NCBI lineage: Eukaryota > Metazoa > Chordata > Actinopteri > Salmoniformes > Salmonidae > Salvelinus > Salvelinus sp. IW2-2015. Next base: position 7,057,241 of record NC_036865.1, on the reverse strand, counting down.
TTTTGGGCTTAATTGTGGTCAATTTGCAGGCCCCCCGACCATCCACCCTGACAAAAACCGGCCCGCGGCTGAATCTAGTTGCCTACCCCTGGTAGAATTTTCCATATATGGATGCATACTGCCCGGGGACATGGGTCTTGTCAGAGAGAGGAGCTGTGTGCAGAGGCAGAAGTGCCAGGGAAGACAGAGGGCACGATAAGGAGGGCAGGAGGAGTGCAAGGAAGGGGTGATAGAGAGTGAAAGAGGGTTCTATAGGGAAAGGGTTAAATGAGATATCATAAAACGAAGGTTAGGATTGAGGAGAGGTCAGGGACAGAAACAGTTGTAGTAGTGCTTTCAGAGGTAGGCCAGAAGGAATACATGGGTAAACAATGAGGTGGTTCGGCGAGGGGGAAAGAAACCTTTGAGGTTGACGACTGTTTCTCTCTCATCTCTCCAGGATCACCACCACTGTGGCCTGCAACATGGACCTGACCAAGTACCCCATGGACAAGCAGACCTGCACTCTGCAACTGGAGAGCTGTAAGAATGTYTTCATCTTCTAAAGTGCTTTTCATTACAGAAAGAATCTCAAAGCACTTGAAAAAGCAAAACCAATAAAACTAAATTTTTAAAACAGCGACATGACAGTGTAGGTCTGGACTACGATTTTCAGCCAAGAGTTGAACGTTTTGAGTGTTTGAAGCCTCCATCAGACGGAGCAACAGTCAAGAGGGAACCACATGGCTTGAGCACAGGGAGTATATGGTCAACACAGTTCCCTCTCCATTCAAGGTGTCTCACCGGTGCCTCGCCGTCCCCGCATTCTGACTGCGACTTCTCTGTAGCCGTTGACTCTCTCTGGTCTTTTAAAACGAGATTACGTTTTTGAGCTCTCCACACACTCAGGATAACGACGAAAGCCAGCTTACTACATAACTTTAGAGGAAARTTCCTGAGCAATGAAATCATCACTGCCAGCGTGGAGTGTAGAAACAACAAAAAATAGACTGMTGTATTAGAATCAAATCAAAACACACTAGCTAGCTAGTAATGCTACCAAGCTAGCTAGTTGGCTAGCTAGTGTTGTTTCATTTGGTTCCAATACACCAGCCTATTTTTTGTTGTTTATTATTTTAAGAAGGTGATTTGCCATGAATTCACAGGCAGGAAACAAATAGACCTAGACTTCAAACAGAAAAACACTTCAAAATGAATAAATAGTAAGAAAATGTACAGAGCTCTCTGCCTAAGCTGCTACTAGGGTGCCTTGGCAACTTTAGTACTAAGGAAAGGAGCTGTTGGGTTTGATGGTTTTGGACAAAACAGAGAGGGAGAGAGAGAGTGTGTGTGTGTTTGTGTGTGAAAAAGAGAAAGCGAGCAGGGGTGTGTACTTGTGTAGGTGTACTTTCCCCATTTATTGTATTATATATATATATATATATATAAGGCAAAACTGGGTCAAAGCCAAAGCTGCCTGTAACTCATGGAAACAGGGACAGTGTCTGCCCCCGTCGGCCCAGCTTCTTATCCTTGGCTGGCCCCAAAACCCTCTTCACGTTAGTCACCAGCCATCCACATATTGGGATCACGCCTGTCATGTCTCTGATACAGCCTTAGCTGTAGCTCTGTGTTACATAAGCTCAAAACCGCAGGGAGCTAGCAAGGGAGGAACGCAAAGGGTTTAGAGCAGAAGTCTCTCTTTTTCCCTTCATTTCTCTCTTCCTCGCTATCTCTCTCTTCTCTCTCTCTCTCCCACTCTCTCTCCCTCCCTCTTCCTGGCTCGCCTCCACACTCTTTAATGACAGCAAGTCGTGCTAAGCTATAGCCAAATCGCTGCCAAAGCAACACTTCGAACGTCATGTCAACAACAAACTCAACCAGAGGGAGCTCCTCTCCCACTCATCCCACTCAATACATGTCGAGGTAAGTCAAGGATTTTCCCCTTTACATTACTGTCAGGTTAAARYTATACTGTGCATCCCAGACTCKCACAGCCTTSCTTCAGCAGCACACTGAAAAGAGCCAGACTGTGAGGTTTCATTATTTTTAATGTGCTGCCAAAAWTTGAACATTGCTCCCCGCTCCTCCTCGCTCCCCAGCTCACACTTTACTTCCAACAAGTTTAAAGACAAGACAAGCACCAGGTGCAGATAGATATGGCGGTGACATATTTTAGTGGCTACTGACAGCAGAAAAGGCCTGGAGTCYGAAGACATTCACAGCCATGTTTGATTGRTGCTTAATGATGAGACCACGCTCACCACAGTGGAGGATACTTTAGCGAGATTTGGTTTTGAAGATTTTAAGTCTCTATGCAGCCATTTTTAAGATGTACTCATCTCAGTGTCTCAGTGAGCAGGATATTTTAAAAGGCAACAGCTTTCATCTCTCCAGGCTGCAGTGCAGTACACTTTTCAGGCTTCAGAGCACCTTAAGAGAGCCCCTAATTTCCTAATGTAACCCTTTCCGCGCTATTGCACAGGACCACGGCGCCCTCACATGCTTCATACCTAATTTGCACATTGCCCTGATCCGGCAGTCACAAATATCATGAGTTCCACAATCCTTTGGTAATAGGGAAAACATAACACTGAAAAAGTTACAACGAGATCCTCAGCGGCTTCAATGTCTCTAACTTTTCGTCAGGGTGCTCTGCATTACATTAAACACACTTTCCTCAATAACTTATGACTCCCTGGATTTTCACACATGGTTTGTCTCTCGGGAGATGGTGAGAGCCATAAGATAATGAGTGTTTAATGTAATGAAGTAACAGGAAATGGGGATTCTGTGTGTCCCAGTTTAATGGAGATTTCTTCTCCTCCAGTTACAGCCGTGTCGTAGGGCTTCTTATTCTACATCTCCCTCTGCAGGTCAATTACTAAACTACATCTCATAATGAATCTCTAAAGGCAAGGTTGACGTGGGGATAGAAAACGTGTATTTTCGGAGCAGACCTGGGTTCAAATGTTTGCTTTAGCCCAACTGAAGTGCCAGGTGGTTGGGCTTTGAACTTTTGAGACTTTTCTGTTTCGGATCTGTAGCCATATTATCAGGAAGAAATGTTGATCCTATATAGCTTGTGGCTTTATTCCTTATAAATGTAGGTCAATTAAAGTAAACAGCTTATTCTAAAACGTGTCAGCAATAAATACTATTGAAGGGAATTAAGTTGCCCTCCTGAACCGTCTTTCAAGATTTCAGTAAACATTGAGTAAGCACTTTACAACAAATGTTTATGTGCACTGTTATAAAGTGTCACTGTGAGCTCTTCTAAATCCTACGTAAGCTGGACTGTAGGATTATGCAGTGGTGCAAAGTACTTAAGTAAAAATAATTTAAAGTATTTCTTAAGTAGTTTTTGGGGTATCTGTACTCTACTACTTATCCTTTTGACAACTTTTACTTTTACTTCATTACATTCCTAAAGAAAATAATGCATTATTTACTCCATACATTTTCTCTGACACCCAGAAGTACTCATTACATTTTGACAGGAAAATTGTCCAATTCACACACTTATCAAGAGAACATCCCTGGTCATCCCAAATGCCTCTGATCTGGTGGACTCACTAGACACATGCTTTGTTTGTAAATCATCTCTGAGTGTTGGAGTGTGCCCCTGGCTATCCGTCAATAAAAAATATATTGTGCCGTCGGGTTTGCTTAATATAAGGAATTTTAAATGGTTTATACTTTTACTTTTGATACTATAAGGGCACAAGGCGAGACACAGATGTAGACACGGGAGGCAGATGGTTTGAGTCTTGATATTTATTAAACAATCCAAAAGGGGTAGGCAAGGGAATGGTCATGGACAGGCAAAAGGTCAAAACCAGCTCAGAGTCCAGGAGGTACAGAGTGGCAGGCAGGCTCGAGGTCAGGGCAGGCAGAATGGTCAGGCAGGCGGGTACGGAGTCCAGAAAACAGGCAAGGGTCAAAAACCGGGAGGACTAGCAAAAGAGAATAGAAGCAGGACGGTACGGGAAAACCGCTGGTTGACTTGAAAGGCATACAAGACAAACTGGCACAGAGAGACAGGAAACACAGGGATATAGACACCAGGGAAATAAGCAACACCTGGAGGGGGTGGAGACAATCACAAGACAGGTGAAACAGARCAGGGTGTGACAGATACTTAAGTACATTTTAGACTTTTACTCAAGTAGTATTTTACTGGGTAACTTTCACTTTTACTTGAGTCATTTTCTATTAAGGTATCTTTACTTTTACTCAAGTATGACAATTGAGTACTTTTTCCACCACTGGGTTTATGTAAGGTCCTGATATATATAAGACGTGAAATATGTATGAATCACCCGATGCCGCGTTAGGCAGGAAGGAAACTGTTAAAGCAGTGATGTCCTCAATGCCGTTCTTTCCTTCTGGCCTTCTTTTTTRCCCTTCTTTTGCCCTGCATTTGCATTAGCATTTCCTATTCAGTCTTACTGTCACAGTTCTTCACAATYAGCAATGGAGGGCTGTTGCTGTACGTTACTTATTTAATAAACCATATTTAATAAAAAGTAGTTTGAATAAAACATTAACATTGTAAATCTTGCTTGTGGCTGTCGCACACTTACAGCTCAGTGACCAGCTAACCTTTATTCATTATTTTATGGATGGTAGTTTGTGTTTTAGATGCATAAGTAGAACATTGGTATGTGTGATAAAAGTGCTACTTCAAAACACTTAGTGCAATAGACCCCCATCACCTATCTTGCTGTCTTTGACTTGACATCATCTTTCTTATCTTCTTCTTCTTCTTTCTCTCTCTCTCTCTCTCTCTCTCTCTCTCTCTCTCTCTCTCGCTCTCCCTCTCTCTATACAGGGGGCTACAACATCAATGATGTGATGTTCTACTGGACCAGAGGGAATGAGTCGGTCAGTGGTTTGGATACGCTGCGTCTGGCTCAGTACACAGTAGAGGACCACTACACCTCTGCGTCTGAGGCCATCTATGAAACAGGTTCAACTTTCACGTCCTACCTCTAACATTATCCTTTCACACATATACTACCATTTGGCTACTGTTTAGTTTTAGTCTCTTGTGACAGATGAAACATTAGCATGCGTGACACATTTAGTTAGGGGTGCCTAAAATGATATTTAGCAGCATGAAGCTTTTGGCAATTATGGGCATGACAAGCAACTCAACATAAATTATAATCTACCTATAAATGTTAGCCACGTTCATCTTTTAAATTGATGGTTAGTAGTAKATTGAAACCTTCGGGAACCTTTGGGTTCTACTTGCACACTTGTTCTCATGTCTCTGTGCTGTCATCTCGCTCTGTCTCTCTCTCACAGGCCACTACCCCAAGCTGATCTTCCACTTTGAGCTGAAGAGAAGCATCCTGTACTTCATCCTGGAGACGTACGTTCCCTCCAGCCTGCTGGTGGTCCTCTCCTGGGTCTCTTTCTGGATCAGCCAGTCTTCCGTCCCCGCAAGGATCTGTATCGGTAAACCACTGCTCCTCAAACCAGGAAGCACACCCACCAAGCAGATGCCTTACCTTAACCATTCGGAGTTCATTCCTAACCTTAAGAATTCTGGAGTTAATGCCTTAACTTAAACTTGGAACGATACAGAGAAGTAACCAAACACTTGAAACAATTTRGAAATTTGACGTTTGACAAACATGGAAGAACGTCTAATTCTGACGTGAGACTGTGAGAGCTTGTTGTTTTGAACRTAAAATACACTACAAGTAAAAAATGTCCTGGAAAAAAAATGTCCAGGAAAGTTATCTTGCAAAAGGGTGATCAAATTGAGATCCTTCATCTGTAGAATGCAGGCGGTTAGAGAAAACAGACTGTTCCACAAGTGACTCATACTCCTGTTCGCTTACCTTCACATAACTGTAATATTACTTATACATCTAGCCTGTTGTACATTGAAAAATATAGAGTCGCAACATGTAGTGTTGGTCCCATGTTTCATGAGCTAAAATAAAAGATCCCAGATATTTTCCATATACACAAAAAACGTATTTCTCTCAAATTTTGTGCACAAATTTGTTTACATCCCTCTTCGTGAGCATTTTTCCTTTGCCAAGATAATCCATCTACCTGACAGGTGTGGCATATCAAGAAGCTGATTAAACAGCATGATCATAACACAGGTCCAATTGTGCTGGGGACAATAAAAGGCCACTCTAAAGTGTGCAGTTTTGTCAAACAACACAATGCCACAGATGTTTTGAGGGAGCATGCAAATAGCTTGCTGACTGCAGGAATGTCCACCATAGCTGTTGCCAGATCATTGAATGTTAATTTCTCTACCATAAGCCACCTCCAAGTTTGTTTTAGAGAATTTGGCAGTATGTCCAACCTCCCTCACAACCGCAGACCACATGTAACCACGCCAGCCCAGCACCCACCACGTCAGCCCAGGACCCACACATCCGGCTTCTTCACCTGCGGGATCGTCTGAGACCAGCCATCCGGACAGCTGATGAAACTATGGGTTTGCACAACCGAGAAAGTTCTGRACAAACTGTRAGAAACCGTCTCAGGGAAGCTCATCTYCGTGCTCGTCGTCCTCACCAGGGTCTTGYCCTGACTGCAGTTCGGCATCGTAACCAAATTCAGTGGGCAAATGCTCACCTTCGATGGCCCCACTGGSACGCTAGAGAAGTGTGCTCTTCACGGATGAATCTGTTTCATATGTACCAGGCAGATGGTAGACAGCGTGTATGGCATTGTGTGGGCGAGCGGTTTGCTGATGTCAACAATGTGAACAGAGTGCCCCATGGTGGCAGTGGGGTTATGGTATGGGCAGGCATAAGCTACGGACAACGAACACAATTGCATTTTATCGATGGAAATCTGAATGCACAGAGATACCGTTACGAGATCCTGAGGCCCATTGTCGTGCCATTCATCCGCCGCCACCACATCATGTTTCAGCATGATAATGCACGGCCCCATGTTGCACGGATCTGTGCACAATACCTGGAAGCTGAAAATGTCCCAGTTCTTCCATGGCCTGCATACTCACCAGACATGTCCCCCATTGAGCTTTTTTGGGATGCTCTGGATCAACGTGTACGACAGCGCGTTCCAGTTCCCGCCAATATCCAGCAACTTAGCACAGCCATTGAAGTGGAGTGGGACAACATTCCATAGTCCACAATCAAAAGTAAAATCAACTAAATGTGYATGATATTTGTGAGGAAAATMATGGTCACACCGGATGATGATTCAMTTTCTGATCCACGCTCCTACTTTTTTTTAAGGTACTGTATCTGTGACCAACAGATGCATGTCTGTATTCCCAGTCATGTGAAATCCATAGATTAGAGCCAAATGTATTTATTTCAATTGACTGATTTTCCTTACAAACTGCAATTCAGTTAAATCTTTGAAATCTGCTGCATGTTGCGTTTATATTTTTGTTCAATGTATTAATGTCGGGTAAGTCAACTCAAGCTGAATTCTWCATGTGTGGAGTGACTACAGATGTAGTCCGTCATTAAAAAAAAACTCCAGGACACTGGACATCTTGATGATTTCAAACATTTAATGAATCATCCAACCATTGTGTTGTGTATTGTGACAGGAGTGACCACGGTTCTGACCATGACCACGTTAATGATGGGTGCCAGGACGTCCCTGCCCAACGCCAACTGTTTCATCAAAGCCATCGACGTGTACCTGGGCATCTGCTTCAGCTTCATCTTCGGAGCCCTGATCGAGTACGCCGTGGCCCACTTCTGCACCCTTAACCATCCCGACGCCAACATTGTCATGGTGAGGCCTTCGGCATTGTTAACGTCAGTCGTGTGGTTATTATTTTCATGTTCATCATCATTAGCATTGCCATAATTTACATGATCTCTATCTCATTGTCATCATCAGCATTATTATTATCGTCATCGTTGTCGTCATCCTCATCACCATCATCATCAGAATCATCATCTTCATCACCTTTGCCATGTTTCGTCTGCTCGTACTGTATGGATGTAAGTATCTCCACCATTTAGTTTATTTCAGATGAGAGCATCAGTTGATTGGGGTAGTACTCTACAATCCTCTTCTCACTGTCACTCTCTCTCCCTCCCCTCCTCCAGTACGGTCACCAGATGGGAGGCTTTGACGAGGAGATGAACGGCATGGTCACCACCATCGCCGCTGAAAACAACAGGGCCAAGKGGCGTAAGGAGAAAGCTGCTGCAGATGAGGCGGCCTTAGCGCCCACAGGTGACCTGGAACTTTGCCCCTCCAGCCCCACTGGCAGTGAGCCCAAGCCTGAGGCCCCTGAGGAGCCCCCCAACCGCTGCCTCATTGTCCTGGTCTTCCTCCGCAAGGTCCTGCGCAAAGCTGCAAACTGTTGCCATGTGGAGAATCCCCACTTAATAGACAATTACTCCAGGATGACCTTCCCCCTCTCCTTTGTATTTGTCAACCTCCTCTATTGGACATACTACCTGTACTTGTAATCACAGGGGTGTGGGAGTGTGTTTGCGTATGTTTCTGTCTGTGATTCATTCATYTGTTTTTTTCTCAAACAATGCACATTTTTACATTCATGTCATGAGTGAGGCATAGTGTACAGTCAACATCCTTAGGAGAATAAAATGTCCATGCCACATTTATTATACCTTATTTGGCTCATTACAGCTTTCATAATTGATTGATTTCCATGTTGTTATTTTATTCTCGCCTGCTGATGGTCATAGACGACCTACAGATATAGGACCTTAATATGAGCCAGTTTTCTACAGCAGGAAAATTATCCTGCAGCAACATGACATGTGAATTATATGGACAATAATTAATAACTTTTTTTGTAGGGGTTGATACATTTTTCATTACGGCAAATCYAGTGTGACATTTTAAAGTACAAATGTCAAACTTTAGAAGCCTTTTTAAACCTTGAATACTCTCTCTCTCTAACTCTCTCTCAAAACAATTTCAATTTAAGTTGCTTTACTGGCATGAGAAACATTATGTTTACATTCCCAAAGAAAGTGAAATAGATAATAAACAAAAGTGAAATAAACATACAAAAATTACCAGTAAACATTACACAAAAGTTCCAAAAGAATAAAGACATTTCACTCTCTCTTTTTTTTCTCTCTCTCATCCACTCTCTTTCTCACCCCCCCCTCCCTCCCTCCCTTTTCCTCTCTCACTTTATTGCCATTATAAATCCAGTAGCCTTGGCTCTCTCCACCACATTATGGAAAATGACTCTCAAAGGCACCTATACACCATTTTATTTAATTTGTCATCATACTATTCTGTTTCCAGTATGTTTTACAAGGGACACAACTGCCAGCACCTTAACTGGAGTAATGCAGGAATAATGCAATAGAATGATGTGGATATACAGCACCTAGTGGACATGCGAGTAACAGTAATATATGCAGTATTGTTTCATTGGAGCTGGTAGATAGTATTTTCCACTGTGCTTTGTGARACATGCCGTCTTAATCGTAAAGCTAGTACCTTGTATTAGATGTTTTAGGACATTTTAAATAGAGGTGAAACCGCTACTGTATTTTAACAGGATGTCATCATCAATCATCGGTTCATCATCCAGGAAGCTTTGCATGTTGAACTAACATGCAAAGCTTCCTCCCGCAATCTTTTGTCAATGTCCTTGTTCTCTGTTGTGTGTGTGATGATGAATGTCACTTCGCCTCCATGGCCTTTTATATTTTTATTTATTTATACATATATTTGTTTGCCTTCACCTCCCTTATCTCACCTCACTTGCTCACATTGTATATAGACTTATTTTTTTTCTCACTGTATTATTGACTATATGTTTGTTTTACTCCATGTGTAACTATGTGTTGTTGTATGTGTCGAACTGCTTTGCTTTATCTTGGCCAGGTCGCAATTGTAAATGAGAACGTGTTCTCAATTTGCCTACCTGGTTAAATAAAGGTTAAATAAAATAAATAAATAAATAAATAAAATAAAAAATATATTCCCGATACTGTTTTCACATATAAGTAATAACCAAAGGACCAAAGATTTCAATTTGATTTGTAATCCTTCARGGTTCCCTTTTGACTTTGTTGCGTACATTTTGAAATGATTCATTCTTAGTTCCCATTGCTGCGTGAAAAATCCTCCATCGAAGGTAATAGCATGCTATATCAGCATGCAAAAGGAACACCGCAACATTCCATAGTCCTGTGCAGACAGACACAGTCTCACAATCTATGCATGTTTGTTTATATCCTAAATATTAAGTGCATTTTTCTGTTACAATGCTTTCACCCATTTCCGTAACGCCATTGYCAAGCAGGTTGTCCAGAGCATAGAATAACAACATATTGATTTGTTTTATGATATTGATCACAGTAATGCATTCTCTTAATTAATGTACATAATGGAAGTTTATATTTGAAATAATTCACCAGAATGCAACATTAACATTTGTGTTAATCTCATTTTCGCCATAAGGGTTTTCTTCTAGCCTTTCTCTTTTTCTAAAATGCAATCCAATGCATTTGCTCTGCCAAACATGGTCTTGTTCAGTGCAATAGAATGAAATATCAAATATCTTTGAAAATGAGCTAACTACTGATGAAAATAGAAAAAAAAATGATTTCGGTTTTGTTTTGCACGGTTACCAATGATAACTTTATTTTGCTTTCTGTTTCTTTGCTTGTTTTGGGTTTTCATTGGGTTGTTTGCTAGACTAGGGAAGATAAGTATTGATTGTAATGCAATACAAATGGAGGTTATCTAAAAATAATATAATATAATAGAGAACTGCCCTCAATTATACTATCACTGGGGACCAAACTTAGCTGTTACTTACATTGAATGTACACTTATATTGAACTTACTACAGATTTGATACAAAATGCTTCTCTATGTTACTAGAGCAACTTTATAAGAACAGTTTGATCTTCTCTTAGAATTTGGTCTATGGTAAAGAAGAAAAATGTGCAATGAACTAATATATATCTAGATCAGTGCTAAATCAATGCGGTCAAGTTACAGTGTATGTTACATGGTCATTGTGTTTGGGTTCCCCTGATATCCCCTACGCTACTGTAGCCAGAGCCAAAATGMAGCAAAAATAATCCACTAAATCAAACCACTAAGGAAATATTCCCTTTGTTTCACGAGAATCCCACAAATTCCCATTTCCAATTTCCCTTTACTGCCGATTCGCAACAAATGTGTTTGCTATTTAATAATGTTGTCAAGTGAGCCCCTCTTTTTGGACTCCAGACTCAATGTATACTCTCCCAAGATGTAACTACATAATTAGTGATCTGTTTTGTTGCAGTGAATGGACACAGTATTGGATAAATATCCGCAATGGCAGGACACATGATACACAGGACACAAGTCCAGGTACTGCAAGGCCAAGCAACCAACCTGACCAATGAGAGTGTACTATACTACATTCCCTCCCCTACCCACTTGCCTCTGACAGACTGATTGGCCATTGTTGGTGAAGCCTATTTTCCTAAGATTTTCAAGGTGATGTTGTGTTATTGACATCAACGTTCTTGGGACATCTTCCTGTAAAATMMTTTCATACTGTAACATTTGAATGTAGACATTTTGTTCGCTGAAATTGTTGTAAATAGATAGTTTTACTTTGCATGTTTATTTGATGTTTCAATATTGATTAATGTAATAAAATTAAACTGCCTAAAATTGTGCAAGAGTTTTTAATCAAAATATTTTTGGGAAGTACTGTATTGGGAATATACAGCTCTAGTTAGCATGTTAATGAATTTTCTCCAGAAAGTAAACTTTCAAGAGCACAGGAGGATTTTCCTCTCAGTGTTTAGAAGACAAAGCTGTTTGGGCAGAGGAATAAATACAAAGTGAATAACATTAGAATTAAGATTAGGGTGGAATAACAATAACAAGTCAAAAATAACATGGCTATTTACAGGGAGTACAAGTTCCAAGTGAAAGTGCAGGGGTACGAGGTAATTGAGGCAGCTACTGTATGTACAGTCGTGGCCAAAAGTTTTGAGAATGACACAAATATTAATTTTCACAAAGTCTGCTGCCTCAGTTTGTATGATGGCAATTTGCATATACTCCAGAATGTTATGAAGAGTGATCAGATGAATTGCAATTAATTGCAAAGTCCCTCTTTGCCATGCAAAGAATCCCCCAAAAACATTTCCACTGCAATTCAGCCCTGCTACAAAAGGACCAGCTGACATCATGCCAGTGATTCTCTCGTTAACACAGGTGTGAGTGTTGWCGAGGACAAGGCTGGAGATCACTCTGTCATGCTGATTGAGTTCGAATATCAGACTGGAAGCTTCAAAAGGAGGGTGGTGCTTGGAATCATTGTCCTTCCTCTGTCAGTCATGGTTACCTGCAAGGAAACACGTGCCGTCATCATTGCTTTGCACAAAAAGGGCTTCACAGGCAAGGATATTGCTGCCAGTAAGATTGCACCTAAATCAATAATTTATTGGATCATCAAGAACTTCAAGGAGAGCGGTTCAATTGTTGTGAAGAAGGCTTCAGGGCGCCCAAGAAAGTCCAGCAAGCGCCAGGACCGTCTCCTGAAGTTGATTCAGCTGCGGGGTCAGGGCACCACCAGTACAGAGCTTGRTCAGGAATGGCAGCAGGCAGGTGTGAGTGCATCTGCACGCACCGTGAGACGAAGACTTTTGGAGGATGGCCTGGTGTAAAGAAGGGCAGCAAAAAGCCACTTGTCTCCAGGAAAAACATCAGGGACAGACTGATATTCTGCAAAAGGTACAGGGATTGGACTGCTGAGGACTGGGGTAAAGTTATTTTCTCTGATGAATCCCCTTTCCGATTGTTTGGGGCATCCGGAAAAAAGCTTGTCCGGAGCAGACAAGGTGAGCGCTACCATCAGTCCTGTGTCATGCCAACAGTAAAGCATCCTGAGACCATTCATGTGTGGGGTTGCTTCTCAGCCAAGGGAGTGGGCGCACTCACAATTTTGCCTAAGAACACAGCCATGAATAAAGAATGGTACCAACACATCCTCCGACAGCAACTTCTCCCAACTATCCAGGAACAGTTTGGTTGACGAACAATGCCTTTTCCAGCATGATGGAGCATCTTGCRATAAGGCAAAAGTGATAACTAAGTGGCTCGGGGAACAAAACATCGATATTTTGGGTCCATGGCCAGGAAACCCCGCCGACATTAATCCCATTGAGAATTTGTGGTCAATCCTCAGAGGCGGYTGGACAAACAAAAACCCACCAATTCTGACAAACTCCCAGCATTGATTATGCAAGAATGGGCTGCCATCGGTCAGGATGTGGCCCAGAAGTTAATTGACAGCATGCCAGGGCGAATTGCAGAGGTCTTGAAAAAGAAGGGTCAACACTGCAAATATTGACTCTTTGCGTCAACTTCATGTAATTGTCAACAACAAAAAATTGACACTAATGAAATGCTTGTAATTGTACTTCAGTATTCCATAGTAACAACTGACAAAAATATCTAAAGGCACTGAAGCAGCAAACTTTGTGGAAATTAATATTTGTGTCATTCTCAAAACTTTTGGCAACGACTGTATAGTACCAGTCAAAAGTTMWSACACKKKKWCWRWTWWYYGMMTTTRTRWWWWTTTTWAKWMTTTTWRWRTMTYMAYWAWWAMWGWYYASARKWKAAKWKTYWYAWAWKACARATGGAATCATGTKGTAACCAAWAAAARWATCKATTTATGAGTACGTGTGTCCAATTTTTGGACTGGTACTGTACATATAGGGTAAAGTGATTAACAGGATAGTTAATAGACAGTAAAAGCAGTGTTTGTGGTAAGTCTGGAAGTGGGTTTTTGAGTGTGTGTGTTAGTGTGTGTGTGGCGTCAGTATGCATGTGTGCGTGGGTTATCTGTGTGTGTGTGTGTGTGTCAGTGTACGTATGTGTGAGTGTGTGGGTACAGTCCAGAGTGTGTGCATAGAGTCAGTGCAAGAGAGTTAGTGCAAAAAAAGGGTCAATGCATCTAGTCCGGGTAGCCATTTGATTAGCTTTTCAGCAGTCTTCTTTAGCGGTCTTATGGCTTGGGGGGTAGAAGCTGTTCAAAGTCCTATTTACTCCAGACTTGGCCCCCGATTCCGACCTGATTAAATTGCGCGTAAATGAAACGTAATTCCTCTTTTCTCTCTATGTGTATTCTGACCTTGAATTTAAGCATGAGAATAGCGTGCTATTCACCTGCTACTCGTTTTTTGGGGAAGATCGAATAAGGTGTGGCAGAGGTGTTGTTGCTGTACAAAAAAGTATAATTTGCTACAAATCTAACTTCTTTCTCATGAGATGCATATACAGTGGCTTGCGGAAGTATTCACCCCCCTTCGCAATTTTCCTATTTTGTTGCCTTACAACCTGGAATTAAAATGGATTTTGGGGGGGGTTGTATCATTTGATATACACAACATGCTTACCACTTTGAAGATGCAAAATATTTTTTATTGTGAAACAAACAAGAAATAAGACAAAAAAACTGAAAACTTGAGCGTGCATAGCTATTCACCCCCCCCCAAAGTCACTACTTTGTAGAACCACCTTTTACAGCAATAAGTCTTTTGGGGTATTTCTCTATAAGCTTGGCACATCTAGCTGCTGGGATTTTTGCCCATTCTTCAAGGAAAAACTGCTCCAGCTCCTTCAAGTTGGATGGGTTCCGCTGGTGTACAGCAATCTTTAAGTCATACCACAGATTCTCAATTGGATTGAGGTCTGGGCTTGGACTAGGCCAGTCCAAGACATTTAAATGTTTCCCCTTAAACCACTCGAGTGTTGCTTTAGCAGTATGCTTAGGGCCATTGTCCTGCTGGAAGGTGAACCTCCGTCCCAGACTCAAATCTCTGGAGGACTGAAACAGGTTTCCCTCAAGAATTTCCCTGTATTTAGCGCCATCCATCATTCCTTAATTTCTGACCAGTTTCTCAGTCCCTGCCGATGAAAAACATCCCCACAGCATGATGCTGCCACCACCATGCTTCACTGTGGGGATCATGTTCTCGGGGTGATGAGAGGTGTTGGGTTTGGGCCAGACATAGTGTTTTCCTTGATGGACAAAAAGCTAAACTTTAGTCTCATCTGACCAGAATACCTTCTTCCATATGTTTGGGCAGTCTCCCACATGCCTTTTGGCGAACACCAAATGTGTTTGTATATTTATTTCTTTAAGCAATGGCTTTTTTCTGGCCACTCTTCTGTAAAGCCCTGCTCTGTAGAGTGTATTGTTTAAAGTGATGTCACACCCTGATCTGTTTCACCTGTCCTCGTTATTGTCTCAACCTCCTCCAGGTGTTGCTTGTTTTCCCCAGTGTATTTATCCCTGTGTCTACTGTCTCTCTGGCCCAGTTTGTCTTGTGTGTTCCAAGTCAAACAGTGTTTTTTCCTGTAGTCCTGCCTTTGCTATTCTCCTTTTTCTAGTCCCCCCCGTTTTGACCCTTGCAGGGTCTGGACTCTGTACCCACCTGCCTGACCATTCTGCCTGCCTTGACCTCGAGCCTGTCTGCCACTCTGGTCCTCCTGGAATCTGATCTGGTTTTGACCTTTTGCCTGTCCACGACCATTCTCTTGCCTACTCATTCTGGATTCATTAAACATCTTAAACTCCAACCATCTGCCTCCTGTGTCTGCATTTGGGTCTCAGCTTGAGTCATGATACGTGGTCCTATGGACAGGTACTCCAATCTCCACTTGTGGAGCTTTGCAGCTCCTTCAGGGTTATCTTTGGTCTATTTGTTGCCTCTCTGATTAATGCCCTCCTTGCCTGGTCCGTGAGATTTGGTGGGTGGCCCTCTCTTGGCAGGTTTGTTGTGGTGCCATATTCTTTCCATTTTTTAATAATGGAGTTAAATGGTGCTCTGTGGGATGTTCAAAGTTTCTGATATTTTTTTATAACCCAATCCTGATCTGCACTTCTCCACAACTTTGTCCCTGACCTGTTTTGAGAGCTTCTTGGTCTTCATGGTGCCGCTTGCTTGGTGGTGCCCCTTGCTAAGTGGTGTTGAAGACTCTGGGGCCTTTCAGAACATGTGTGTGTATATATGTTCTGAGAACATGTGACAGATTGTGACACTTAGATTGCACACAGGTGGACTTTATTTAACAATGTGACTTCTGAAGGTAATTGGTTGCACCAAATCTTATTTAGGGGCTTCATAGCAAAGGGGGTGAATACATATGCACAGACCACTTTTACGTTTTTAATTTTCATTTCACTTCACCAATTTGGACTATTTTGTGTATGTCCATCACATGTGATCCAAATAAAAATCTATTTATATTACAGGTTGTAATGCAACAAAATAGGAAAAACGCCAAGGGGGATGAATACTTTTGCAAGGCACTGTATGTCAATTATCTGTGTTTGTGTACCAATGTACTATAGCTGCGCATAGCTCTTAGAATCAATCCTTAAAGTAGCCATCTGTCTCACACGTCAAGTAACACACAGTGCATGTAGTCAGGGAACATTCCATTGATCAAATCAAACTTAGGTAAACCCAAAATGGCAGATGAGCCTTTAATGGCCAAAATAGCCTAGCCTTCAGTCTCAGCAATTTCTCCCCATTGGTTTGGTGATCTCTGTCATTCGGTTTCTTATCTAAACATGTTTAAACCCCTTGACGTTCAATTTCCCCTTATGTGTTGCACCGCAGGTTGTYGGCACAGTCCACAACCATACAACCATGTGTTGCTATATGATCCAGTGTTTGGTTTGGCATTTCTCATCAATCTCATGAGTATCCTTGGTAAGAAAGAAATTAACAACTCATTAAAAAACATGCCAATAATGTTATCATATCAAGGATTTACTCTGCTCTCACTCATGATCTGAAAAACGAGAGAGAGAGAGAGAGAGATCCAGTGGTAACATATATATGTTACTGTTTTGGATAAGCTATTATACAATGATGTATAATGCCAATCTACCAAGGGGCCACAACAGAGACCTTATGTTATCATATCAAGGATTTACTCTGCTCTCACTCATGTGAAAAAAAGAGAAGGGGTGGGGGTATAAAAAGAGATTGAGATTAATAAAGACAGACAAAGAGAGAGAGAGATTGAAAAAGAGACAGAGACTAGGAGAAATAATAGTTGCCCCTGCGGTAAAACCACCATATTGAACTGTTTAGGAAAACCAGTCAATGATGTATAATGCCAATCTACCAATGGACCACATCAGAGACCTTAACAAACATAATCACTTCATTGGGGCATCCAGAACTAGATATAAACTCAGCAAAAAAAGAAACGTCCTCTCACTGTCAACTGCGCTTATTTTCAGCAAACTTAACATGTGTAAATATTCATATGTACAAAACAAGATTCAACAACTGAGACATAAACTGAACAGGTTCCACAGACATGTGACTAACAGAAATGGAATAATGTGTCCCTGAACAAAGGGGGGGATCAAAATCCAAAGTAACAGTCAGTATCTGGTGTGGCCACCAGCTGCTTAAGTACTGCAGTGCATCTCCTCCTCATGGACTGCACCAGATTTGCCGGTTCTTGCTGTGAGATGTTACCCCACTCTTACACCAAGGCACCTGCAAGTTTCCAGACATTTCTGGGGGGAATGGCCCTAGCCCTCACCCTCCGATCCAACAGGTCCCAGACGTGCTCAATAGGATTGAGATCCGGGCTCTTCGCTGGCCAAGGCAGAACATTGACATTCCTGTCTTGAAGGAAATCACACACAGAACGAGCA
This sequence comes from Salvelinus sp. IW2-2015, assembly GCF_002910315.2. Lineage (NCBI taxonomy): Eukaryota > Metazoa > Chordata > Actinopteri > Salmoniformes > Salmonidae > Salvelinus > Salvelinus sp. IW2-2015. Next base: position 7,039,588 of record NC_036865.1, on the reverse strand, counting down.
GTACGGCTGGTGGCATTGTCATGCTGGAGGGTCATGTCAGGATGAGCCTGCAGGAAGGTTACCACATGAGGGAGGAGGATGTCTTCCCTGTAATGCACAGCGTTGAGATTGCCTGCAATGACAACAAGCTCAATTCGATGATGCTGTGACACACCGCACCAGACCATGATGGACCCTCCACCTCCAAATCGATCCTGCTCCAGAGTACAGGCCTCGGTGTAACGCTCATTTCTTCAACGATAAACGCGAATCTGACCATCACCCCCAGACAGCACTTTTTGCCAGTCCTGTCTGGTCCAGCGACGGTGGGTTTGTGCCCATAGGTGACATTGTTGCCGGTGATGTCTGGTTAGGACCTGCCTTACAACAGGCCTACAAGCCCTCAGTCCAGCATATCTCAGCCTATTGCGGACAATCTGAGCACTGATTGTGCGTTCCTGGTGTAACTCGGGCAATTGTTGTTGCCATCCTGTACCTGTCCCGCAGGTCCCGCAGGTGTGATGTTTGGATGTACCGATCCTGTACAGGTGTTGTTACACGTGGTCTGCCACTGCGAGGACAATCAGGTGTCCGTCCTGTCTCCCTGTAGCTCTGTCTTAGGCGTCTAACAGTACGGACATTTCAATGTATTGCCCTGGCCACATCTGCAGTCCTCATGCCTCCTTGCAGCATGCCTAAGGCACGTTCACGCAGATGAGCAGGGACCCTGGGCATCTTTCTTTTGGTGTTTTTCAGAGTCAGTAGAAAGGCCTCTTTAGTGTCCTAACTCCTCATAACTGTGACCTTAATTGCCTACCATCTGTAAGCTGTTAGTGTCTTAATGACCGTTCCACAAGTGAATGTTCATTAAATGTTTATGGTTCATTGAAGCATGTTTAAACACYTTACAATGAAGATCTGTGAAGTTATTTGGGTGTTTACGAATTATCTTTGAAAGGGTCCTGAAAAAGGGACGTTTCTTTTTTTGCTGAGTCTTAAATAGGTCGCACTCACCTCAGCCACTGTGAAGACAGCTGTGTGTATCTGCTCCTTTAATTCATTTTGCTTCTCCTGTAAATGACAATGTGTAAAATACACATAATTAAAACGTTATAAATATCTTAAAGAACATCATATCAACTTTGTACAACACTATAACAACTGTGGCAGTCCTATCAAAAGACGAGTACTCACATTTTATGGAACAGTGAAGTCGGGGTTTCTTTCTTTACTACATCCGAGATTTATCAAGGTTCTAGAAATTCTCCTCCGGAAAAAAAGGCATTTGGCAGATTAGGATTGTGAGCATGTCCATCCCAGGGAAAGCCACAATCGGCGATCAGTTCAGTGTTCTGCGCTAACTGGGTGACAGTAGCTAGCTAAGATGATCTACTAGCTAGTTAAATCCTCAAGCTAGTTGGCCAGCGAGTTAAACTAGCGTTGCCTCTAAATGACAAGATAATGTATAACTTCTTAACCTAGCTAGCTATATGAACTTTGGCACTAGCGCAGTGGAAACATGTTATGAGCTAAACGTGTGTATGCTAGCTAGCTAGCTAAGTTAGATTGTTAGCAAACATTAACAGTCACCGTAGTTTCCATCTTGTCCAAGTATTTTTTTGAACTCCATCTCTCAGTTGTTCTTCTGTGTTAGGGGAATACTTTCTTTTTGGCCTAATTAGTGATTCGTAACAACAACCACTCCCTTAGCTTTAGCGCTAGCTAGCTTCACCTTTTTTGCCTTTATTTTGCGCGGGTCCTTTTGTGTAGTCGAAACTTAATGCCGGTGTTCACTAGCATGCGGTGCCATGCGGTAAACACCATTTTCAATGGAAGGAAAGTGGTGAGAAGCGGATATAGCGGGGACCTTTGGGCAGTGCGAAGGTGGCGTGGGAGGCGGTGAAAAAGATACACTTTTCCCAACTTCATGCAAATCACCAGCGGCGACCACTGGGCAATGACCAATCATGTCGAGTGGTTCCCATGACAAATTTYACCCTACGCGACCCAAGGCTGGAGACTTTCTTCAGCAAAGATGGCTGACAYAAATAGTAGGTCGAAAGCAATTGTAAGTGAATATAACATCACAATCAATCATGCAAAAAAAATGCACAGTTGAGAGCATTATGCATATTTTTTGGTCATAAAGTAAACTTACAYAAATCGCGATTTAGCAAGCTAGCTGACTAGCTAACATTAGCCAGCTAGCTGGCTAGCTTTATGGGTGTTGTGACATGAGTATGAAATTGTAATTCTGGTTGTTTCATGTTTTAGGGGCTCCTGAAACAACCAGAAAACCAGGCMGACGTCTTGTGAAACAGTGGATGTAAAGAACCATAACGTTAGCTAGCTAAAGCATATACTGCAAATTTAATGTACAATTTTTTAAGCTTGCCTTGCTGATATTTGCCATGCTATGCAGATAGATGAAGTAACGTAGCTAGCTAACTATTTTTTTTGCTTATTGTGCAGTGGAGGATAAAAAATACCTGTATGCCTGTATGGATGTGTAGCTAGCTATGTAGCCAGTCTGTGTATGGACCCTAAAACGTTTGGTATACATATTAGTTCAGAACCTAGCTATGAACCTCAGCTATCATAGCCAGTTGTATCAATYTCAAAACAGTCTGAATGACATTAATGAAGCCTATGGATTAAGTAGAATATAAAATAACTTTGTGCCAAGGAAGCAAGTCGTATATGTACATTTAATATATTCACTGATCATGTACTCTACATTGGCAAATAAAGGTACAGTTCAGGTATGAATGTCTTTGTGTAAGGAAGTCTGTGTGTAGCTGGTGTAGGAGTGGTGCAGGAGTCAGGCGCAAGACAGCAGATATGAGTAAATAAACGTATTTTACTCAACATATAATAAATGCAATACAAAAACAGAACCCACAATAACAGACCTTCCTACATAGAAACAATCACTCACAAACAAACATGGGGGAACAGAGGGTTAAATAATGAACAGGTAATTGGGGGATTGAAACCAGGTGTGTAAGACAAAGACAAAACAAATGGAAAATGAAAAGTGGATCGGCGATGGCTAGATGGCRGGTGACGTCGACCGCCGAACYCCGCCCYAACAAGGAGAGGGACCGACTTCGGCGGAAGTCGTGACACTTTGAGATTATTTTTCAGTCATATCCAATACCAGGAGTATCAAATTCCAGTCTTTGAATGATGCTGTGTCTGCATGTATGTAATACAATCATACACTTCAACAGTGTTTACCAATCKTGGTCCTGGGACATCAGTGGWTACACATTGTAACTATGCAATAGACTAGAAACATGATTTAACTTCTTGACGCACGGATCCCTTTAGCGGGATCATTTTCATCAACAACCGCTAAATGGCAGAGCGCCAAATGTAAAAAATATTTATATTCATGAAATCACAAGTGCYATATAGCAAAACACAGCTTAGCTTGTTGTTAATCCACCTGTCGTATCAGATTTTGAAAATATGCTTATCAGCGAAAGCAATCCAAGCGTTTGTGTGAGTTTATCAATCACTAYACAAAACATTAAGAACACCTAGCAGCAATGTAGATTGGTCACGAAAGCCAGAAAAGCAATAAAATTAATCGCTTACCTTTGATGATCTTCGAATGTTTGCACTCACGAGACTCCCAGTTACACAATAAATGTTCCTTTTGTTCGATAAAGATTATTTTTATATKAAAAAAKCTCKATTTGTTTGGRGCGTTATGTTCAGTATTCCACAGCCTTAGGCAGGTCATCAAGGCTTGACGAAAATTCCAAATACTATCCGTAAAGTTTGTAGAAACATGTAAAACGTTTTTAATAATCAARRCTCAGGTTGTTTTTAACATAAGTAATRGATAATATTTCAACCGGACTGTAAACTGTTCAATACAAAASAGAAAGCTTTGCATGTTGCGCGCATGAACATATGGAAGGACATCAAATCAAATCTAAATTTGACATCGGCCATCCACTGACGCAYTTTGATAAATCTCGCTCAATTTTCAGAATAAAAGCTTGAAACTATGTCTAAAGACTGTTCACACCCTGAGGAAGCCACGGGAAAAGGAATCTGGTTGATATCCCTTTAAATGGWRGAAAGGCAGGCAATYGAASAGWGACTTTTCAAAATAAGAGTTACTTCCGGGTTGGATTTCCTCAGGTTTTCGCCTGCACAATCAGTTCTGTTATACTCACAGACAATATTTTTGACAGTTTTGGAAACTTTAGAGTGTTTTCTATCCTACTCTGTCAATTATATGCATATTCTAGCATCTGGACTTGAGAAATAGGCAGCTTACAATGGGAACGTTATTTTTCCAAACATAAAAATTCTGCCCCCTAGCTTCAAGAGGTTTAAAGCCTAACCAATGACCCTAACTCTGGTAAATGTCTTCTTCTACCTTGTATTTGTTTCAGAGAACCGATTCCACACTATAAGCAAGATTAAATAAATTGCTAGTAATAACGATGTCCAACCCCAGGCTCCCAAGCAGAGGAAGAGGGCATCTGTTCCACCCAAATAATTTGAAGTCAGACAACTCAACTGACATATACTAAATAAAAATATAAACGCAACATCCAACAACTTAAATGATATTACTGAGTTACAGTTCATATAAGGATATCAGTCAATTTAAATAAATTCATTATGGCCTAATCTTTGGATTTCACTTGACTGGGCAGGTGTACCGCCATGGGTGATCCTGAGAGGGCATAGCCAGGCCTAGCCAATCAGAATAAATATTTTCCCACAAAAMMGCTTTTTTACAGACAACCGGCCTGACAATCGCAGACCACGTGTAACCACGCCAGCCCAGGACCTCCACATCCWGCTTCTACCTACTCCACCCTCTCCAGCCCTGCGTGTTCCCCTGCAGAACCCAGCTCCGCACACTCCAGCCCTGCGTCTGGCTCCCCCCTAGAGAAAAGAAAGCTGGACCCAATTTACAGTAAGTTTAAAAAACAAATGTGCAAACAGGAACACAGGCCTTTGTGCAGTATATTTACTTACTTTCATCCTTTATTGTAAGTGTTTACTTAATTTCCTTTTCCCCTTTTATATCATAGGTGCTACTCTCCAGAAGTGGCCGAACACCCTTCCAGTTAACATCAGCTCAGCTATCAAAACATAGATCTCTGAGCTGCGTTCCAAGTCCATGAATATGGAGCAGAACGTCAGCTCAATGGACCTTTTTAAATAATGAACAGAACTAACATTATGGAACGATCATGTAAATCGTTCAATTTAAATTGTTTTATTATACATAAGGTTTTACCTCACATATTCTATGAATATGGATGAAGAATCATAATTCAAGACTACTGTTCTGTTCCATAGCACCACAGAAAGTTAAGCTAAGTTAAGCATCCTGGACACCCAAAACGATGCTGTCTGGTGTTTGCCTCTATAGGACATAGAATATTAACATTATCGTCTGTGAAAATTTAACTTTTAAAAGTTACTATTCTGWTAACTCATATCCAAATAATGTTGTTGACTCATCCTATTCTCGTACTTGTGGCGAAAGCATAAATTGGAAGAAAAAAAAKCCTACATATATTTTTGGACTTTAATGATAAACCCATTGATTCTTGGAGAAAATAACTATAAATGTCATACCTCATCAGAACCCAAAATATAAGCTTGTTTTTACTACAATGTTTGTAAACAATGTTAATGTAAACAGACACTGTATAGCCTCTAAACATGATTAGAACTCTAATTTTGATATCTTGGATGGTCAGTCCTTGCATCCCTAGCTCTGTCTATGATTTTGAGAGTGGTTACATTTCTCCGAGCCCACCCCTCAGCTTTTTATCAAAACAGAGGCAGTGTGACTYCTTTGTTATTGTTTCAATTAAGGACACTAGCGTATGTATTATTGTCACTGGAGAGTTGAAAGGTTTGATCACAGTTAGAATGCATTATATCTCAGTTCATCCTTTGATCGTAGCTAGATTTTCCCGAGGCAATATGGTTTGCATCTCTTCCTCTGGCTGAACTCCTACAGAATTCTAGCACACTCCTCTTAGGTAATGTAGTATTTATGAGTTTGTGGAAGCAAGTAGCACTGCAGATGAACAGATATGATATATTTGTTATCTATGTAATACTCTTTGCATATCTACATGTAATAACTCTTGCATATCACTAGGTAAACACAGGGCCTAAATTCAGAAGTTGCGATGGGTGAAGCCTTTGATTTTTTTTTACACATAATATAAATCAAATCAAATCAAAGTTTGTTTGTCACATGCACTGAATACAACAGGTGAAATGCTTACTTACAGGCCCTAACCAACAGTGCAATTTTTAAGTAAAAAATAGGTAGTAGATGAACAATAGATAAGTAAAGAAATAAAAAACAACAGCAAAAAGACAGTAAAAAATAACAGTGGCGAGGCTATATACAGTAGCAAGGCTATAACAGTAGCGATGCCATATACAGGCACCAGTTAGTCGGGCTAATTAAGGTAGTATGTGCATGTAGGTATGGTTAAAGTGACTATGCATATATGATAAACAGAGAGTAGCAGTAGCGTAAAAGAGGGGTTGGCGGGTCGTGGGTGGCGGGACACAATGCAGATAGTCCGGATAGCCAATGTGCAGGGGCACCGGTTAGTCGGGCTAATTGAGGTAATACGTACATGAATGTATAGTTKAAGTGACTATGCATATATGATAAAGAGAGAGTAACAGCAGCATAAAAGAGGGGTTTGGGGACACACACACACAATGCAAATAGTCCGGGTAGCCAATTGATTACCTGTTCAGCTTATGTTCAGTCTTATGGCTTGGGGGTAAAAGCTGTTGAGAAGCCTTTTGGTCCTAGACTTGGCGCTCTGGTACCGCTTGCCATGCGGTAGTAGAGAGAACAGTCTATGACTYGGGTGGCTGGGGTCTTTGACAATTTTTAGGGCCTTCCTCTGACAACGCCTGGTGTAGAGGTCCTGGATGGCAGGCAGCTTAGCTTAGTGATGTACTGGGCCGTATGCACTACCCTCTGTAGTGCCTTGCGGTCGGAGGCCAAGCAGTTGCCGTACCAGGCAGTGATGTAACCAGCCAGGAAGCTCTCGATGTTGCAGCTATATAATCTTTTGAGAATCTGAGGACCCCATGCCAAGTCCTCTGCTAAGTACATCTGAGAGTAGCCATTGAGTTCAGGCTGTCTGTACTCTCACAAACCAACAAATGAGTATTATGTTCTTAGAGGCATGTTTCACACTGTCCTAACAATTGCAGAGGGTGTCGGAGTCAAYGGGAATATTGACACGGTCAGAAAAAGTACAACCGTTTTACAGAGCAGGAGCAGAAGTATGAGAAAATGTGCGCAATTATCTTTTTCACAGTACATGGAGTATCAATACTAGCTTACTCAAATGTACAATGCCCATGAGGTCTGGGCTATGAATAATCATATTACAGCAGAGTGAATACATGTGTATTGTGGCTACTGATGAAAGGTAACTTTGTGACGCATGTTTTGAATATATTTATTTTTGCAAAGAAAGGTGTGCGTGTGAGCAATATCGCTAATTAAATAGATTTTGCCACACAATTCCATTGTGCATGCAATTCTTTATGTAAAAAAAAGCCCCTGCACCTTCAAGGGTATTTATTGACATGCCAGCCAGGCAATCTCTGCTTCCGTATACTGACCAATCACTTCAACCGTGCCCTCCCCATGGGCGTCAGATGAGTTTTCAAAAGGGGGAGGGAAATGGGCACACGGGTCAGGAGAACTAAGGAGCAGATATGGCCAGGGCTCAGTTTCCCAAAAGCATCTTAAGGTTACGGTTATCAAAGGAASCAAAGGATCCTATGGTTCTAAGATTAACTTAGTGTCACGCCCTGACCTTAGAGAGCTTTTTATGTCTRTATTTTGGTTTGGTCAGGGTGTGATTTGGGTGGGCATTCTATGTTCCTTTTTCTATGATTTGTATTTCTGTGTGTTTGGCCGGGTGGGGTTCTCAATCAGAGGCAGCTGTCTATCGTTGTCTCTGATTGAGAACCATACTTAGGTTGCCTTTTCCCACCTGTATTTGTGGGTAGTTGTCTATGTGTAGTTGCCTGTCAGCACTCATTTTTGTATAGCCTCACGGTTATTTTGTTAGTTTGTTTAGTGTTCGTTCTTTGCAATAAAGAAGAATGTACACATCCCCACGCTGCGCCTTGGTCTCCTCCCTTGGTCTCCTCCTCCCATGCTTTTGGGAAACTGAGGCCTAGACAATTTGAGTCATGGTGTTGTCGTGGTTTGTTTGGTAGTGTTTGTAGCGCTAACATGCTAATAAGCTAGGATGGGCAAGTTTGTACTGTACCAAACAAATGGTTGAAATTTTTATGTAGAGCTAYTCTAATTCTTTATACTTTTACTCACCAAACATAGTATGTAATGTGTTTCTTGCATTTGGTTAGCTTCTGAATGTCTTGTTTTAGTCCATATACCAGTAGGCTTACACATGATAATGGCAGAGTTCGTTTTGCATGGCCCAGTGCCCTGGGTGGGTGGAGATTTCACTTAAAGTTCCRGAACAGTCACTGATTCTCATGTAAAATACCCTATTGAGTGACTAAAATATCACCCATAATATTTATTTTGGATATAAATGCTCAACATTTTTGAAAAAGTACCTTTTCTCTCATTGCTAACTCCCAGGAAGTCTTAAAAGACAGGCTCAGCAAGCGAAAGTGGTGTGGTCCACAAAGCAACTCAAACATTGAAATTGCAACAACGATGTCATTATTTTATATTTGGCATGTCTCTTCTGATGCGGTTCACAGCAGCACTGACGGATGTGTTGACTTGACAACTGCGTCTGAGTTTTAACGACTATCCCCTCTTTTGTTCCATGCTTACTGAAGACCTAGCTAGCCAGTAACTCGCTAACACCAGACACAGATGAAAATGGAAACATACAGTGGGAGAACATTGATACACTGCCGATTTTGCAGGTTTTCCTACTTACAAAGCATGTAGAGGTTCTGTCATTTTTATCAATAGGTACGAGAAACGGAATCTAAACAAAAATCCAGAAAATCACATTGTATGTATTTTAAGTAATTAATTTGCATTTTATTGCATGACATAAGTATTTGATACATCAGAAAGCAGAACTTAATATTGGTTTAGAAACCTTTGTTTTGCAATTACAGAGATCATACGTTTCCTGTAGTTCTTGACCAGGTTTGCACACACGCAGCAGGGATTTGGCCCACTCCTCATACAAGACCTTCTCCAGATCCTTCAGGTTTCGGGGCTGTCGCTGGGCAATACGGACTTCAGCTCCCTCCAAACACCTGGCCCAAGCAAGTCTCTTCTTATTATGGGTGTCATTTAGTAGTGGTTTCTTTGCAGCAATTCAACCATGAAGACCTGATTCACGCAGTCTCCTCTGAACAGTTGAGATGGAGATGTGACTGTTACTTGAACTGTGTGAAGCATTTAATTTGGGCTGCAATTTCTGAGGATGGTAACTCTAATTAACTTATCCTCTGCAGTAGAAGTAACTCTGGGTCTTTCTTTCCGTGGCAGTCCTCATGAGAGCCAGTTTCATCAGCGCTTGATGTTTTTGCGACTGCACTTGAAGAAATGTTCAATGTTCTTTGAAATGTTCCGTATTGACTGACCTTCATGTCTTAAAGTGAGGATGGACTGTCACCTCTCTTGCTTATTTGAGCTGTTCTTTCCATAATATGGACTGGTCTTTTTACCAAATAGGGATATCTTCTTTATATCCCCCTACCTTCTCACAACACAACTGATTGGCTCAAACACATTAAGAAGGAAAGAAATTTCACAAATTAACGTTTAACAAGGCACACCTGTTAATTGAAATGCATTCCAGGTGACTACATAATGAAGCTGGTTGAGAGAATTCCAAGAGTGTGCAAAGCTGTTATTTAGGCAAAGGTTGGCTACTTTGAAGAATTCCAAATCAATCTATTTGGATTTGTCCAACACTTTTTTGATTACTACAATATTATTCTACAATGTAGAAAATAGTAAAAATAAAGAAAATTCTTTGAATGAGTAGGTGTGTCCAAACTTTTGACTGGTACTGTATATCTTTGCCATAGTCGAATAAGGTAAACTTTTCATTATTTTTGCAAGTCGGTTAGGACATCTATTTTGTACATGAAACAAGTAATTTTTCCAACAATTGTTTACAGACAGCTTATTTCACTTATAATTCACTTTATCACAATTCCAGTGGGTCAGAAGTTTACATACACTAAGTTGACTGTGCCTTTAAACAGATTGGACAAATCCAGAAAAGGATGTCATGGCTTTAGAAGCTTCTGATAGGCTAAATGACATTATTTGAGTCATTTGGAGGTGTATTTGATGATGTATTTCAAGGCCTACCTTCAAACTCAGTGCCTCTTTGCCTGACATCATGGGAAAATCAAAAGAAATCACCCAAGACCTCAGAAAAAAAATTGTAGACCTCCACAAGTCTGGTTCATCCTTTGGAGCAATTTCCAAACGCCTGAAGGTACCACATTCATCTGTACAAACAATAGTATGCAAGTATAAACACCATGGGACCATGTGGCCGTCATACCGCTCAGGAAGGAGACGCGTTCTGTCTCCTAGAGATTAACGTACTTTGGTGCGAAAAGTGCAAATCAATCCCAGAACAACAGCAAAGGACCTTGTGAAGATGCTGAAGGAAACTGGTACAAAAGTATCTATATCCACAGTAAAACGAGTCCTATATCGACATAACCTGAAAGGCCGCTCAGCAAGGAAGCAGCCACTGCTCCAAAACCACCATAAAAAAGCCAGACTACGGTTTCCAACTGCACATAGGGACAAAGATGGTACTTTTGGAGAAATGTCCTCTGGTCTGATATAAACAAAATATAACTGTTTGGCATAATGACCATCGTTGTGTTTGGAGGAAAAGGGGAGGCTTGCAAGCCAAAGCACATTCCAACCGTGACGGACGTGGGTGGCAGTATCCTGTTGTGGGAGTGCTTTGCTGCAGGAGGGACTGGTGCACTTCACAAAATAGATGGCATCATAAGGTAGGAAAATGATGTGGATATATTGAAGCAACATCTCAAGACATCAGTTAGGAAGTTAAAGATTGGTTGCAAATGGGTCTTCCAAAAAACGGACAATGACCCCAAGCATACTTCAAAAGTTGTGGCAAAATGGCTTAAGGACAGCATAGTCAAGGTATTTGAGTGGCCATCACAAAGCCCTGACCTCAATCTTATAGAACATTTGTGGGTAGAACTGAAAAAGCGTGTGCGAGCAAGGAGGCCTACAAACCTGACTCAGTTACACCAGCTCTGTCAGGAGGAATGGGCCAAAATTCACCCAACTTATTTTGGGAAGCTTGTGGAAGGCTACCTGAAACGTTTGACCCAAGTTAAACAATATAAAGGCAATGCTAATTGAGTGTATGTAAACTTCTGACCCACTGGGAATGTGATGAAATAAAATAAATCAGAAATAAATCATTCTCTCTACTATTATTCTGACATTTCACATTTTTAAAACAAAGTGGTGATCCTAACTGACCTAAGACAGGGAATTTTTACTAGGATTAAATGTCAGGAATTGTGAAAAACTTATTTGGCTAACGTGTATGTAATTTTCCCGACTTCAACTGTAGCTAGATAAACCATGCCCCTCTGTAAACACGCATTTTCTGATGTTGGTTACAAGGCAGTACTTATTTAAGATAGGTAAGAGAATATCATGTTACCATTGGTGTATTAAAATGATAGTTAATGTGATATCACCCTATCCCCTTAATAATGAATACACGTGTTTGACATGGAAGAGGGGATCAGTAAATCTATAATCAAATTGTATCAATGTAGAAGCAACAGTAATTTTTCATACTTTGGTCATTATACTTTGATCTGGCTTTATCCKAATATCATCCAATTTCGTGAAAAACATGATTTGGACTGTTCATGACCTTTAAGAACCAAACTCCACACACCTGGGGCACCGGGCCATGCAAYACAAACTTGACCAATGTATTTACTGGCACCTCTGCAGGCCCATAGCCTATATGCATGTTCTTATTCATGTGCATTTACCTTTTACATGTGTAATTTGCTTGAATCTGGTGCTGTGTAATGGTTATATACTCTTTATGCATGGTTCTCACTATTTATATTTTTCTAACTTACAGAAACCACACACAAAACTCTCAAGTGTAAATGCAATGAGTTGGTGGGTGGTTGGGTGACAAAGCTCTGCAAAAAATACTCACTTTTTTTTGACAGCTTTACCCTTGTTTTGACCKGACAGACCTGTGGTGGTTCAGCACGACTACTTTAGTCAGGTAAGTTTTCTATTCTTTTCAGGTAAGCCTTCTTTCTATTTGATCAGCCCAATGACATTCAAAGAGTGTCAAATCCTTAAATTGTCTTTCTTTTTAAAAGACCATCTCTACACCTTAGTTAACATTTGAGTAGTTTATTGCATAACAAACGGTCAGTGTATATGACATTCAGACTGGGACTTTGAGTATTGGAGATTAAGAGGTGTGACGGATCCATAGAAAGATAATTCTGTAAACAGTCACAGTGCAAAATCTAATCAGTAAACCAATTAACCCTGTAATATGACAACATGTCCTCCCGACAGAGGCAGCATCCTCTAGGTATGGATGTACAGTCTAACATGGCCACGAGGTGGCGATATTAACTCAGATTTAAACTACTGCTACTGCAGTACAAGGAGCTTCTCTTTGCAGTAAAACAAATGGAGATGAATTGACACATTGTATTCATTAAAAAGGATCAACCAGTATCAGCGGTTATTGATAATCCATTTAATGTTTTAAGCAGCTTATATTACTAAAATGTCTGTGCTTTTCTGTTTTAGTTGCCTGTAATCCAGGGTTGTTTCCATGAGAACATTGGTGGCAGTAATGCAACACAGCTCAGCACTGTCCAGGGAAAAAGTATATAGAAGGACTCATACACACAAAAACAGAAGAAAGCTTTGGCTAAAATAGAAGTGATAAAATTATTAAGGTAGGTTATCAGAAATGTACTAAAGTTATGGAAATGTACAGTGCATTCGGAAAGTGTTCAGACTTTTTCCCACATGTGGTAAATTCACTTGATTGGACATGATTTGGGAAGGCAAACACCTGTCTATATAAGGTCCACAGTTGACAGTGCATGTCAGTGCAAAGACCAAGCCATGAGGTCAAAGGAATTGTCCGTAGAGCTCCAAGACAGGATTGTGTCGAGGGACAGATCTGGGGAAGGGTACCAAAAGAATTCTGCAGCATTGAATGTCCCCAAGAACACAGTGGCCTCCATCATTGTTAAATGGAAGAAGTTAAGAGCAGTGCAATCAAGGGAGAATGGCCTTGGTCAGGGAAGTGACCAAGAACCCGATGGTCACTCTGACAGAGCTCCAGAGTTCCTCTGTGGAGATGGGAGAACCTTCCAGAAGGACAAACATCTCCGCAGCACTCCTCCAATCAGGCCTTGATGGTAGAGTGGCCAGACGGAAGCCACTCCTCAGTAAAAGGCACATGACAGGCCGCTTGGAGTTTGCCAAAGGCACCTAAAGGACTTTAAGATCATGACAAACAAGATTCTCTGGTCTGATGAAAACAAGATTGAACTCTTTGGCCTGAATGCCAAGCGTCACGTCTGAAGGAAATCTGGCACCATCCCTACGGTGAAGCATTCTGGTGGCAGAATCATGCTGTGGGGATGTTTTTCAACAGCAGAGACTGGGAGACTAGTCAGGATCGAGGGAAAGATGAATGGAGCAAAGTATAGAGAGATCCTTGATGAAAACCTGCTCCAGAGCGCTCAGGACCTCAGACTGGGGTGTTCACCTTCCAACAGGACAACGACCTTAAGCACACAGCCAAGACAACGCAGGTGTGGCTTCGGGACAAGTCTCTGAACGTCCTTGAGTGGCCCAGCCAGAGCCCAGACTTGAACTCGATCTAACATCTCTGGAGAGACCTGAAAATAGCTGTGCAGCGACGCTCTCCATCCAACATGACAGCGCTTGACAGGATCTGCAGAGAAGAATGGGAGAAACTCCCCAAATCCAGGTGTGCCAAGCTTGTAGTGTCATAGTCATAGTCGATATTTTTTTGGGGGGGGGGCGTTTTCCTATTTTGTTGTATTACAACCTGTAATGGATTACAACCTGTTGTATTACAACCTGTAACCTGTAATGGACATACACAAAATAGCCCAAATTGGTGAAGTGAAATGAGCAACATTTTTAAAGATGAAAGTGGTGCGTGCGCATATGTATTCACCCCCTTTGCTATGAAGCCCCTAAATAAGATCTGGTGCAACCAATTACCTTCAGAAGTTACATAATTAGTTAAATAAAGTCCACTTATGCGCAATCTAAGTGTCACATGATATGTCACATGATCTCAGTATATATACACACCTGTTTTGAAAGGCCCCAGAGTCTTCAACACCACAAAGCAAGGGGCACCACCAAGCAAGCYGCACCATGAAGACCAAGGAGCTCGCCAAACAGGTCAGGGAGAATGTTGTGGAGAAATACAGATCAGGGTTGAGTTATAAAAAAACATACGAAAATTTGAACATTCCACGGAGCACCATTAAATCCATTATTAAAAAATTTAAAGAATATGGCACCACAACAAACCTGCCAAGAGAGGGCCGCGAACCAAAACTCACGGACCAGGCAAGGAGGGCATTAATCAGAGAGGCAACAAAGAGACCAAAGATAACCCTGAAGGAACTGTAAAGCTCCACAGTGGAGATTGGAGTACCTGTCCATAGGACCACTTTAAGCCGTACTCTCCAAAAAGCTGGGCTTTACAGAAGAGTGTCCAGAAAAAAGCCATTGCTTAATGAAGAAAATAAGCAAACACGTTTGGTGTTCACCTAAAGGTATGTGGGAGACTCCCCAAACATATGGAAGAAGGTACTCTGGTCAGATGAGACTAAAATTTAGCTTTTTGTCCATCAAGGAAAACGCTATGTCTGGCGCAAACCCAACACCTCATCCCCCCAAGACACCATCCCCACAGTGAAGCATGGTGGTGGCAGCATCACTGTGGGGATGTTTTTCGTTGGCAGGGACTGAGAAACTGGTCAGAATTGAAGGAATGATGGATGGAGATAAATACAGGGAAATTCTTGAGGGAAACCTGTTTCAGTCTTACAGAAATTTGAGACTGGGACGGAGTTTTTCCTTCCAGCAGGGCAATAACACTAAGCATACTGCTAAAGCAACAATCAAGTGGTTTAAGGGGAAACATTTAAATGTATTGGAATGGCCTAGTCAAAGCCCAGACCTCAATCCAATTGAGAATATGTGGTATGACTTAAGGATTGCTGTACACCAGCGGAACCCATCCAACTTGAAGGAGCTGGAGCAGTTTTGCCATGAAGAATGGGCAAAAATCCCAGTGGCCAGACGTGCCAAGTTTATAGAGACATACCCCAAGAGACTTGCTGCTGTAATTGCTGCAAAAGGTGGTTCTACAAAGTATTGACTTTGCGGGGGTGAATAGTCATGCACGTACAAGTTTTCAGTTTTTTTGTCTTATTTCTTGTTTGTTTCACAATAAAAAATATTTTGCATCTTCTAAGTGATAGGTATGTTGTGTAAATGAAATGATACAAACCCCCCAAAAATACGTTTTAATTCCAGGTTATAAGGCAACGAAATAGGAAAAATGCCAAGGGAGTGAATACTTCCGCAAGCCACTGTAATTTTTAAAAGAAGCATTTGTGTTGAGTGAGTCCGCCAGATCAAAGGCAGTAGAGATGACCAGGGATGTTCTCTTGATAAGTGCGTGAAATTGACAATTTTCCTGTCCTGCAAAAAAATCACTTTTGGGTTTATGGAAAATGTATGGAGTAAAAAGTACATTATTTTCTTTAGGAATGTAGTGAAGTAAAAGTAAAAGTTGTCAAAAATAAAAATAGTAAAGTACAGATACCAAAACAAAACGACTTAAGTAGTACTTTAAAGTATTTTTACTTAAGTACTTTATACCACTGGGTATTGTGTGTAGATTGATGAGGGGGAAAAAAACGATTTCATCAATTTTACAATAAGTCTGTAACGTAACAAAATGTGGAAAAATTCAAGGGGTCTGAATACTTTCCTAAGGCACTGTACACTCAAAATGACCTTTTGAATTTGAATCCCATTGCAGGCTTCAATTGTTCTTAGTCTCTCTTGTCACAGTAATTTGATGAAAAATCCTCTGATCAGCGCCTAAATATCCTGCACAAAGATACTTCATTTTCATTTCCTCTCACTAAAGGCCCTGTTCAGAAACCTGTGTTTCTTTGGAATGAGCAGGATATTTTTCCAGTACATTTTGATATGATTCTGATTCCTCCTATTACCATAATACACACATTCCCATTCCTGGATGTTAGTTTGATTCCAATCAGCGTTCCAACGTTGTCTGCCATATTTCTTTCTTGTGCATTTGTACAGTGGTGGAAAAGGTAGTCAACTGTCATACTTGAGTAAAAGTATAGATACGTTAATAGAAAATGACTCAAYTAAAAGTGACCCAGTGAAATACTACTTGAGGAAAAGTCTAAAAGTATCTGGTTTTAAATATACTTAAGTATCAAAAGTCAATGGAATTGCTCAAATATACTCAAGTATCAAACGTAAAAGTATAAATCATTTCAAATTCCTTATATTAAGCATAACAGACGGCACAATTTGAGTATTAAAAAAAAGGATTTACAGATAGCCAGGGGCACACTCCAACACTCAGACATAATTTACAAACAAATCATTTGTGTTTAGTAAGTCTGCCAGATCAAAGGCAATAGTGATGACCAGGGATGTTCTCTTGATAAGTGTGTGAATTGGACCATTTTCCTGTCAAAATGTACTTTTGGGTATCAGGAAAAATGTATGGCATAAAAAGTTCATTATTTTCTTTAGGAATGTAGTGAAGTAAAAACAAAAAATATATATAAATAGTAAAGTACAGATACCCTACAAACCACCTTAAGTAGTACTTTAAAGTATTTTTACTTAAGTACTTTACACCACTGCATTTGTAAACCAACACCACCCAGTTGAATGTTATCTTACACTAAAGGGACAGTATTGACAAACCTTAACACTCTCTTTCTCTGACTCTCTCACTCTCTCTCTCCTTTCTAAATGTCCCTCTTTACCATCTATCCTTCTTCCTCTCTCTCCCTCTGTGATGTTGCTGAAGAATAAGACCATAAAATTCCCATTGAGAGGACTGTAGCTGTGGTTGCTGGAGTGACTCCTAATCTCCTCTGAAATCTGTGTCTTTCCCTGACCTCCAAAAGCCATGTAATTGGACTGGAATGGCAGGCAGGAGTAAAGGCGTGTTTATGTAACCAATTTGTCAGAGGCGCTGTGATAGTGCTACTGCATTGTCTGTGTTTCTGCTGACTCACAGAGGAGAGGGCTTATACTATGGGTTATGTCATGGCAGAATGGGTTAAATGACTCAATGTTACCAAGTCCTAATGGGCCTACGGTGACCAGGGACCACCAGACAGGTGATGTTGTAGTAAAGGCTGGTTGTTTTTCTAATCTCTCTCGTTCTCACTCTCTCTCTCTGTCTCTCTCCATATGTGTGTCTTTCTCTCCCTTTCTCTGTCTCTACCTCCATCTATCTGTATTCTTCGCTGTCTGACCCGAGAGATCTCACTTAGTGCTGTTAATGAGTCATAGCTCAGTCTGGAGCTTCTGTATCACGGTAGGAGTAAAGAATACAGAGCAGCTCACACACACACCCTGTCTCCTCTCTTTCTTTCTCTCTTGCTCTCATTTTTGGTCATTAAGGGAGGGTGTGACAGAGATTCCTCAGAGGAGCATTACAACAAGTGACATGTGTGTGTGTCTGTGTGTGTGTGTGTGGGGGGGGGGGGGGGTTCAGGGGTGTGCCTGGTTGCAGTTGGCATAGGGAAAGCTCCAAGCTCAATGAGCCATTAGTGTCCAATTAGTATGAATTTTCATACAAGTTAACCACACAGTGCCATGGAGTGCTGGAACGTAACTGTGATATTGTTCATTTTTGTCTGTATCAAGTGGAATATCTTGATCAAGATCTCCCTATATAATGTTATTTAAAATGTACAGTATGAAAACCACTTCAGACAGCTACAAAAACTATCTTCAGTCTATCCCCCACCTTTTACAAGCTGTGTTTGAGCATCTCTCTTTGTGACTAAAGAGAGTCATTTCTATTCTGCCACCCTTCCACCTCTTGTTCTTTTAACTGGGTATTTGAAGACTGGCAGCCATCACTGAGAGGACTCTCCCAGGCCCTCATTAGAATATAGCCACTGCCTCAGTTCTCCACATCACAGTAAAATATGATGAAAGCCTCAAAACTCAAAYATCTCACTCATTCCTCTTCTTTCAAATACTGTATTTAAAGGTTCCATATTCAGTCCACTTTTCGTTTGAGGCACAGTGGCACATGAATGCAGATTATGTATTTCCCATAAACCTTAAATTTGGGTTCTATTTTCTGCCCTTTGTGATGTTCCCATGAATCATACTGTAAGAGCCATTTTCCAGTCAGGATGAAACAGTCCAAATGGGTAGCCATCATTTTGAATGGCTCTGTGGTATCCTTCCTCAAATGTTTATGGTACCGACTGCTCTCTATTTATTTGATTTTCCAACATCATCCGGCCCTCAGAGTTTGATTATGTTTATACAAGACCCATTTGAAGACTTGAGGAGCGTCATCATTGGCACACAGAGCCATAGACACACATAAACCAGACATAGACAGTATGCTTATTCTTTGATCAGGCTTTGTTGGAAACTATTTTGGGATTTCCAAGACAGTCCCCTCTTTAATCGTAATAAGATTGTGTATACTGTATCAAGGAAGTCCATTGATCTGTCAGATATGGCATTTCTCCCCTTSTTTTTCAGTATAGGCAAATTTGAAAGGTCTCCTACATATAGTATGTACGTATACGGAAAAYGTTCTAGTGAAATAGCAGGTAAATGTAGATGAATATCAAGCAAAGCTAAGGGTAAGATAAACAGCCATTTCCATTGTTAACAATAGTTTAATGACAATCAAATTTAACATCAAATATTGCAAAATCACAAAATCTGACATTTATAGGAAGTGATTAAAAGAGAATGAAATMAGTTGTATTGTCTTCTAACCTCCAACTAAAACATCTCCATGGACATTCTTAAAACCAACCATCCATTATTCCTTGGAATCCAAGTGTGCGTAGGGGGGAAAATGGCATGTCGGGCGTCGAAAAACAGCAACATAACCCGCTCAACCTATTCATAAACTCTTTCATATCTCCTCCTAAATATTATCTCTGTGCTATAGAAGAGAAAAAGGAGACGAAAGGAGTTATTTTTTTATGGTGGAGCCCTGCAGTCTAATCAGAGGCATTCTAAACAGAAGCGACAGCAGCAGTCTTGGATTAGAGTCACTAGCCTTCTGAAGCACACATCGATGTGAGGGGAAGGGGTTATAACCATGCATAGAGACATGCTAAAATGGTCGGGTGTGCTGGGCTATAAGCAGCAGCCAGCTGACACACTGCTGCCCCCAGGCGTTGGTTACATACAATACAAAAATCCTCAATCACCCCATACCTATAAAAAAGAACACATCTGCAGCTAATGCTGATTATCGTGTCACTCTGTGTAACGAAGGCAGTTTAAAAGTGTTGTGCTGTACAACGTTCATAAACAGGTGTTTTAAAAAGTGTTATGATTGGATTTGGATATTTGGCATTACATTTAAGAGATTATCAGTGGATGCTGACCCTTTTTGACCTTGTGCCACAAAAATGCTAATACCCTTATGAGCCTTTTATATAGTCTCACTCGGAGGACTTATGTAATYTAATGTAATGTATGTGCAGATGTATAGTAAATAAAAATMTAACTAAATKATATTGGATTTGACACATGCAACAAATACATCAGGTGCCAAGGCAGCAGCTACTCTTCTGGGGTCCAGCAAAATGAAGGCAGTTTATACAATTTTAAAAACGTTACAATAAAATCACAGACTGAGTGCCCTCAGGCCCCTACTCCACCACTACCACATATATACAGTACAAAATCCATGTGTACAAGTGTGTATAGTGCGCGTATGCTATCGTGTGTGTATGCATGTGTAGTGCCTATGTTTGTGTTGCTTTACAGTCCCCGCTGTTCCATAAGGTGTATTTTTATATCTGTTTTTTACTGCTTGCATGAGTTACTTGATGTGGAATATAGTTCCATGTAGTCATGGCTCTATTTAGCACTGTGTGCCTTCCATAGTCTGTTCTGGACTTGGGGACTGTGAAGAGACCTCTTGTGGCATGTCTTGTGGYGTATGCATGGGTGTCCGAGCTGTGTGCCAGTAGTTCAAACYGACAGCTTGGTGCATTCAACATGTCAATACCTCTCATAAATACAAGCAGTGTGTATGTGTTTGTGTGGGAGCYTCGGTGTAAGTGTGTGTGCGTGTGTGGGTAGAGCCATGAGTGTGCATAGACTCAGTGCAAAAGAGTCAGTGCAGATATTCCGGGTAGCCATTTGAWTAACTATTCAACAGTCATATGGCTTGGAGCCTGTTGGTGTCTTGGAGCCTGTTGGTTCGAGGGCTGATGCTCCGGTGCTGCTTGCCAGATGGTACCAGAGAGAGKAGTCCATAGCTTGGGTGGCTGAAGTCTTTGGCAATTMTTMGGGCCTTCCTRTGACACCGCCTGATATAGAGATCCTGGATGGCAGGGAGTTTGGCCTCAGTGAAGTACTGAGCTGTCAGCACCACCCTCTGTTGGGCCTTGCGGTCGAGGGCGGTTCAGTTGCCGTACCAGGCGGTGATGTAGCCAGTCAATGGTACAGCAGAAAAACCTCAGCCTCCTGGGGGAGAAAAGGCGTTGTTGTTCCCTCTTCATCACTGTGCGGGTGTGTGTGGACAATTTATTAAGTCCTTAGTTATGTGGACACTGAGGAACATGAAGCTCTCAACCCAATCCACTATAGCCCTGTCAATGTGGATGGGGGCGTGCTCACCTCTCTGTTTCCTGTAGTCCACAATCAGCTCCTTGGTTTTAATGACATTAAGGAAGAGGTTGTTGTCCTGGCACCACACTTCCAGGTCACTGTAGGCTGTCTCATAGTTGTCGCTGCCGGCAAACTTGATGATGGTGTTGGAGTCGTGCATGGCCAGGTAGTTGTCGGTGAACAGGGAGGACAGGAGGGGACTAAGCACACAACCCTGGGAGGCCCCTGTATTGAGGGTCGGTGTGGCATAGGTGTTGTTGCCTATCCTCARCACCTGGGGGCYTCCAGTCAGGAAGTCCAGGATCCAGCTGCAGAGGGAGGTGTTTAGTTCCAGAGTCCTGAGCTTGGTGATGAGCTTGGCGGGGACTATGGTGAGCTGTAGTCAATGAACAGCATTCTCATATAGGTATTCCTATATTCCCAGGTGGAAGGAAGCAGTGTGAAGTGCAATTGAGATTATGTCATCTGTGGATCTCTTGTATGCAAATTGGAGTGGTTRCAGGGTTTCTGGGATGATGGTGTCGATATGTGCCATGACCAGCCTTTCAAAGAAAGCACTATATGATTACAGATGTGAGTGCTACAGGGCGATAGTCATTTAGGCAGATTACCTGAGAGTTCTTGGGAACCGGAACAATAGTGGTCAGCTTGAAACATGTTGGAATTCGTGAAGAAACTTGCCATGTGTTCTGCACATGCTCTGAGAACTTGCCCTACTATTCCGTATGGCCCAGGGGCCTTGCGAGTGTTAACCTGTTTAAAAATCTTATTTACGTCAGCCATGGAGAGCGAGACCACACAGTCGTTCAGAACAGCAGGGGCTCTCATGCATGGCTAAGTGTTGTTTACCTCGACTCGAGCATAGAAGGRATTTAGCTGGTTTGGGAGGGCTGCATCATTGGAAAGTTCATGGCTCCCTTTGTAATCCACAATAGTCTGCAAGCCCTGAGTCATCCAATGAGCACCAGATCCATTGTAGAAGGATAACATCTTAATCCTATATTGTCCTTTTGCATGTTGGATGGCTTGTCGAAGGTCATAGCGGGATTTCTTGTTTGTGTCCATGTACGTGTCCCATTCCTGAAAAGCGGTAGCTCTATCTTTTAGCCTTTCCTTTAGGATTTCCCCTGTAATCCATGGCTTCTGGTTTGAATACCTGGGTCATTCTAACAATTCAGTGCATTTTGAGCAGTGTAACTTGGGTCCAAAGAACATTTGATTTCACCTAATTTTAACATTTTAAAGAGCACTAGTTAAACTTCATTTACAAAATCCTATCTCGAGGTTACATAAAGAAGTATTAAGTGTCAAATAAATGAACAGGGTTTTATCTTAAATCATTGATCAATGGAATGGAAGCTTGTTGTGTGCAACAGGGAATTGAATGCAAGCTTCAGAAAAAAAGGATCAGACCCTTTTTCAATTTTCACCTAAGATGACATACCCAAATCTAACTGCCTGTAGCTCAGGACCTTAAGCAAGGATATGCATATTCTTGATACCATTTGAAAGGAAACACTTTGAAGTTTGTGGAAATGTGAAACTAATGTAGGAGAAAGGCCAAACATTGAGATAGGATCCTAGATGTAAGTTAGATTTTTCCCACAAGATGGCAGCAGTTTGTGTGCAAAGTTTCWGACTGATCCAGTGAAGAATTACCTCACTACACTATATTTTGCARCAAGTCTGCTAGGAGTTTGCCCAAATGTAGAGAACATACAAAAATGCTATGGTAATAAAAAATGCAAGTTTACACACTCCCAGGATTGTCATATATGATGGATCATTAGCCTCCCTACAGAAAAGACACTAGCTTCACACATCTAGATGGCCGGGCGGGGTGTGTGTGGAGCCAGGGACAGCAGTGGGGTCAAACTGTAGAACTCAGTTCCTACATTTGAATATTAAAWTAGATTTTTTCAAACAAAACTACACTACATTTTATCTCTGGGACCCTCAGGAMGACAAATCAGAGTGAGATTACTGAATGTAAGTACATTATTTACCCTCAAAGGTGAACCAGTTGCCGTGATAAAAGTGTTTTGCTGTGCACTATCCTCAAACAATAGCATGGTATTTTGTTTTTAATAGCTACTGTAAATTGGGCACTGCAGTTAGATGAACAAGAATTTWAGTTCAAGCAGAATTCCTAATATTTCTGAGAATACAGAAAACATTGGTGGTGAGCTGAGAATCAAGCGGAGCTACTGTCACTACTGTCACCACACGTTCACAGACAGATTCCGTTGAATTAGCTCGGTGCACAATGTGTGACATACTGCTTAGGGCTGTTGTCCTGTTTACAGTATTGAAACAGCTGGACCCTGAGTCCATCATGGGTTCCATAACTGCCACTGTAGATTTTTGACCTCCCCTGTTTGCTGCCATCCTCTCACTGAGCATTGGCAGCTGGTGGACCGTGCTCACCTCACTGAATCATGATGTATGATGTTTATATAGTGCTGAAATCCCCTCCGGACCAGCAGCCCACTGTCTAATTAACAGCTACCAGGTATTAACAAACACATGTGCGCGCACACACATACTCTTCCATGTGCACACGCACCCACACACACACACACACACACACACACACACACACACACACACACACACACACACACACACACACACACACACACACACACACACACACACACACACACACACACACACACACACACACACACACTCTTGTATAACTAACTTTGTGGGGACACACAATTCAGTCACATTCAAAATCCTATTTTACCTTAACGCTAACCCTAAACCTAACCCTTACCCTAACTCTAACCCTAACCTTAACCCTAACCCTAGCTCTTAACCCTAAACATAATTCTAACCCTAACACTAATTCTAACCTTAACCCTAAACCCCCTAGAAATAGCATTTGACCTTGTGGGGACTAACAAAATGTCCACAGTTGGACTTCTGGTCCCCACAAGTATAGATTAACAAGTCCACATACACACCYACACGTACACACACAAGCACACACACCCATATACTGGCAAGGGATGGGATTGTAATACTACTTGCGTTGCTGTAAGCAGAGAAAGAGATAGATGTGATCAGACAAGCAATGCTTCAGGTTTCCAGTCAGTAGACATCAGCCAGAGAGCATTCAGACAAGACAGATGTCTACCCTAGGACTCTTTGTTCCCAAACAAATGTGGATGTATGGATCAAAATAAATCCTTAGTACAACTACTCAAATACTAGGCTTTACAGTAATTTATTATGTGGGAATGTCGTCTGGGTACTGTGAAAGCATGCAAAACACTKATATTTACTGCTGAAAACATGGAAACAGACAGATGTTTAGATGTGTGTAGTATCCCAGCTAGCACATAATGTTCTGAGAACAATATGTTTCTTAGAGCTTGGTGAGTGAGTGGTTGTCCTATGGTTTTGGCTAGAGGGCTCCTGATATCTCTGGGAGTGATATAAGTATKATTTTTGTCTTTATCTGTTGTTGTCTAGTACTCTTRTTGCRWGCTAGGGCCATCTCCTTTAAGTGCTGCCTGTCTTCCCAGTAGCCTACTTGGTGTGTGAACTGCTGAATGCTATTAACGTGCAGATGATTGTTGACACATCAACCAGGATTAAGAGGCAGGGCAATTTGTGACTGTTGTTGTTTTTCATAATCAGTAGCTGTATTGGAGGGGGAGMGGTTTCACCTCTCCTAGGCAATCAGCAATTAGTACCGGGAGGTGTGCTCTTCACCTTTGCAAGGCAAATAGCAATTAGTATTAGTACTTCAGTCTCCCCTTTTTACTCAGCAGCAGTTGTAAGCAGCGGTCTCATCGCAAATCTAAGACTGTCGCCGAAATGGTTCTGCCGATTTGTTTGAGGAAGGAAAGAGAGGAAGGCTCCACACCACTCAATCAATCAATCAATTTTATTTTATATAGCCCTTCGTACATCAGCTAATATCTCGAAGTGCTGTACAGACACCCAGCCTAAAACCCCAAACAGCTAGTAATGCAGGTGTAGAAGCACCACTCTCTTACTTGAGCATCGTACCTAGTTATTTTCAGATTATTATATTATTTTGCTCTTTTGTAGCTTTGGCAACTACAGTACACAACCAAAGTATGTGGACACTTGCTCGTTGACCATCTCATTCCAAAATCATGGGCATTAARAAGGAGTTGYTTCCCCTTTTGCTGCTATAACKGCCTCCWCTCTTCTGGYAAGGCTTTCCACTAGATGTTGGAACATTGCTASGGGSACTTGCTTCCATTCAGCCACAAGAGCATTAGAGAGGTTGGGCACTGATGTTGMGCAATTAGGCCTGGCYTTCCAATTCATCCCAAAGGTGTTCGATCGGGTTAAGGTCAGGGCTCTGTGTAGACTAGTCAAGTTATTCCACACTGATCTCAACAAACCATGCTGAAACAGGAAAGGGCCTTCCCCAAACTGTTGCCAAATTGGAAGCACAGAATCGTCTAGAATGTCATTGTATGCTGTAGCATWAAAKWMTTTCCCTTCACTGGAWCCAAACCATGAAAAACAGCGCCAAACCATTTCTCCTCCACCGAACTTAACAGTTGGCACTATGCATTGGGGCAGGTAGRGTTCTTCTGGCATCCAGCAAACCGAGATTCGCCCGTCGGACTGCCAGATGGTGAAMCGTGACTCATCACTCTAGAGAACGCATTTCCACTGCTCCAGAGTCCAATGGCAGCAAGCTTTACACCACTCCAGCCGACACTTGYTATTAGGCTTGTGTGCGGCTGCTCGGCCATTGAAACCCATTTCATGAAGCTCCCAACGAACAGTTATTGTGCTGACGTTGCTTCCAGAGGCAGTTTGGAACTCGGTAGTGAGTGTTGCAACTGAGGACAGACAATTTTTACGCTCTATGCGCTTCTGCACTCTGCCGTCCAGTTCTGTGAGCTTGTGTGGCCTACCACTTCGCAGCTTAGCCGTTGTTGCTCCAAGACATTTCCACTTCACAATAACGACAATTACAGTTGACCGGGGCAGCTCTAGCAGGTCAGAAATTTGATGAACTGACTTGTTTGAAAGGTGGCATCCTATGACGGTGCCACGTTGAAAGTCACTGAGCTGTTCAGTGAGACCATTTTACTGCCAATGTTTCRCTATGGAGATTGCATGGCTGTGCGCTTGATTGTTTTACACCTGTCAGCAATGGGTGTGGCTAAAAGAGACGAAACCAGTCATTTGTATATATGTGACCGACCGCCTTGATTCGGTCTTATGTAGCAAAATTTGAAATTGTGTTTTTTACATTGGATAAAAGCAGACACAGAGCTACAAAATGGTATATCATACACTGCATTTGAGGAACAATGGGAAATTAATTCTGCTTAGAAAGTTGTAAACTTGTAACCTTACTTTTGAGAAAATGGCCTTTYAATYTTTTGGTACCTACTGGAGAGCTCTTCTTTGTCTACARCAGGCCTGAGCAAAGGCCGGCCCGGGGGCCGTATGCGGCCCGCGACCTGATTCAATATGGCCCACGGAATCATGCTCAGATCACATAAAGAATTTGCGATAGTAAAGTTTTGCGTAACGTATTTGTTATTCAAATTAAAAGCACAATGAATACTCTCCTTTGTGTAATGATTTAACTCCCACCACTTGTGGGACATTTATTTTGAAGACACGTATAAATAACAACTGCACGAGGACAGACAATGAATGACAGGCTGACACACACAGGCTGACACACGTTCTAGCTAGCTAGAAATTGAGCAAAAATGTGTTTTTCAAAGATTTCAAAGAAAAGGAAAGTAGACAAATMAATGTAGGGTGTTCCAGCAAGAGTGGACATCAACATATTTCTTTATTGAGGTATCAAGGAAAGCTGTGTGCTTAGTGTGCAAAGAGAGCATCGCTGGCTTGATAGACTACAATTTGTKCTGACACTTCCAGACGAAGCATGCAGAGAAATATAGGAATATAAGGGCTAGTGCATCGAAATAATTGCTTTCTCAGTTGCCAAAGCAGCAAGGACTTTTCACAAAACTGCATTCAGCAAARGACAGAATTGCGAGAGCTAGCTATGTACTGTCCCACAAAATTGCTAAACATAGCAAGCCATTCGCTGAGGGCAAATTCATAAAATAATGTTTAATTGACTCTGCAGCAATACTTTGCCACGACAAGAAAGAGCTGTTTGAAAATGTTTCCCTGTCAAGACGAACAGTGAAACGGCGTGTTGAGGACATCGCAGAGAATATGGAACAATAGTTGAAAGACAAGGTAAAAGATTTCACCTATTTCGCCTTGGCCCTGGATGAGAGCAGTGATGCACGTGACACGGCACAGTTGTTGATATTCTTACGAGGCATAACCACAACCACAGGGAAAATATTTATTGGAGGAGGTTATTAAGTGTGTGGCAAAGCTGGGACTTTTGAAAAGTTATCCAGTGTGACCATTGATGGGTGCCCAATCTTGACAGGAAAAAACATTTGCCTTTTGAAAAGGATACAATATCAAGTAGCTGACCTGAAAACAGATCAGATTTTTTCCCCCTGCATTGCATTATTCACCAGGAGGTGCTCTGGAAATATATTCTGGAAATGAGCCATGTTGTGGATACAGTCACTAAAGTGGTAAACTTCATAAGACAAAATCTTTAAACCACAGAGACCGAGTCGGGTCATGCAGATCTCCCTTACCACACAAACGTGAGATGGCTGAGTTTGGGGAAAGTACTCAAAAGGGTGTTGACCTGAAGTCGGAGATTGCTGAGTTTTTGCAAATGAAAGGAAAATATGTGGATTTCCCTCAACTGCAAGATAAAGAATGGTTGGCTGATTTTTCCTTCACCGTGGACAGCATGGCCATCATGAATGAAATAACTTCCAATCTACAAGGGAAGGGCCTTTTTGCACATCAGATGTACAGCCTTGTCAAAGCTTTCAAGGGAAACTTACTCCTCCTGACCCGTCAAGTAGAAGTCAACAATCTCACCCACCTTCCGACACTACTAGTCTCTTCCCTATCAGATGACCAGCGGGAGAAGTATACATCGCTGCTGCGTGCTTTGAACGGTGAGTTTTCTCGTCGTTTTGAGGATTTCAAAGTGTTGGAAAATGACATGCTSTTGGTTTCCTCTCCTTTCACCTTCAATGTGGATAACGCTCCCACTAACCTGCAACTTAAGCTTATAGATCTTAAGTCTGATGCAGTGATTGGAGAACTATTCAAAACAATGTCACTGATGAGGTTCTATGCATCTCTCGATGAACAAAACTTTCCAAAGATTAGGAGACATGATCAGAAAATGTTTGTACTGGACATGCCGACGTTTACTGACACTGGCCATATTCAACGGGTGTGGAGCGTTTGTAAATTCATCAGTTATTCTGTGCTCTGGCACACTCAGATAAGAGTGCTCTGAAATTGAAGTAGATGGCCAGACTGGGTTAATGAACGCACCCAAAATGGTTGCTTGCATAGTGGAGTCTTTTGTTAAGACATGTAGTTAGCTAGCTAAACAATGAACCATAATCCCAACTCATAACGTTACTATCCTGCATGAATCTGCAGGTAGCTAACCAACCAGGTTCAATGTTAGCTAGCTAACATTAGGCTATAACTAGCCAAGCAAATGGCTCTGAGATACAAATAATAAGATCATACACGTAACCTTAGCTAGCGAGTCAGCCAGATAATGTTAGCTAGCTAGCTAGCTAACAGTACACTTTAACTTAAAATGAAAAGACTATGTCAAAATTAGACACGTGTAATATCTGAAAATGTAGCTAGCCAGACTATCTTTATGTATTTTTTTATTTTACTTTTACCCCTTTTTCTCCACAATTTTGTGGCATCCAATTGGTAGTTACAGTCTTGTCTCATCACTGCAACTCCCGTACGGACTCAGGAGAGGCGAAGGTCGAGAGCCATGCATCCTCCGAAACACAATCCGAAACACAATGCCCGCTTAACCCGGAAGCCAGCTTCACCAATGTGTCGGAGGAAACACCGTACACCTGGCGACCGTGTCAGCATGCATTGCGCCCCGGCCCGCCACAGGAGTCGCTAGAGCACAATGGGACAAGAACATGCCGGCCGTCCAAACCCTCCCTTAACCCGGACGACGCTGGGCCAATTGTGCGTCGCCCCATGGGTCTCCCGGTCGCTAGCTAAACAATGAACCATAATCCCAAGTCATGATGTTACTACCCTGTATGAAACTGCAGGTAGCTGACCAACCAGGATCAATGTTATCTAGCTAACAATAGGCTATAACTAGCCAAGCAAATGGCTCTGAGATAAGAATAATAATATCATGCACGAAACGTTAGCTAGCGAGCCAGCCAGCTAACGTTAGCTAGATAACAGTACACTTTAACTTGAAATGAAACCACTTTCTGTCAAAATAAGAAACGTGTAATATCTGAAAATGTAGCTAGCTAGACCATCTTACCCATCCATATACATCACAGATGCATGCGTCCGGAGACAGGTGTTTTCTCCATCTCCTTAGCTATCATACTCGAATTCCACTGATTTCAAAACTCAGTCCTCCAGAAAGTGGAGAGAAACCCTTCTGCAGTTTTACTATGCGAAACATTAAAAAAGCAGCGTTAGACAGGATTACCTATACATACTGACCAGCTCAAATAGACAGAAGCGTGCTATATGGCAGACCAATCCAAACTGATCTCTCAGCATGTCCAGCCCACTAATTATCTCAGCCAATCATGGCTAGTGGGAAGGTTGCTCACATTGTTCTGTGGCTAAACCAACTAGGCTCGTAATTGAACACTTTTCTTAATATTTACAGATGGCATACAAGTTTGTTATTAAGGCACATGAAAGTTCACATGTTCGAGAAGGCATTTCTGCCACAAAATGCATTTTGATAAAAAATAAAAAAAATTACGCTCAAACGGCTCTTCTGTGAAGTAGTGACCCGCGACATACACCTAGTTTCGCTCCTCTCCCTGTAGGCTCCACAGAAGCTCCCCACCCCTTCACTGCAATCCTTCCAAGATAGTGTACCCTGCATGCACAACTCGTGGAATTTCTGGTCTCCGGCAGCGTTTGGAACTGCCAAGCAGTTGGATGCTGAGTTCATCTCAGCGTATGCTGCCCTTTATTTTTTGGCCCTGACTGAGACATGGGTCATTCCAGAGGACACTGTTATTCCAGCTGCTCTCTCTTCATCTGACTACGTTTTTCTATCATAGTCCGAGAGCATCTGATCGTCGCGGTGGTGGCACAGGGCTACTCATTTCTCCTAAGTGGAGATTTTGTATTTTCTCCCTCTCTCACCTGTCGGTCTCCTCACTTGTCCACTCATGCTTAACAATGTTGTCATCTACCACCCACCAGGTGCCCTTAGAGTAGCGTTTCCCTCTGTCCTCGGGTCCGGTTGCACGTTTTGTTTTTTGCCCTAACACTACACAGCTGATCAAAGATTGATGATTAATTGCTTATTTGAATCAGTTGTGTTGCATCAGTTGCAAGAGCAAAAAACAAAATGTGCACCCTTTGGGGTCCCAAGGACCGAGTATGAGAAACCCTGCCTTAGAGTGTTCCTTAACCTCTCTTGGGTAGGAGGCAGCTATTTTCACCTCTGGATGAAAAGCTTGCCCAAAGTAAACTGCCTATTACTCAGGCCCAGAAGCTAGGATATGCATATAATTTGTAGAAGTGGATAGAAAAGACTCTAAAGTTTCTAAAACTGTTTTGAATAATGTCTGTGAGTATAACAGAACTGATATGGCAGGCGAAACCCCAAGGACAAACCATCCAGGGGGGAAAGAAATTGAGCTCATAGGATTTTCCAATAGGTTTCTATGGGATACCCTTATTATTAGGAACCTGGTTGCAGTTCCTTTGGCTTCCACTAGATGTCAACAGTCTTTAGAAATTGTTTGATGTTTTTCTTTTGAGAAATGAAGAAGTAGTCCTATTCATTGTAAGTGTCACTCCAGGTGGACTCTACTGTTTTGGTGCGCGTGAACTGGAGCGCGCTTCACATTGTTTTTATCCGGTATTAGAAACAGTTTATTCCGTCTTAAATTTTATCGATTATTTACGTTTTAGGGTACCTGAGGTTGGATTAGGAATGTTGTTTGAAATGTTTGGACCAAGTTTACAGGTAACTTATTAGATACTTTGTAGGCATGTTGGGCGAGATGAAACCGGTGTATTTCTGAATCAAACGTGCCAAATAAATTGACATTTTTGGGACATAAAGAAGGACATTATTGAACAAAATGACCATTTGTGATGTTTCTGGTACACAGAAGAAGATCTTCAAAGGTAAGGCATTAATTATATCACTATTTCTGACTTTTGTGGTGCACCTGCCTGGTTGAAATATGATTTTCATGTGTTGGTATGCGGGGCGCTGTCCTCAGATAATCGCATGGTTTGCTTTCGCCGTAAAGCCTTTTTMAAATCTGAAACAGCGGCTGGATTAACAAGAAGTTWAGCTTTATTTTGATGTATAACACATTTTCAAGAATGTTAAATATTTGAATTTGGTATTTTTGAATTTCACACTKTGCAATTTCACCGGATGTTGGCCAGGTGGAACGCTACCGTCCCACCTGCCCATAAGAAGTTTTTAATGAGCTAGACATCTTGATAAGCAAATTTCTGACGATGGCTCACCGTTCTTCGTACTTGTCATTTTCAACCTCCTGATGTCTGCCTTCGATTAATTTCTTTCCAACTCTCTCTTTCCCCTCCTTGCCTCTGTTGATCTCACGCTTTTCCAGTCCCCTCCGACTCACAAGGCAGGCAATTTGCTTGAACTCATCTTACTAGAGGCTATTCGCCTACTAATTTCACAACAACCCCCCTCCAGGTCTCTGATCACTACTTTGTTTCCTTCTCTTTCTCCCTTTCCTCCAACTCTATCCACTCATACCCTTCCCAGATGGTCATGTGCCGTCGCAATCTTCGCTCTCTCTCTCACACTACAATCTCCTCTTCAATACTATCATCTCTCCCTTCTGCTAAATCCTTCTCCCTCCTGTCTCCTAAATCTGCTTCTTCAACCCTACTCTCCTCCGTTTCCGTATCCTCTGACTCACACTGTCCTATGACTCACTGTCTGTTTCCGCATGACTCACACTGTCCTCACACACTGTCTGTTTCCGCATCCTATGACTCACACAGGTCTGCGGAGTAGCGGAGCAAAAATGGAGTAAAACTAAACTTCTGAAGGACCTATCATCCTTCCACTCCCTCCTCTCTACCTTCTCTTTCTCTGTATCTGCTGCTAAAGCCACTTTCTATCACTCTAAATTTCAAGCTTCTGCCTTTAACCTAGGAAAATATTTTCCATATTCTCCTCCCTCCTTAATCCTCCACCCCCTCCCCGTCCCTCCTCCCTCTCTGCCGACAACTTTGTCAACCAAGTTTGACGATATCCGCTCATCATTCACTCAGTATTTTGAGTCCACTGGTCCCACTCACACAGAACCCTAGGCCTTGACCTTTTGCCACTCTCTCTCTCTCTCCAGATGAAATCCTGTAACTAGTGAGGTCCGGCCGCCTGACAACCTGCCCACTCGACGTCGTCCCTTCCCTTCTCCAGACCATCTCTGGAGARCTTCACCCATTCCTCACTTTCCTCATCCCCGACCACTGGCTGTGTCCCCTCTAACTTTAAAATGAGTCATGAGTCGATCCCCTCCTCAAGAAACCAACTCTCGAATCATCTGACGTGAAAAACTTCAGACCAGTATCCCTTCTTTTTTTCATTACAAAACACTTGGGCGTGCTGTCTCTGACCAACTCTCTCGATATCTCTCCCAGAACAATCTTCTTGACCCTAACCAGTCAGGCTTCAAGACGGTTTACTGAACCGAGACTGCGCTTCGCTGTGTCATGGAGGCTCTCAGCACTGCCAAAGCTAAATCTCTATCCCCTGTTCTCATCCTCCTAAATCTATCTGCTGCCTCCGACACTGTGAATCATCAGATCCTATAAATCACAAAACAACCTTGTGTTATATAACACAAAACTATCTTCAACCTAATGTTATACAGTGCATTCGGAAAGTATTCAGACTTTTTTCACATGTTGTTACATTACAGCCTTATTCTAAAATGAATMAAAGAAAAATAATCCTCAGCAATCTACATACAATACCCCATAATGACAAAGTGAGAAAAAAAGGGACATTTTAGCAAATGTATTAAACATAATAAACAGAAATACCTTATTTACATAAGTATACGGACCCTTTTCTATGAGACTCGAAATTGAACTCGGGTGCATCCTGTTTCCATTGATCATCCTTGGGATGTTTCTACAACTTGATTGGAGTCCAGCTGTGGTAATTGAATGGACATTGCATATCAGCGGGCATGGACATTGCATATCAGAGCAAAAACCAAGCCATGAGGTTGAAGAAATTGTCCGTAGAGCTCCGATACAGGAAGGGTACCAAAAGAACACAGTGGCCTCCATCATTCCTAAATGGAAAAAGTTTGGAACCACCAAGGCTCTTCCTAGAGCTGGCCGCCCAGCCAAACTGAGCAATCGGGGGAGAAGGGCCTTGGTCATTGAGGTGACCAAGAACCTGATGGTCACTCTAACAGAGCTCTAGACTTCCTCTGTGGAGATGGGAGAAACTTTCAGAATTACAACCATCTCTGCAGCACCCCACCAATCAGGCATTTATGGTAGAGTGGCAAGATGTTAGCTACTCCTCAGTAAAAGGCACATGACAGCCCGCTTGGAGTTTGCCAAAAGGCACCTAAAGATTCTCAGAGCATGACAAACAATATTATCTGCTGATGAAACCAAGATTGAACTCTTTGGCCTGAATGACAAGTGTCACGCCTGGAGGAAACCTCACACCATCCCTACGGTGAAGCATGGTGGCGGCAGCATCATGCTGTGGGGATGTTTTTCAGAGGCAGGGACTGGGAGACTAGTCAGGATCGAGGGAAAGATGAATGGAGCAAAGTACAGAGAGATCCTTGATGAAAACCTGCTCCAGAGCAGTCAGGACCACAGACTGGGGAAAAGATCTCTGTTAGAGTGACCARCCGGTTCTTGGTCACCTTCTCCCCCGATTGGGTGACCAGCTCTAGGAAGAGTCTTGGTGATTCCAAAACAGAAATGTTTTGGTACCCTTCCCCAGATCTGTGCCTCAACACAATCCTGTATCGGAGCTCTACGGACATGGCTTGGTTTTTGCTCTGACAATGCACTGTCAAATGTTATAGACTGGTGTGTMCCTTTCCAAATCATGTCCAATCAATTGAATTTACCACAGGTGGACTCCAATCAAGGATGATCAATGGAAACAGGATGCACCTGAGCTCAATTTCGKGTCTCATAGAAAAGGGTCTGAWTACTCATGTAAATAAGGTATTTCTGTATTATATATTWTTTAGAAATGTTCGCTTTGGCAATATGGGGAATTATGTGTAGATTGATGAGAAAAAAATTGTTGGGGGGTCTGGATACCTTCTGAATGCACTGTGTATAAAAATTATAAAAGACATACAAATTTACACAAATTGTGGACTGCATGTCAGCTGTAGGGCACATAACGTGTTCAGTCAGTGTGCAGTAAGTACATGGTGTAAGCAGTGAGGGTTCAAACGTAGATCCCAGCTGCTCCCCAATCAGGCCTCAGTGTGAAATAGAGCTTCAGGTCCTCATGAATATTCATTTACAGCTTTTGAATGGAGCTAATTCAAATGAGCCCAAATAGGAGAGAGAGTAGCAACTGTTGACATATACAGTAGGTGGTCAAATTAAAGA
Source organism: Salvelinus sp. IW2-2015 (assembly GCF_002910315.2). Classification (NCBI taxonomy): domain Eukaryota; kingdom Metazoa; phylum Chordata; class Actinopteri; order Salmoniformes; family Salmonidae; genus Salvelinus; species Salvelinus sp. IW2-2015. The sequence continues at coordinate 7,004,871 of NC_036865.1, read as the reverse complement.
AGGTTGGAAATGTAAATATTGGATGGTGATAATAAGTTTGAGCTTTGGGTCAGAGACTTACAAGACATATATTTTAAGTCACATGTACTTATTCACAGTTTAATCCTGCATAAAATATCCAGTATTATACAAGTATTAGGTTATTTWAGGTAAAATGTGCTATCAGAATACATTTTGTACATTCTGGTTTTGTTGCTCAGATGAGCAATATTCGAATGAGTCTACAATATGTCACAACTTCCGCCAACATCTCTCATGCGCCTAATGTGTTGATTTCCTCTTATTGTAAATGCACTGTTTTTCTTGGGGGGTTTGGAGGGCAGAAAGCACTGATTGGGAAGTCGCCAGTCCGGTCAGGTCCTTAGACTCAACACAATGACAGGATGTGATGTCACAGAGTGCCAGGGGGTAGCTGGGTAGTTGGCAGTCATACTCCGYTTTCCAATCTGCAGATTGGCATTTTGCTCCACACTGGGCCGCTTTCTTGCTGCTTGGTAACCAGGTTCGACGTGGTAACCAGGCCTCAGTAAATGAAAAGGGTCAGGAAAATTCAGGCTCAAGCGCTATTAGATGGAAGTAAATGTGGGGTCACTTTATTTTGTTCCTTTTGTGGTGAGCACTGCCACGCTACTGAGCGAGGTCCTTCGTGTATGTGCTCTAGGAGCTCAGCTGTTTTGTGAATTGGTTGATGCACTGCATGTCCTTACCCAGAGGGTAAAAAACATAATGGTATGACTATAACTACTGTTCCCTGAAGGAGGGAAACATGGTACACCATACTATGGGGAGACGAACTCTCGCGACTTCGGTTGAAGGATTTACAATCACGCCTGGCAAGGCCAATAAATCTGCGCCTTGCTGGAAGCCCCGCCTTCCACAGGTGATAAGCGTGAGGRTCGGATTCATTCCTTCAATTTAATACCGCTCTTCACCGAGCCCAGGAATGGGCGCGTCGTGGTGCCAAACACGTGTTACACCTCATTTCCCTCCTTCAGGGAACAGTAGTTAGTCTTAACTTTACGTTCCCTTTCAGTCAGACAACTTCAGTACAACATACTATGGGGAAATATAACATYCCCTAAGTTCTCCCCAACGGATACTAAATTAAACGCCCCTAGGCAGACCACCCAGATCTGACTCCCGCCAGATGCGTCAGTCTGGGTATTGCGTACACGGCACACTGCCTAGTTACTTTTCCCTGTCCCAGCTGTAAYCACACTTAAAAGGTAAGGACCTGAGAATGCTAGCCCCTGCTTGGAAAGCTCCTGTAGGAACATAAGGATGTCCCTCACTCCTTTATCTTGGCACCAAAGCTATAACACTTGCCACTTATATGCATGCAACCCTCTCGTGGAGGGTGCCCTTGCAGACTGAATGGTAGCAATAACATTCTCTAGCCATCAGATTGGCCCTCACAGGGGCCTGACCCATAGGAACCAAATCTCTGGCCTCGCTTGCCAAATCTGCCCATGTACCTGGGACAACAGGGCCCTGCACAACGGGAGTTGCCACAAGTCCCTGCATAAAAGGCGAATGAACTCCGTGAAKCAAGGCTGCCAAAATAATAAATGGTAAGCCCTCCCGGGAGACCCGCTCCAACGTGGGCTAAATCAGAACCACTGGCGGAAATGCTTAAAGGAGGGTTACGAGGTCACTGGTGCGCCAGAGCATCCGTTCCCAATTTAGCACCCGGGTCCCTCATTGAAAAAACAGACGACAACACGTTTTCTCACTATACGTAAAGATAAAAAGATACATAGATCGTTACGTACAGTGTTGTCTATTTTTCTCTATGAGGGACCCGAGTGCCCCATTGGGAACTGATGCTCTGGCGCACCAGTGGCCTCGGACCCTACTTTAACTCTGCCGAAATGTTTCCCTACCTGGTAAACCACCCAGGGGTGTAGCCTCCACTCCTGAGAGAGAGAGTCCCACCTGGATAAAACAACAACCGGGGACATGCGTCGCCCAAAGGAAGAGCATGTGCGCACTTCTCCCCAGCAATAGAGAGTGAGCCAAGGTTAGGAGGGAGAGGTACAGAGTCTCTCCCCAAATTTCTGATGCATGCCACCACCGACATATTGTCAGTTCAGACCAGCAAAAGCTTGCCCGACAAAAGCCAGTCGGCTGTAATGGCCGGCAGCTCTTGAGCAATTTGTAGGTCATTCTAGGCACATAGGTCTAGAATGGGACGCAAAGTCCTGTTGCTTTTCTAAACCAGGAATTACTGGCTGTACCATCTGTCATAGATCGTTGACACAAGAACCCACTCGGATTGCCTGCTTCTGGAGACGGGAGGATATTTTCTCCTTCAAAATTTGCGCTGAGGCCTTGGGAACAGTCGACGTAATGATACTGCAGGCGCATGGAGGACACACAACAATTTGTAGCCTGTACCCTCACGTCACTGTTTGCATGATCCAGGGTGACACTGTGCATGCGCGCCATTGGCCGGAGCAGACAGCGGGCGCCACTTTGTGGACTGGGAGAGATTGGTTCTTTTCCATTTCCACCACTCTTGACAACCGTGTGTCTGAATGTGGAGAAGGGACACTTTTCATCGATCTCACACGTGGCAGACACAACACTTTTGACACCCATGAKCACTGTGGAGTTGAAAAAATTGTGTTTATGTGCCAAGGTTTGCCTAAAACCTGACCCACTCTGGCAATCAGTGACGTACCCCGATTGGCAGTGCCACCTTGGGGTACTGTTGTCACAACGGGCCTCACTTGGTTTAGGCGGTAAGATGCGTTCTGGTAAATGGCTGTCACGCAGCACTGGACAGCACGCATTAAGAATAGACCGATGGAAAAAGAACGTATCATGGAGGTTACCCTACCMACGAGTCATAGGTAGCCTACTGGAAACAAAGCGTCTTGTAACCTAGCTGGGAATGAGACAGACAGCTCTGAAAAATTGACCACTTCTGTGGTAACAGACAGGAACGATTTGTAATCAAATCTAATTTCCAGGAATGAAAAGCGCAGAGCTGGAGAAAGACAGCTAATTTCAGGGTTCCTATGAACCCAGAGACTTTGTGGGGGATAATAGCAAGGTCGTGTCCAACCCTGCTTGTTCCCTTGACTCATAGGGACTAGTGAGCTACAGGCAGGAATCAACAATGAATCCAAGTAATGTGCCACCTATGCGGGATGGGTGCCTTTTTGTGGACAGAGAGTGAATTGCCCAATTTATTACTCCCAGCTTGGGGAGATTAATATAGCCCTTGTATCCCGTGAACACCATGAAACGTGGGGTACCAGAGGGGCATTAAACATGGACAAGCTTCCAACAAACGTGCTTCGGTGAGACTATATAGCATGCACGAAGCCCGGGCCACTTATGGGCACAGAGGGCTGACGTATTACCCTGTTTGCCATACTAAACGTGGGGCACTGTTCACACACTAATCTTGTTGGGGAGCCGTGCAYATGATCAGGGGCTACTTCCTCATCGGAGGAGCACACAAGCTCTGCTTTCTCTACTCCCTCAAACTAGGAATTTAAAATAGGAATACTAGTAAGCTTCATTCAACAGAAGATGTGCATGCTAGCCAAAGTTAGCCAGGAGGCTCTTTATTATAAGCTAGGCTAGCTAACGTCTTTGACCACAGCACGGTCCGTTTAGAATAACCAAGTGACTTAAAGCTACGTATACTAAACAAGAGAGCTCCTCAAGCAACAACACCGTAGGGACGCAGGAATAACTAGTAGTAGCTAGCTCACCTCTGCGAGTTAGCTTAGCACGCTATGCAGTGCTTGTTAGCTAGTCTGGTCTCAAGTCTACGTAGGACTGGATCACGAGGTGGGACCCGGAACCTTCTGGGAAGAGAGGCAAGCAGTGCTTAACCACGGCAGACACAGGCAGCGGCGGGGATACTCACAGAACCTSGTCTCACTCTCTCTTCGAGTAGTCTCCCGTAACCGGCCTCAGAGCGCACCGGAGCTAGGATACATTCGACCCGACCAACAACCAAAACCATCTCCACATCCCACAACTCAGACTCAGCCGAGGTACTGGTACCCGGGAGAGGAAGTCACTATCGGAAACGCSAAGCCCCCTAAAGAATGCTACACGATTTTCAGGAAAATCTGTGCCACAGACTAGTAGGGGAACAGTACCAGCCGTCCCCTAGTCTTGCACACAAACTGATTAGAGCAAGTGCAGCCTGAGCATGTGCCGAGCCGAAACATACAAGACAACAAATGTGAGTATATTTTCATTCATTTGGGCATGGTCCCAAACCCAAACCTGCCTTGTTAGCCTTCATCGTTTTGTTTACATTAGTCATCTTACTTATTTCTTTATCCAAGCCAAACAATTCAAAGAATAACTAATTGTTTGTGATTAGGAAACACATGAGAACCATTTAAACATCATTACACAATGTCCAGGGGGTGAGCACGCTTTACCACTAAGGGACAATTTAGTTGGCGCAACGTACGATGGTCTCGTGTTCCAATTGTTTGTTGTAGTGTGACTCGTTCCTGTTCACACTGAGGTGAAAGGCAGAATAATGAATAATTAAGGAAATGAATCCAAGCCTCAGGCTTATTACGTGTGAAAGACAGAGCTTCCAGCGAGGCACGAATTTCATTGGCCTTCAACTGAAGTCATGAGAGTGCAACTCCCCATAGTATGTTGTACCGAAGTTGACTGACTGAAAGGGAACCCAGGAAGGGGAAAAACATGATGTGCCTTTTAATTGTTGTCTTTGATTTCAAATTAGTTTTCCACTGAAGCATTTTCTGAAAATATCTTGGTAGGTTTGGAGAGCGTCTCGAACTCCATCATGTCTAACCAGCAGCAGCAGCAGCAGCAGCAGCAGTCACATCATACCAGAACATGTCTTTGAAGACACAATTCCATGCTCTGGTGTCACTTTTAGAACTTGGGGACAGTAAGAGTGAAATTAGACAATTGCATTGCATTAATCTCGGGCACCCAAAACAAAAATCGAATAACGTATTTGCTTTAGATGCTTAAGTTCTGAGGGAGACATGTTTAAAAAGATATTAACACGATTAGCGAAGTCTGCACTCCTTTAAACAGAAACTCTCAGCCAGTTTCAGGCAAGTCTGTGGGCAAAATGTCCACTCCCCTTCAGAAATGAGAAAAATCAGAGTACCGTAAACAAAGTTCCTCATTAGTCATCACATCCCACAGTCGGTCGACAGACGCACGTACCATTTATGTTGTCCACGAGATTAGCATTGCACTGATTTGATGCGTCATGGATAGTCAGTGGTTTATGCAGTGGTCTCTATCCAACCAGCTTTTGTTGAACTTTCTGCCACATCATGTGAGCCAATCCCATGAACCCTTTTAACTACCTGCCACTGTTTGACAGCCAATCGCAGGACAGTACTGCCTGTGGGTTGCGGGAACTGAGGGCCAGGGTAGAGGCCCTCCCTGCAGAAAGGGGAGTCTGCTCTGCGACTGAATCGAACCCATGGAATCGGGGTCAGGGTTTTGCTTGGCAGGCTTCCAGCTTCATGAACTAATGGGGGGGAACTGGGGAAGGGAAAGGAATGAGGAGATAAAAGAGAACAGGAACACGGCAGTGTTTTGAACTCCAGCTGTGCGTCATAGAGATGTATGGAGCACTGCACTGGGACTGAAGGGGGGCCGGAGTGGGGCCTGTCCTGGGGTAGGAACCTCCCTGCTGTCCATTTCACCACCATCAAAATTACAGTGGGTTCTGGGTCATAAAGTCTTTCATAACATGCATGGGGAGATGTGAATATTTGTTTCCCCTTCCTTTCTCTCTTCCTGACTTTCTACAGTACTGTGCATCCACACTTGTATTATTCCATTTTACTTCCTGTGTCCCTCTGACTCTCCCCTTCTCAACCTCTATTCAAACTATCACTCTATTGTCCGATTTTTATTAACTGGAGATTCAATGTGGTGCTTTCATTTGGCCCGTGTGGGAGGATTTTGTGTGTGTACCTGTGTGCATGGAAACCATGTGTTTGATTCATTTGATACCATTGCACTATTCCGCTCCAGCCATTCCCACGAGCCTGTCCTCCCCAATTAAGGTGCCACCAACCTCCTGTGGTGTGTACATATGCCAGCATTTGTGCATGTGTGTGTGCTTGCATACATGTACATGTGTGTGTGTGTGGACCGCTCTCTGAGCCTACTGTTGATTCAGCTAGAACCTCCCTGAATGCCTGACTGCCAACTGACAGCATCTGTCACTGGGTGCCGGGCTTGTAATCATGACTTAATAAGGCCAGGAAATAAGGAGAGAAAGAGAAAACACACTTTTGGTCAGAGTGGAGGGAGTGTAGCAGAGCAGAGGTGCTCAGGGCTGGGGAATGTAGAAGGGGAATATGGGTTCTGGGCTAAGGGTTTGGTTTCATCCAGCTCTCCATCCAAGGCCCCTTCAGAGACAGAGTTTGAACATGAGAAATAATTTGGCCTGTGTTAACTTTAACCAGAGGAAGCTTGATCTGAAAATAGAGAGACAGGGATGGTGGACTTACAAAGTTATGTGGGTGCCCTTGCTGCCCTATTCCTATTACAAAGAGAAGCCGTATTTTCCACTGARCATCCTTTAGTTTCTCAGTCCTGGTCTAATATTTCCGTGTTCTCAAAGAACAGGGCTGTCTGAAGTAAGACCTTCAGTGAGGTTTAATTTCCCTGTACGTATCTCACACCATTCTCAAACCACACAGTCATCCATGGGTACTTCCTGTGCACATCTCTATGGCAACATACCACTGATCTCTTCAGTGGTAACAAACTTTAAAGGCTAACAAACTCTCTGAACCTTAACCCAACCCACCCCCTCAGTGAGAAACATATTTATTTCAAACCTCATCCATTAAAAATGTTGTTTAATGAGGGCAAAGAAAGTGTGCAAAGCCTGGTAATTACAGCAAAAAAAAACAGTCTTTYAAAACGCTCTGTGTATGGCTGAGACGCAACTTCAAGATTCACAATCCAAAAGCAGAGGGACTGAAAGATATTTTGCCTTGTCAATTGTGTAATAATGTTAATAKATTCCCCATTTACTCATGTGTTAAAGCTATAAAGCAATTTTCCATAAAGGTTGCATATAAAATAAAGCAGTTGAGTAGGAACATTTACATATAGCATATTTCCAGTTGACCACTTCAGTAGAGTATTTTCCCAAGGGACTAAAGTGAGAGTCATAACGAATGGAAAAACATAACAGGTCCTGGTGTGTTGGCCATCATACCGGTGGGTGTAAGTCCTGATATGAAGAGTTTCATTCCAAAACACTATATGTTTCTTTCAGAAATGTTGTTATATAAGCTTATGAAAGAGATGGGTTCTGTTTTTTCACTATCTAACATGGCATGGGGTTGTTCAACGACAGACATGTTCAACAGTGCAATAATCACATCTAAAACAGTATTACTAATGCCAAAAAAGATATACCATATATATATACAGTATCAATCAAGTTTATTTTATATAGCCCTTCGTACATCAGCAATATCTCAAAGTGCTGTACAGAAACCCAGCCTAAAACCCCAAACAGCAAGAATGCAGGTGTAGAAGCGCGGCGGCTATGAAAAACTCCCTAGAAAGGCCAAAACCTAGGAAGAAACCTAGAGAGGAAACAGGCTATGAGGGGTGGCCAGTCCTCTTCTGGCTGTGCCGGGTGGAGATTATAACAGAACATGGCCAAGATGTTCAAATGTTCATAAATGACCAGCATGGTCAAAATAATAATCAGGAGTAAATGTCAGTTGGCTTTTCATAGCCGATCATTAAGAGTATCTCTACCGCTCCTGCGGTCTCTAGAGAGTTGAAAACAGCAGGTCTGGGACAGTAGCACGTCCGGTGGAAAGGTCGGGTTCCATAGCCGCAGGCAGAACAGTTGAAACTGGAACAGCAGCAAGGCCAGGTGGACTGGGGACAGCAAGGAGTCATCCTGCCCGGTAGTCCTGACGCATGGTCCTAGGGCTCAGGTCCTCCGAGAGAGAGAAGAAAGAGAGAAGGAGAGAATTAGAGAGAGCATACTTAAATTCACACAGGAACACGGATAAGACAGGGAAGTACTCCAGATATAACCAACTGACCCTAGCCCCCCGACACAAACTACTGCAGCATAAATACTGAGGCTGAGACAGGAGGGGTCAGGAGACACTGTGGCCCCATCCGATGATACCCCCGGACAGGGCCAAACAGGAAGGATATAACCCCACCCACTTTGCCAAAGCACAGCCCCCACACCACTAGAGGGATATCTTCAACCACCAACTTACCATCCTGAGACAAGGCCGAGTATAGCCCACAAAGATCTCACCACAGCAACAAACCAAGGGGGGCGCCAACCCAGACAGGAAGATCACGTCAGTAACTCAACCACTCAAGTGACGCACCCCTCCTAGGGACGGCATGAAAGAGCACCAGTAAGCCAGTGACTCAGCCCCTGTAATAGGGTGAGAGCAGAGAATCCCAGTGGAGAGAGGGGAACCGGCCAGGCAGAGACAGCAAGGGCGGTTCGTTGCTCCAGAGCCTTTCCGTTCACCTTCACACTCCTGGGCCAGACTACACTCAATCATATGACCTACTGAAGAGATAAGTCTTCAGTAAAGACTAAAAGGTTGAGACCGAGTCTGCGTCTCTCACATGGGTAGGCAGACTATTCCATAAAAATGGAGATCTATAGGAGAAATCCTGCCTCCAGCTGTTTGCTTAGAAATTCTAGGGACAATTAGGAGGCCTGCGTCCTGTGACCGTAGCGTACGTGTAGGTATGTACGGCAGGACCAACTCGGAAAGATAGGTAGGAGCAAGCCCATGTAACGCTTTATAGGTTAACAGTAAAACTTGAATCAGCCCTTGCCTTAACAGAAAGCCAGTGTAGGGAAGCTAGCACTGGAGTAATATAATCAAATTCCTTGTTTCTAGTCAGGATTCTAGCAGCCGTATTAGCCATAACTGAAGTTTATTTAGTGCTTTATCCGGGTAGCCGGAAAGTAGAGCATTGCAGTAGTCTAACCTAGAAGTAACAAAAGCATGGATAATTTTTCTGCATCATTTTTGGACAAAAAATTTCAGATATTTGCAATGTTACGTAGATGGAAAAAAGCTGTCCTTGAAACAGTCTTGATATGTTCGTCAAAGAGAGATCAGGGTCCAGAGTAACGCGGGTCCTTCACAGTTTTATTTGAGACGACTTTACAACCATCAAGATAAGTGTCAGATTTAACAGAATATCTCTTGTTTCTGGGGACCTAGAACAAGCATCTCTGTTTTGTCCGGTTTAAAAGTAGAACGTTTTCAGCCATCCACTTCTTATGTCGAAACAGCAGCTAGCGAGGGCAATTTTGGGGCTTCACCATGTTCATTGAAATGTACAGCTGTGTGTCATCCGCATAGCAGTGAAAGTTAACATTATGTTTTCGAATGACATCCCCAGAGGTAAAATATATAGTGAAAACAATAGTGGTCCTAAAACGGAACCTTGAGGACACCGAAATGTACAGTTGATTTGTCAGAGGACAAACCATTCACAAGAGACAAACTGATATCTTTCCGACAGATAAGATCTAAACCAGGCCAGAACTTGTCCGTGTAGACCAATTTGGGTTTCCAGTCTCTCAAAAAGAATGTGGTATCGATGGTATCAAAGGCAGCACTAAGGTCTAGTAGCACGAGGACAGATGCAGAGCCTCGGTCTGACGCCATTAAAAGGTCATTTACCACTTCACAAGTGCAGTCTCAGTGATATGATGGGCTAAACCAGACTGAAGCATTTCGTATACATTGTTTGTCTTCAGGAAGGCAGTGAGTTTCTGCGCAACAGCTTTTTCTAACATTTTGAGAGGAATGGAAGATTCGATATAGGCCGATAGTTTTTATTTTCCTGGGTCAAGGTTTGGCTTTTCAAGAGAGGCTTTATTACTGCCACTTTTAGTGAGTTTGGTACACATCCGGTGGATAGAGAGCCGTTTATTATGTTCAACATAGGAGGGCCAAGCACATGAAGCAGCTCTTTCAGTAGTTTAGTTGGAATAGGATCCAGTATGCAGCTTGAAGGTTTAGAGGCCATGATTATTTTCATCATTGTGTCAAGAGATATAGTACTAAAACACTTAAGTGTCTCTCTTGATCCTAGGTCTGGCAGAGTTTGCAGACTCAGGACAGCTAAGCTTTGAGGAATACGCAGATTAAAGAGGAGTCCGTAATTTGCTTTCTAATGATCATGATCTTTTCCTCAAAGAAGTTCATGAATTTATTACTGCTGAAGTGAAAGCCATCCTCACTTGGGGAATGCTGCTTTTTAGTTAGCTTTGCAACAGTATCAAAAATAKATTTTGGATTGTTCTTATTTTCCTCAATTAAGTTGYAAAAGTAGGATGATCGAGCAGCAGTGAGGGCTCTTCGATACTGCACGGTACTGTCTTTCCAAGCTAGTCGGAAGACTTCCAGTTTGGTGTGGCGCCATTTCCGCCATTTCAGTACCAGTCAAAAGTTTGGACACACCTACTCATTCAAGGGTTTGTCTTTATTTTTWSTATTTTCTACATTGTAGAATAATAGTGAAGACATCAAAACTATGAAATAACACATATGGAATCATATAGTAACCAGAAAAGTGTTAAACAAATCAAAATATATTCTATATATCAAAGAAGCCACCCTTTGWCTTGATGACAGCTTTGCATKATTTTGGCATTCTCTCAACCAGRTTCATGAGGAATGCTTTTCCAACAGTCTTGAAGGAGTTCCCACACATATGCTGAGCACTTGTTGGCTGCTTTTRCTTCACTCTGCGGTCCATCTCATCCCAAACCATCTCAATTTGGTTGAGGTCGAGTGATTGTGGAGGCCAGGTCATCTGATGCAGCACTCCATCACWCTCCTTATTGGTCAAATAGCCCTTACACAGCCTGGAGGTGTGTTTTGGGTCATTTTCCTGTTGAAAAACAAATGATAGTCCCACTAAGCCCAAACCAGATGGGATGGCGTATCGCTGCAGAATTCTGTGGTAGCCATGTTGGTTAAGTGTGCCTTGAATTCTAAATAAATCACAGACAGTGTCACCAGCAAAGCACCATCACACCAAAGAAGAGACTTGCTTGGGCGAAGTGGAAATCTGTCCTTGGGTCTGATGAGTCCACATTTTWGATTTTTGGTTCCAACCGCCATGTCTTTGTGAAACGCAGAGTAGGTGAACGGATTATCTCCGCAAGTGTGGTTCCCACCGTGAAGCATGGAGGAGGTGTGGTGATGCTTTGCTGTCAATGATTTATTTAGAATTCAAGGCACACTTAACCAACATGAGGGGAAAAGTGGCTGAGATACAATTTATAACTTCAGCTGCCGTTATATACCAAGCAACTACATTGAATAAAAATATAAATGCAACATGCAACAATTTCACAGATTTTACTGAGTTACAGTTTATATWAGGAAATCAGTCAATTTAAATAAATTCATTAGGCCCTAATCTATGGATTTCACATGAGTGGGAATATAGATCAGAAAACCAGTCAGTATCTGGTGTGACAGCCATTTGCCACATGCAGCGCGACACATCTCCTTCGCATAGAGTTGATCAGGCTGTTGATTGTGGCCCGTGGGATGTTGTTCCACTCCTCTTCAATGGCTGTGCGAAGTTGCTGGATATTGGGGGGAACTGGAACACGCTGTCGTACARGTCAATCTAGATTATACAAAGCATACTCAATGGGTGACATATCTGGTGAGAATGCAGGCCATAGAAGAACTGGAACATTTTCCTTCCAGGAATTGTGTACAGATCCTTGCGACATGGGGCTGTGCATTATCATTCTGAAACATGAGGTGATGGCGGTGGATGAATGGTACAGTACGACAATGGGCCTCAGGATCTCGTCACAGTATCTCTGTGCATTTAAATTGCCATAGATAAAATGCAATTGTGTTCGTTGTCCGTAGCTTATGCCTGTCCATACCATAACCCCACCACTACCATGGGGAACTCTGTTAGCAACGTTGACATCAGCAAACCGCTCACCCACACAACGCCATACATGCTATGCTGTCTGCCATCTGCCCGGTACAGTTGAAAATGGGATTAATCCGTGAAGCGCACACTTCTCCAGTGTGCCAGAAGCCATTGAAGATGAGCTTTTCCCCACTGAAGTCTATTACAACGCTGAACTGCTGTCAGGTGAAGACCCTGGTGAAGACGATGAGCACGCAGATGAGCTTCCCTAAGACGGTTTCTGACAGTTTGTACAGAAATGATTTGGTTGTGCAAACCCAAAGTTTCATCAGCTGTCCGGGTGGCTGGTCTCAGACTATCTCGCAGGTGAAGAAGCCGGATGTCCTGGGCAGGTTACACATGGTCTGCGTTTGTYAGGCCGGTTCGACATACTGCCAAATTCTTTTAAATGATTTTGGTAGAGAAATTAACATTAAATTCTCTGGCAAAAGCTCCGATGGACATTTCTGCAGMCAGCATGCCAATTGCACGCTMCCTCTAAACRTGAGACATCGGTGGCATTGTGTTGTGTGACAAAACTGCAAATTTTAGAGTGCCATTTTATTGTCCCCAGCACTAGGTGCACCTGTGTAATGATCATGCTGTTTAATCAGCTTCTTTACATGCCACACTTGTCAGGTGGATGGATTATCTTAGCAAAGGTGAAATGCTCACTAACAGGGATGTCTATTATKTTTTGTTTTAAATCCGTTGCATGGRAGACTGTTGCATGGCAGACCAATCAGGACTCATCTCTCGGCATGACCAGCACCTTCATTATCTCAGCCAATTAAGGCTAACCAGGAAGAATCCTTTGTTTCTCCATTAGAAATAAACTAGGCTTGTAATTTAAAAAATATATATCATAATTACAGATACCCTACAAGTTTGTTATTAAAGGCACATGAAAGTTTAAAAGTAAAACCTTTTGATAAAAAACAAACATCTCTCTTATGAATTAGGAACATCCTTSWMASARCTCACTTGAGAGATCCAGACACAAATGTGAAACATTGGTAGATATAGCGTTTTGGAACAAAACTCTTCAATAACACTGTGCTGGTGGTCCTCTCACTGTATATTATGAAGCACTCTAACCTGCACTCACCTGCTTAGAGCAGGGGTTCCAAACTTTTTCACTCAGGCCCCCCTTTCAGCATTGGGGAACATCCCTGCAAAAGTTGCAGGTTTAAAGCTTATTTCATGCAATTCTACACATTATGTCATCGGGTGCAGAGAACATGTTGCAGTTTTAAAGCTAATTMTCTTGCAAGTCAATACATTTTGCCATGTCTAATGTTAATTCYTGTGATATTTGAGTGACTCAAACATTACAYCAACATCTATGGTGTAAAAATAAACGAGCTAAAAAACATTAGCTGACATGGGCTAGTTGATCTGGACATTTTTGAAAAGGTATAAATAGCTCTCTAAAGAATTCAATGACTGACATGACAAGAGGAAAACTGATGATGCACCACCTACCCAATTTCAAAATGGCACCTTGTGCATTCTACTCTTACAACTTTCAAGAGTAAGTTGAAAGCCGRGCCCAACRTGCTGACCCCGGGTGCGCCCCACAGTTTGGGAAGCACTGGCTTAGAGTACCGCCTCCGGGCAATGCAGYGTGACCCAGACGAACTAGTGAGCATGCCTCTCTCGGCTGGAGTTGGCACTGCTCTGTTATACCAGCTGGGACCCCAGATCTCCCCCTCACCACCACACAGGGAGGCCCCAACAGCCACAGCCGCAGGCTAACCGCAGGCTAGGGGTGAAGGGAGAGTCTCTCTTTTTTCCCATTTAGCCAGAGCATGTCTGAGGAGTGGTAGCATAACACCAAGGCCTACCGTTGTTCATAAACGTTAGTTCTGAAATTAGCATTTGAGTTTACAAGCACGGCTGCTCAGATTCTTAAGGCTCTCTGCCTCTTAGATCTGGGATGGTTTCTGATGGCGTTGACCCCCTTTCCATGCCCACAGCCTGCTACCCGCTGCATCCTCCCAGGCTTTACTGTGGCAGCACGGCGGAAGATTCTGTGGGAAATCTGGGGATGCCGCAACACGAGCCAAATCGGTGGTTTGGAACAATTAGAGAGCTCTGAGCTCAGAACCCTGGTTTGGATTGGACGGGAGGTTATGGGCGTGTGGAAACATAAGCAGGATGACACAAGAGGGAGATGGGGAACAGGCAACCGGCTCATCATTCCATTAGATGACAGAGAGCATGTCACCACCAGAGCCCAACACGGCTTTAGTCCTCTTGATACATGCTAGATCAAGCCTTCTGTAGAGTTCTCTATAGAGGTTCATGTGGTGTGCTGTAAGTCATACGATTTCTTGATTTCCTCACATGCATCCTTTATAAAGGTCAACTGACCCTTAGATCCAACTTCTCTGGTTTTAAATGGACTATGTGGCATCGATATGAGTCCAAAGCATTAATTTTAGTGTCCAAATTTACTACAGTGTAAAAAGGATAATTTTGGTTATAAAAATAAAACAAGTTCAAATGATTGAGTGACAGGTTGGCGCAAGAAAAATATGTATTGCAGTGTGTAGGGGGGCAACCTGGTCTCATAGACTAGCCGTAGCATAGGAAAAGTAAATCCGGGAAGCTCAGAATTAGTATGATATGTTAAGTTTGGTATGGTTACATAAGACAGAAGGTTACTTTAGGCAAAAACGAAAGAAGGGTGGATGGATGGGCGTATAACATTGTACGTTTTGCAAATTCTAACGTATTATAGGTTTTGCAAATTAGTAACATATCATACGAATTGTAATTCGTAACACATCATACGAAATGCAAGATGGACATCCACAAAATAATTAATACATATAACACGAAACGTAACATATAATACTAAATGGAGTGTCTCGGATTTACGTACAGAATAATATGAAATGCACTGAGACCAGGTTGTGTCTTCAAGTCTCGAGTGTGGGTGATGAAGTCGCTTCCATCTATCTAATGTATTACAGGTTATGGACAGGTGGAGTCAGGTGGCAGGGGGGGTGGAGTGCATGACACTCCATCTGGATATGACAGTTTGCCTCAACCCATGGGTCCAGCAGGCAGAGTTTAATAACTACAGGCAGATGTGAGATTCAGGAGGATGGRACTCTTCTCATACCACTCTGTATACTACTGACCAATTCAAAGATTCCTCCAGGAGGAAGCTTTGCATCAATCAGTAGCCTACAGAATAATATGATATTCTAAACAAATTGTTTTGATAAGTTGTAAGTGTAACAATACACCATTCTTCACAAAATACTGTAGAAGCAGCGTTCTGCTAATATAAAAATGTGCAKATTTTATACCTTCCTGTATGGTGTCCCGTATAAGACAGYAGTTCCCTGACATGTTTGAAGAATACACAGCCCCATGTATCAGTCAGAGAACTCCATTTTAAAAGCTGATAGGCATGGCAGCATAGATCAGCTCRAGGCRCCTCTCGTCACAGATACTGGTCATGAAGGAGCCCGACTTCGGCACCGATATCAGACCCAGCTCCTATATCACAGAGGGAGGTAGAGAGAGAAAGTCATTGAAGCCAACAGTAAATACACGGTTGAACATGGCCAATCAGAGATCCGGATTCACAGCAAATTCACAAAGGACGTGCCAACATGGCACTGACTGGTTGGCATTACTCACTCGGGCCCAGGTGTAGTCCATTGGCACAGTGGAATGTTGCACCTCCTTACAACATACAAGACAAACGTATACACACAGCACTGATTACATTATCATTAGTGGTTAGGTTAACTCCAGGACTGATAGTATTCCCAGCTAGTACATTTGGTTCCTTGCAAGGTGTGGGAACATATAGTACCAGTCAAAAGTTTGGACACACCTATTAATTCGAGGTCTTTTCTTTCTTTATTTTTTAAATGTTCTACATTGTAGAATAATAGTGAAGACATCAWCACTATGAAATAACACATATGGAATCATGTAGTAACCAAAAAAGTGTTAAACAAATCAAAATATTTGAGATTCTTCAAAGTAGCCACCCTTTGCCTTGATGACAGCTTGGCACACAGTTGTGTCTAGTTCGCTAGACGTACTTTGGGTGGTGGACCATTCTTGATACACACGGGAAKGTGTTGAGCGTGAAAAACCCTGTAGCGTTGCAGCTCTTGGCCCAAACCGCTGTGTGCCGAGCACCTACCACCATACCCTGACCGGAGGCTGCTGAGGMGAGAGCGGCTCATAATAATGGCCGGAACGAAGCTAATGGATTGGCATCAAACACCTGGAAACCATGTGTTTGATTCCATTCCACTAATTCCACTCCAGTCATTAACACAAGCGCGTTCGCCCCAATGAAGGTGCCACCAACCTCCTGTGCCTACCCTGTTCAACAAAGGCACTTAAATCTTTTGTTTTGGCACAGATGGCACAGATACACAATCCATGTCTCAATTGTCTCACGGCTTAAAAATCCTTCCTTAACATGTCTCCTCTCCTTCATCCACACTGATTGAAGTGGATTTAACAAGGGACATCAATAAGGGATCATAGCTTTCACCTGGATTCACCTGGTCAGTCTATGTCATGGAAAGAGCTGTTTTGTATACTCCGTTTATWTACTACTAGGAGGACTGTAACTACACAATAGATTCAGGCTGGTGACACTTACCCCGTTACTATGCAGCCAGCTGTGTACGTTACTGAATGCTTGCAGATATGTTTTMCTATTTCCTGCCAATAGCCCTTGCTATATTTGTAGTAGACAAGTACCCWAAAAATTACACAATAAGCTATTATGAGAACACACATGTTGTTTTGGGTTAGCAAACGAAGCCCCCGAATGCCAGCTAGCTAATTATCATCAATTATCATTGATTCACATTCATTCATCATTCATTTGCTAAAAGGGTTAAGGTTTGGGTTAGGGGAAGGGATAGCTAACATGTAGTTGCAAAATAGCCCAAAAGTGGTAATTAGGTAAAATGCTTAAGTTGTCCGTGATGAGATTTGAACCTGCAACATTTGAGATGCTAGAGAGTCACGTTATACTCTCACCCAACCACCKTCCTTTCATTTTTGCATTAAGTAAGCAAGCATCTGCTTATGTAACCATATGCAACGTAACATATTGTATTGTACGTTTTGCAGACGAAATGGATGATGGACATCCACAAATTAATACATGCCATACGAAACGTAACATGTGATGGAGTGTCTCGGATTTACATACAGAATAATACGAAAAGCTCTGAGACAAAGCTGGAAGACAGAACCAGTGTGTGGTTTGACAAATCCTTAGAATTAGCCAAATAGACAAATAGATTGTCATTCTAGTTCTYGTTAGACAGCTGAAGTTGTACTCTACACACAATGTATTTTTATTTGCTAGGTAAGTGTAGGCATACAGTCTTTATTGTGTCCATTCCCTACGAAAAGCCACTGGCACAGGAAAGAGCTGTCKATAACACGGCCACAAAAATCAGCATTCCAAACGTTACTCTTTTTGGGTGAAATTCCCATTTATTGCGCATATATAATATAAATAGCTCCAAAACACATATTCCTATAGAAAAGGTACAGAGAGAGTCATTCTATAAGCTATATCTGTGATACAGTAAGAACTGTATGTGCTCTCCTCTCACCTTCCTGGTCACCTGTGCTGCATACAGTATGTACACAAGTGACTAGTGACCCATGACCCCAACATATAGTGCCCTCTAGTGTACAAAACAAGTTAAAATAACCCTTGACAGACAACATATACACAACACACTAAACAGGCCAAAACGGCTCCTACAGTCTTTATATGCACATCACTATGATATTTACAGCATAAAATATTTGGTCTTTGTTACACGAACCGCATCGATTTGTTGTTGTTCAATGTATTTACACTCAAGCTGGCCATTGTTTGTGCAACATCCACATGTAGCCTACACCTGTTGTAGGGATATTAGTKGTTCCTGGATTGGTCCCGCGGGAAAGATCTAACAGCAGACATAAGGAGAGACGTGACAAAACTAGCCAGTTATAGAATATTGTGTTGTAGGACAGCTGAGCCGACTCAAGACTGGGCATTCAACTTGCAGTTGATACCGTTTCCGCTGTAATATGTAACATGTATTTACATGACCTTATGAAACGTTGAAACTAATTTGCAAGTTACTTTTGTAGCAATGTGTTGTAAAACAAGTGTCTTATTGTCACGACTTCCGCCGAAGTTGGTGCCTCCCCTTGTTCAGGCGGCGTTCGGCGCTCGTCGTCACCGGCTTTCTAGCTGCCACCGATCCATGTTTCTGTTTTCCATTTGATATGTCTTGAGTGTACACACCTGGTTCCCATTAAGTTATTATTATTTCCCTATTTAACCCTCTGGTTCCCAGTATGTGTTGTGCGTGATTGTTCCTGTTATGTGTTAGTCTTGCGTGTTAGGATTTGTTATTCCCTACGTGGATTTATTTGTTCTGTATATTTTTTCCCCGAGTAAAGTACGTTATTTTTACTCACTTCTGTTTCCTGCGCTTGACTCCGTCCTCACCTATACACCACTAACGCTGACACTTATGAAACAYTCTAGACACTGGCTCTTGCTATCTTGCCATTTGACAGAGAAATATCAGCTAGATCGGATAGCCAGATGCAGCTATTACCAAGCAATGCTAACTAGCTGCTGTCAGCACAGACTTTAGCCTACACATAGAACTGAATTAGCTGACCATCCTGAGATGGCGAGTCAGTCAGAAGGGGAGAAGTCCTCAACTTCAAAACTTTGTTCTTTCCATTGCAAAGCTAGCTTAGCTTACCTCGCTGTACTCACTACTGGCCTTTGTTGTTATTAAATGGCAAAGACACACCCAAGAAACACCCARGTCAAACCACACCTCCAAGACAACACTCGTTTGCCTTCAGCCACTAGCATTTCTAATGAACAATGATGAAAAACAAGGCCAAATCAGGAAGTGCAGTCACCCCTTTAATACAAATGATAAAATGTAAATTGATGTTGCCACCCTTGAAAGCTAGGAGGAAAAGAAACATGTAAAGGACTAGTGGAGCCCCGTTGAATTAAAGATTGAACAAAAATACTCTCTTTACAGGGCATGAGAGCAGAGCGGCAGTATGAACGGCCTGTTTGCACACATCCCCAGGAGGCTAGACTCAAGCTCCTCTCCTCTGCTGTTATGAGGAAGACATCTCTTTTCTAAAAGAGCTAAAGCGGGTTCTTTTAATAGAGAAAGCACATGTAAGGGTAGAGAGCTTTACCGACAGTCGGATAGCATGGCGTGTAATCTCTGCAGTGGAGAGTGGGAGAGCTCTAGGCTGACTTCATGATGACCCATCTCACTACAGAGAARAGGCACCAATTATTCGGCAGAGATGGGTGGAGAAGATATACTGTACAAAGCTGAAGCCTTCGCATGGCATCCGTGCCATTCTAGCTTTGTGGCCATCAGGGTCAAAGTTCACACAGCAAACAACCTCAGGGGATTTTTTTTGTATCACCTCGTTAGACAATATGTCTTTGTTTAAAATGGTTTTAAAATAGACCATTCAATAGTTAGATTGTTTTAATATGTTACCCATCCATTTGCCTTTTTAGTACAGTATATAAACAGGGACTAGTAGTTTAAATGAATCACTATTATTGCCGACTGTGAATGAAGAAAGTGTTTGAGTTGCCGTTGCGATTATGAATACTTTTGGCATTCCSCCCACAGTATTGTGGATTCATTCCCATCTTGCTGTCATAGGCCACACGGGTGGTGACTGGAGACTGCTGTGCGTGTGAGTGTGTCTGACTTTCTGTCTGTCTGGGACTGGGGCCTCATGTTTGGAGGCATACTGTATAAGTGTTGCCCTTTCCCAGCCCTATGGAGCCCTGCTTAGACTGGGAGACAGGGCGACTGGGGAAGACAGACCTCTGTGATAACTCAGACAGAGGACATGTAAAGGACAGCAGAGAAACACTCTCTATCCACCCCTCCCCTCCAAGGAAATGTTCCCTGTTCTCATGGGACTTCATCTCCTCATTGGGTCCCTGCTCACGCAAGCCGGATTACTGCAAGGGATCGGAATACTTATGAGGTTGACTGCTGCTCCACTCACAGCGCTGGGATATGGATTCCCTTTCTCCAGGGAGTGCTGTCACTGCTACACTATATCAAACAACACACAACAGAAAAAGACAACATCAGCCAAGAGGAATTTTGAGTAAAAAATAGTTTTTTTTATTATAATCAGAATTATTGCTGATGTTGGAGTATCACAGAAAATGCTATTTACATTCAACTGAGTGCTAATGATGATAACTGCTAACGATGATCTTTGTAAACATTTATTATGACACTTTTTAGTCACCAGAGAGGAGTTGATATTGAACACAAAATTATTTTATGAAGTTCAAAATGA
Organism: Salvelinus sp. IW2-2015; assembly: GCF_002910315.2. Classification (NCBI taxonomy): domain Eukaryota; kingdom Metazoa; phylum Chordata; class Actinopteri; order Salmoniformes; family Salmonidae; genus Salvelinus; species Salvelinus sp. IW2-2015. The sequence continues at coordinate 6,984,519 of NC_036865.1, read as the reverse complement.
CAAGCAAATTCTGCACAAATACAGTCAATGCAGTCAATTGAAGGTCTATCATGTCTTCAGGCTAATAAGTAGTAACTACTGTATACTAGTCAACAGATTGAAGGCCAGCAAAGCCTTCATCATAGGCCAGGCTGTTCTATTGGTGCTATTGTATAGAGTACCACAGTCATAARACCAATAAAACCTAGCGGTCAAACAGGGAAATGGTCCCAATAGTTTTTCCACATAGGAGATTTTAAAAACACTTAAAATAATGGCTGTGTTTCATGTAGGCTTACCCTGGTGTGACGTTTGGATAACCGTGTAAATCTCTCGAGGACAAGGTGACTTTTACCAATATATTTGCCTGTATTTACCCCCCAAAATTGAAAGCTAACTTGCTGCTAATGTGGCTATAATAAAGAACTACAAATGCCATGATGATCTGGATGAGGTAAGAATCTTTGGATTAACAATCTAATATTAGCTAAATYTAGTAATTAATACATTGGCAACATTTCTGTAAATGGACAATTCTGTGAACGGTCTTGTGCAAGTTTTAAATTGACACAATACGTGTCAGCAAAAGTGTCAGCTGGAGATGATGTGCAGTAGCTTGCAGGGATTTGTAGTTTTGTATGATGTCTACTTTGACGCTAAGTAGCATTTTCGAATCTGAGAGTAAATAGAGCCGAATATATTGATAAAAGTCACCTTGTCCCAGAGAGATTTACATGGTTATCCAAACGTCACACTAGGGTAAGCATACACAAAACAAATCCCTTATTTTAAGTGTTTCTAAAATCCCCTATGGGAAAAATGAAGGGTGAAAGAACCATTGGAACCATTTCCCTGTTTGACTGCTACGTTTTATGGGTATTATGACACCTCCACTGTGGGGCTCTATAGTAGTATGGTGTGTGATTCTGTATCAAACACCTATACAGATCATACAACATAGGACACCTAATGAACAAACTGATCGTTTCCTCATACAATTTGTGTGATGCAACGATCATATAACCTTGTGAAATAGATTTGTCAAACAACTGCCTAGCTTACCCCTTTATTGAGCAAACAACTTCATAAAATGACCTAAAAATAAGTCATTTAGGTATCTTATGGTCTCTGTTTTTAACATTATGCCCGGGCCAAACCTTCCGTGCGGGTTAAGCAGTAATCAGGTGGCTGGTGGTCAGTGGTGGTTAGTGGATCGGCCGGTTCCGCCCTGCCACTGGAACACTGTGGGTACATCAGCAGGCCAGCTCACACAGGCCAGATCACTTGACATGCTGGAAGTTTGAAAGCAACTCTGGTTTTGTCCTCTGTCTGCTCTTGACACCATGGGTCCCGTACACAGATTATGCCTAGTTCTGCACAATCTGCTTTTTAGTCCAGGACTAGTCTTGAAGACTATAGACCTTAGGTTTTCTACACATGGCATTAAAGTAGGTACTGTCTGGGTATTTTTGGGATCACCATTCTGTAATATGCATGATTTGACCCTGGGTGAGGTTATACATGAATGTCTTCTAGTTCTAAATATGCAGATTAGTAGCATACAATATGCAGATTAGACAGATTCATTGTGCTGAACGTGTGAAAGATAGAAATCCTCACATCATCAGTTCTTCACTTCGTGTTACTCTCCATATAGCCTTATTATATCTGTGATCTTTTCTAATGTGGCAGTGACTTTGAGCCTTCAGTGCTTTACAGCTAAGGCCTGCCCACTCACATTTGTGTTGCAAACATATTTGTCACAGGTGCCTTGTGCCCTTTCTTATTTGATCATTGCATTCCCTTAGATACTGTCCATGTGCATTGCCTAAATGAGATGCCAGAAATGCAGTATCATTCAAAATCTTTATACTGTACAGCACACCAGTACAGTACGCGGGCAGGTTTAGGGTCATGAAATATTGTGTGAATGAGGTGCGGGTGGGTTGAATAAAGAGAAAACAATACCTTAAAGAATCCATAATTGTATCATTCTTGTGCAATTCATATCTATAGGCTACATTTAGTTTTTTCTTTCATTATTTGTATTTGGCATTAGCCTAACCTAAGCTTTAGGGTCAAATTGTAAGCTCGCCGAATACACGCTAATTGCCAAACACTTTTGGGAACTTGGGCAGAAAAAGTTTATGTCAATCCACTGAGGCAAAAAGAACAATGTCAGAGTTTAATTCAATAAGAAAATAGCTGTGAAATATACTGTATTAGCCTTAACTGATGTACAGTGGCAAGAAAAATTATGTGAACCCTTTGGAAATACCTAGATTTCTGCATAAATTGGTCATAGAATCTGATCTGATCTGAATCTGATCTTCATCTAGGTCACAACAATAGACAATCACAGTCTGCTTAAACTAATCACACACAAACAATTATACATTTTAATGTCTTTATTGAACACACCATGTAAACATTCACAGTGCAGGGTGGAAAAAGTATGTGAACCCTTGGATTTAATTGGTTGACCCTCCTTTGGCAGCAATAACCTCAACCAAACATTTTCTGTAGTGTGGATCAGGCCTGCACAACGGTCAAGAGGAATTTTGGACCATTCCTCTTTACAAAACTGTTTCAGTTCAGCAATATTCTTGGGATGTTTGGTGTAAACTGCTCTCTTGATGTCATGCCACAGCATCTCAAATCGGGTTGAGGTRAGGACTCTGACTGGGCCACTCCAGAAGGCGCATTTTCTTCTGTTGAAGCCATTKTGTTGTTGATTTACTTATGTGTTTTTGGTCGTTGTCCTGTTGCATTACCCAACTTCTGTTGAGCTTCAATTGGAGTACAGATAGCCTAACATTCTCCTGCAAAAAGTCTTGATAAACTTGGGAATTCATTTTTCTGTCGATAATAGCAAGCAGTCCAGGCCCTGAGGCAGCAAAGCAGCTCCAAACCACGATGCTCCCTCCACCATACTTTACAGTTGGGATGATGTTTTGATGTTGTTGTGCTGTGCCTTTTTTTCTCCACACATAGTGTTGTGTTCCTTCCAAACAACTCAACAGTAGTTTCATCTGTCCACAGAATATTMTGCCAGTAGCACTGTGGAACATCCAGGTGCACTTTTGCAAACTTCAGACGTACAGAAATGTTTTTTTCTGGACAGCAGTGGCTTCTTCCGTGGTGTCCTCTCATGAACACCATTCTTGTTTAGTGTTTTATGTATCGTAGACTCGTCAACAGAGATGTTAGCATGTTCCAGAGATTTCTGTAAGTCTTTAGCTGACACTAGGATTCTTCTTAACCTCATTGAGCATTCTGCGCTGTGCTCTTGCAGTCATCTTCGCAGGACGGCCATTTCCTCGAGAGAGTAGCAACAGTGCTTAACTTTCTCAATTTATAGACAATTTGTCTTATCGTGGACTGATGAACCTCAAGGCTTTTAGAGATACTTTTCTAACACTTTCCAGCTTTATGCAAGTCAACAATTCTTAATCTTCTGGGATCTCTTTTGTTCAAGGCATGGTTCACATCAGGCAAWGCTTCTTGTGAATAGCAAACAAAAATGTTGTGATTGTTTTCTATAGGGTAAGGCAGCTCTAACCAACATCTCCAATCTCYTCTCATTGATTGGACTCCAGGTTAGCTGACTCCTGACTCGTTAGCTTTTGGAGAAGTCATTAGCCTAGGGGTTCACATACTTTTTCCAACCTACACTGTGAATGTTTAAATACAGACAAGAAATARACTATAATTTSTGTGTTATTAGTTTAAGCATACTATGTTTGTCTATTGTTGTGACTTAGATGAAGATCWGATCAAATTTGATGACCAATTTATACAGAAATCCAGGTAATTCCAAKGCGTTCACATACTTTTTCTTGCCACTGTATGTCTGGACCATTCAGACCACATCGACTTCCTATGTGAATTAGATTGGATCAACCATGCATGACCCCATTTGCAACGGATGCACAGTGATCATTCTATTGACATTGTTTGAAATGTATTAGCCTGGACGTACCCTAGCACACATTTGTATTGTTGCCCTGGACAAACTCACCTGATTCAACTCATTGAGGGCTTGATGATTAGCTTACAAGTTGACAAGTCTGTATACAATTCCTGGAAGCTGAACATGTCTCAGTTCTTCTATGGCCTTCTATGGCCTGCATACTCACCAGACATGTCACCCATTCAGTATGTTTGGGATGCTCTGGATCGACGTGTACGACAGTGTATTCCAGGGACCGACAATATCCAGCAACTTCGCACAGCCATTGAAGAGGAGTGGGAAAACATTCCACAGGCCACAATCAACAGCCTGATCAACTCTATCTGAAGATGTTGTGTCGCGCTACAATTGGAAAATGGTGGTCACACCCAGATACTGACTGGTTTCTTGATCCACGCCCCTACGTTTGTTTTTTACGATATCTGTAACCAACAGGTGCATATCTGTATTCCCAGTCATGTGAAATCCATAGATWAGGGCCTACTGAATTTATTTCAATTGACTGATTTCCTTTTCTGAACTGTAACTCAGTAAAATCTTTGAAATAATGGCCAGGAACGGAGTGAATAGAATGGCATCAAATACATGGAAACCATGGGTTTGTTGTATTTAATACCACTCCACTCATTCCTCTCCAGCCATTACCACGAGTCAATCCTCCCCAATTAAGGTGCCACCAACCTCCTGTGAAAGTCAACCGCTTCAGCAGTGTGTGCCACCGAGAAGCGATGGTGACAATGATAGCCTACATGACTGCTATTTGACAATCCAAAAGGCTTTTCTTATTTATTTAATGTTTTATATAAGATAAACTTACATGTTGTACGGACCTGATTTTTATTTTTCCCTTAAAAGCAGATGATTTATTTCCCTTTATGTGTGTGAAACTAATAAACAAAAATGTGGGATTTTGTTATATACAGTATGCGAAAACGTGAAAAATGTTGTCTAACGTTAGTAGAAACTAGTAGCCTAGTCAAGGATGTGTCCGTGCAATTTTGGCACATGACATTTTGCTACAGACCAACGGAACAAGTAAACCTTGAATTTGTAGGTTTAAAATATCCCTCTAGTGGTCAGGATTGACCTATTTTAACACAAAGAAGTACCAGAATATAATCAGTACCACCTGATGAGGTTAGCATAGGACTAACGTGTGCAATGTTATCTGATGGGACCAGCTACAATTTAGTGGTCTTGTATTTGTACCTTTGAAACATCAGTTCTTCAAGGTTCAGAAAAAAAACTATAGGCTGGACAGCACCTCCTACTGGAGACTTGATCTATCTATAGCTATCCATTTAGTCTGACATCCGAGGTTAACCAAACCCAACCCTGCATAGCTTTGATATTTGTCACTGACTAGTACCAATGTGCTATCYTGAGAATAACAATTGGGGAATCTCTTAATAACTAAATATAGTCACTGCTGCATTCAAAGTCTCTCCCAAGGATAGGTTTACCAGAGCAAATGAAATGTAACCATACTTTATATATCATATAAGATACTATTTATGCCTAATAGCATTTGCAAAGTAATCAACATCTTTTGTTTCAATTCAACCCAGGGTTAAACTGAAAATAAACAATACATATAGGCCTGGGGTTTCAAGCTTTGATGGAGACGTGAATCCAACATATAAATTATTTATTTGAAGACAAACTTGATATTGAATTGTGTTTGGTTGTCAACACAACCCAATATCAACAATTGAAGGAGACGTATCTTCTGCTTGGACAGTTCCATCTGTGCCACTGACTTAGTCTGGCTTTAATGCCAGTTTGTCTACAAAGTAATAATTGATATGCTGAATTAACGTCTCCGTTGCGTTGACAACCAAACACAATTGAATATCACTTTTGCAATACAGTAAATAGCCTATTAACAAAGTATTTATTCAACCTTACAATGATTAACACATCCATGGCCACAGTTTGAGGTTAGCCGACTGTAACTATAAATGTCTTATTATGTAATCATAATGTGTGCATGTTCAAGATAGCAGGTCTGTGGAGATCTTCACATTTGCCATAATAACCTGTGCAGAATCTAGAACAGCTTTGATCACTTGTCATGTTAATGTAATCTCAACTGCAACCTAGGTCATTTGGTTGTGCTATTAGATGAAGCATAGTGATAACACATTTAGTTGTTGTATAAATACAACATATCGGACATTGTATTCCTCTTTTGAACTTTGTTGCGCTTTTAGATGGTTGAAAGCCTAGTGATAACACATTGGGAATTGAACAAACTTCAGGCTGACTTTTTGAGTGGGTGAATAGAGGTTGAAATCTCAAATATTACCCACATTTSCACATTATAATGACATGGTGTGTCCAGTGGGTGGTTGTGTACAGAAGGCTATAKGTAGCAGCTGGAATATAATCATTTTAAGGCATGTAAACAATTTCCAATATGKTGCAAAGGTTATGCTTGGCTGATCAAATTGATACTTTAATAACATAAGCTATAACAACATAGCACTATACGAATAGAAAGAACAACGAGACTGTGAGGGCTCTGTTTTCCAATAAGGCAATGCAAGTAGCCCAGTGAACACCGATTTAAGGATGTATCATGCCAAATGATGATGTCAGCTCAACTTATTTTCCTACACATATCCCAAGGGTCAGCTGGCGGTGGGATTTGCCTCCTTACTTTCTTGAGCAAGGTAAATATACATCTGTGCAAACAAGTGTGAGTGGCAGCCAAAGGGCCGGCACCACAATATGGGAGAAAATATGGCTTCAGTTTCCCTCTGTAAAAACAGGGAGGAACAGGGAATCTGTTCTTCCCTGTGACTGTGTACTCCTATAGGAGACACTCCATGTTTGCCTGTCAGGGAGACGAACGAGAAACATGGGCTGCTCAGAAGGGTCAGGGAGCGGTTTGAAATCCTCCTTTGTGCTCCTAGTCTAGCTGTGTCGGAGACAATACGGATAATGAGAGAGGAATTTGGCGTGGAGCAGAGTGCACACACAGGGGAAGCACCTCGCCCAAGCTCAGGAGCCCAACCAGCTGTCTGGGCTTTTGTCTCTAAGGGCTCTGACTACAGGCATGCATGGGAAATGATTGATATCACTGCTGCACTCTTTGTCTGTAGACTACAGTACTGAACAACTTACACTCCCTAAAAATGTGGTCCTGCTGTGAGAGCCACCATATCATATTGTATATCTACTGTTTCAGTGTAAAGTTGTACCATGAATTTATATATTTCCTTTATGTTCTGTTCTTTTTGGTGAAGAGGTCTATTGTAGCCTGTAGGTCTATGTTCCCYCATTACTGATCTCTAATAAGTGTATACAAAACATGGCCTCTGCATTGTCGATTTGGGTGTTTTTCAGATTCCAATGTTAGCGTATTGTTGCCTATCAACTCAACGGGAGGTATTCAATAATGAGCATGCTACTGCTTTAGCTTTCTCAGAAGCACAAATGTTATATTCAGTCCCAGATTGCTACTGTCCCTGAGACTTCAATGTAGTGTTTTTTTCCGGGGGTATTTTTATTTGGTTGCCTAGAGATAAAAATGTATTATCGATGGACAAGATGCCTTTTCTTAGTTGCTAAGGTGTGACCGTGCTGACGCATTATGTCCTCAATAAGTGAGCAATTATCTGACATCTCTCTCAGCGTGGCATTGAGTTTGTATCCAGGAGCCAGGAACAAATGGATATCATATTGTACYCTATACATGGGGTTTGTGTCCAGGTGTCCTTCAATGATCCTTATCTAGTGGTCATCTGATCTTAGAAGTGTGTGAGGCTGAACCCCTGCACCATWCTGTTTCAGAACCACTTGATAAAGGGTTGATGTAGATTGATGTAGGTTGGCATAGAAGTAGAATTACTAGTTATTATATTTTTTGAAATGTATTTCTAGGGTTGGCCTAATGCAAMGTTCACGGTGGTCCTTAAAATCATGAATAAATACAATGAAATGTTTTGTTGTTTAGAACAGGTTAAAGTCAACTTGTGTATTGTCACATTTATATGGATGCATATGGTTTATCAATGAAATAACAATACCAACTCACGCCCCTTGCCTTGGAGGAGGAGGGACTTCTCAACTTCCATGCGCTGAARGATTGCAACAAGTCCCATGGTTGAAGGAGCAAGACGTGGATGGAGAAGCCCCTTGCGCGGCACACGTGGATGGAAAAAATATGTGGCAACCTGTTGATAACGGATTTATGACAATGGAAAAATGTGTAGGAGTAAAATGACAAAAGTGACAATAGACATTTTATTGAAAGAAGATCTTGTTCTTGCCGACGGCGAAGACATAGTAATAGGCTACCGCATTCCCATGGAATTCAAACTTTTAGGATAGTGGTAACAKATGTGTTAACTTTTATCTAGTAACGCTTCGGTGGCCTGCCGAGTCACACGTTTCTGTAAATGTGAAACAATATCAGAAATAATACAAATGGCACTGCGCGGTGAAACAATAGTCCTACAAAGCAAATACTTTCGTTATTATCCATGATAAACCAATAATCGTACAGGTAGCCTAGTACAGTATGATAACAGGTGTTTTCAGAGTAGTCAAAGAGCAGACTTGTTGGAATCCTTAAATAACTGTCAAACGTGCAAATAACTGGTCGGTAGGTAACCATTCACCAAGAAGAAGCCTATTTGAAATGGTCTACACTTTCTTTATTTACTGGGAAGAGATAACTTGGAAGACAGTTCAATTAAAGTCTCAGTTCACAATGAAACTGCTGAACTTACTTTGCGTTGTTGTCMGGTTGTGGAGGACATGCCTGACGAACGGAAACTGCCGGAACCTCTTCATTGACAGCTGTCATTGCTCCTCCGAGAGGTCCAAGAAGTTGGGCAGACAAACGTTCCGGGTGAAAGTGGTGTGTGATGATGTGGAATTACTGGACACTCTCCAACCCAGTTTCTTACCCAACAAAACTGTTTCCCTGTGAGTATGACATCAAGCAAACAACAAAACAGTAGTTGAACAAAGGTTGTTAAAAAGTTGTTGTCCAAGCAGGGCGCATCTTTGGTTTTAGAAGTGTGGGGGGGGGATTTTTAAATCAATATAAATAATAAATGGGGGGGGGGGGTAGATCAGCTTCAGTATTGCAGTAGATGAGGCTTCCTCATTGCAATTGCTGTATCATTTCCAATCTCTCATATATTTTTTGTAAATATATATTTTGAAATTATATTTTCTTTATTATTTCCCCTAACCCTACCATCTTCCTTGTTTGGAGTAACCTAATGGAACAACACTTAGGCTTCTACTTCCAGCTTATACATACTATATACATTTCACGCATAAGCATATTTTACATATTTCTCTTTGTTTGTTTTTAGTCCAATCCTTCAGCTCCACTCAACTCTCCCATCTATCTCTATTTGCATATATTTTCAACTGTGCTGTGAATTTTCAAAAGTTCGAACCTTTCTATTCTCATAGATTCTACATATTTTCATTAAAAAACGTTGTTTGCTAAGAGAATTATTATATATTGATAGATGACTATGACTTTTTAAATCACCCATCAGTGCTATTTGCAGAGGTGGACATTACTTGCGAGGGGGTCTGGGGGTTCTCCAATTTTGGGGGCCATCTATAGCACATTTCCTGCATATCTACACAATCTAATATGACTCATGTCCTTCTAGTCGTCTTATTTAGAAGAACAAAAAGTAAGCATAAATGCCGACAGTCATCAAGCTAGTAAGAGATATTAAATGTTTTTTAGTGATTGATAAGACTGAATAAGATCCATGATAATTCATTAATCAATATCGTGTTGCGCCTTACTAATAGCTTACAAAATGAACAACTCTTACGAATAAAGTACAAAGACATCCTCTTATATCAAATTTCAGCCAGACCGCCCAGCCAACCCGAGCCGGCTACAGCCCGACCCCCACCAGTCTAGTCAATAACTCAACTCTCTCCCCAACACAACTTCCTTCCCATCTTTTTTTAATGTCTCAATGGAAAGGTTTGGAAAACAAAAGTTGAATGKAAACACACATACACATTAACACACGGAAACAGTACACCCTCCATATAATTKATATCGTAGGCCTAATWCTACTGTAGAGATTTTTTTACTAGCTGGGTCCCCCCGTACTGCCCCTAGGGGTCCGCGSCCCTGTAGCGCCCCAACCCAACACACCCCACTCAGCTTTAGGATCTTAGTGAAACATTCATTATTGGTTTCAGGTGTGTTAGGCCAAGGCCAGAGTGACAACAGTACAGCAGACCCCCAGGGCCAGGACTGAGCAGCCCAGCAACTAGGAATTGCCTAAATGTGACCGAACGGCTAGATTCGGTCTTATGCAACCACATTTGAAACACTGTTTTTTACATTGGATAAAAGTAGAGACTCTGAGCTAGAAAAGTGTATATCATACACTACAGTTGAGCAACAATGGGGAAGTAATTCTGCTTTGAAAGTTGATAAACTTGTAACCTCACTTTTGAGAAAATGGCCCTTGATTGTTTTGGTACACCTACTGGATGGCTCTTCATTGTCTACACCCATTCAGCATCGTTCACACCCTTTAAAGCCTTAGCCCCCCACATCTCTTTAAGGATTCACATGTGAGGCCATGTACTAAACAACCAAAGATTTCACGACTAAAGGTTGGTTTATACTACGGGTTCGTAAATTTAATCTGGAGTGCCAGAGTGTGCTCAGAGTGCGCTCTGGGTGTTCGTAAACTCAGAGCGTTATCAGATTGTCAGTTCGTAAATACAGAGCGTTTCGCTTTAGGAGCGTTCAGAGCGCACACTGGACGCTCTGGCCGAGGAGTAAATCAAATCAAATAACATTTTATTGGTCACATACACATATTTAGCAGATGTTATTGCGGGTGTAGCGAAATGCTTGTCTTCCTAGCTCCAACAGTGCAGTAATATCTAACAATTCACAACAATACACACAAATCTAAAGTAAAAGAATGGAATRWAGAAATATATAWATATTAGGATGAGCAATGTCGGAGTGGCATTGACTAAAATACAGTAGAATAGAATACAGTATATACATATGAAATGAGTAAAGCACTATGTAAACATTATTAAAGCGACTAGTGTTCCATTATTAAAGTGACCAGTGATTCCATAACTATCTATATAGGGCAGCAGCCTCTAAGGTGCAGGGTTGTGTAACTGGGTGGTTGCTGGCTAGTGATGGCTTTTTAACAGTCTGATGGCCTTGAGATAGAAGCTGTTTTTCAGTCTTTCGGTCCCAGATTTGATGCACCTGTACTGACCTCGCCTTCTGGATGGTAACAGGGTGAACAGGCCGTGGCTCGGGTGGTTGATGTCCTTGATGATCATTTTGGCCTTCCTGTGACATCTGGTGCTGTCGGTGTCCTGGAGGGCAGGCAGTGTGCCCCTTGTGATGCATTGGGCAGACCGCACCACCCTCTGGAGAGCCCTGCGGTTGCGGGCAGTGCAGTTTCCATACCAGYCGGTGATACAGCCCGACAGGATGCTCTCAATTGTGCATCTGTAGAAGTTTGTGAGGGTCTTAAGGGCCTCCTCAGGTTGAAGAGATGCTGTTGCACCTTCTTCACCACACTGTCTGTGTGGGTGGACCATTTCAGATCGTCGGTGATGTGTACGGCACAGAACTTTAAGCTTTTCACCTTCTCCACTGTGGTCCCGTCGATGTGGATAGGAGCGTGCTGTCTCTGCTGTTTCCTGAAGTCCACGACCAGCTCCTTTGTTTTGTTTGATGTTGAGGGAGACGTTATTTTCCTGACACCACTCTGCCAGGGCCCTCATCTCCTCCCTGTAGGCTGTCTCGTCATTGTTGGTAATCAGGCCTACAACTGTTGTGTCATCTGCAAACTTGATGATTGAGTTGGAGGCATGTGTGGCCACGCAGTCATGGGTGAACAGGGAGTATGGGAAGGGGCTGAGCACGCACCCTTGTGAGGCCCCTGTGTTGAGGATCAGCAAAATGGAGATGTTTCCTACCTTCACCACCTGGGGGTGGACCGTCAGGAAGTCCAGGACCCAGTTGCACAGGGTGGGGTTCAGACCCAGGGGCCCAAGCTTAATGATGAGCTTGGAGGGTACTATGGTGTTGAAGGCTGAGCTATAGTCAATGAACAGCATTCTTACATAGGTATTCCTCTTGTCCAGATGGGATAGGGCAGTGTGCAGTTCGAAGACGATTGCATCGTCTGTGGATCTATTGGGGCGGTATGCAAATTGAAGTGGGTCTAGAATGTCAGGTAAGTTAGAGGTGATATGATCCTTAACTAGCCTCTCAAAGCACCTCATGATTACAGAAGTGAGTGCTATGGGGCGGTAGTAATTTAATTCAGTTACCTTTGCTTTCTTGAGTACAGGAACAATGGTGGACATCTTGAAGCAAAAGGGGACAGCAGACTGGGATAGGGAGAGATTGAACTTTTCTGTAAACACTCCAGCCAGCTGGTCTGCGCATGCTCTATGGACGTGGCTAGGGATGCCGTCTGGGCCGGCAGCCTTGCGAGGGTTAATACATTTAAATGTCTTACTCACGTCGGTCARGGAGAATGAGAGCCCACTGTCCTTGGGAACGGGCCACGTCGGTGGCACTGTGTTATCCTCAAAGCGGGCGAAGAAGGTGTTTAGCTTGTTTGGGGCATGACGTCGGTGTCCGTGACTTTCCCTTTGTAATACATGATTGTCTGTAGACCTTGCCACATACGTCTTGTGTCTGAGCCATTGAATTGCGACTCCACTTTGTCTCTGTACTGACATTTTGCCTGTTTTATTGCCTAATGGAGGGAATAAATACACTGTTTTTGTATTCAACAATATTCCCAATCACCTTGCCATGGTTAAATGCGGTGGTTTGCATTTTCAGTTTTGTGCGAATGCTGCAATCTATCCACGGTTTCTGATTTGTGTAGGTTTTAATAGTCGCAGTGGGAACAACATCCGCTATACACTTCCTGATGACCTCAGTAACTGTGTCAGTGTATATGTCGATGTTATTCACAGAGGCTACCGGGAACATATCCCTGTCCGCGTGATCAAAACAATCTTGAAGCATGGATTCCGATTGGTCAGACCAGCGTCGAATAGACCTTAGCACGGGTACTTCCTGTTTGATTTCTTACCTATAGAAAGGGATGAGCAAAATGGAGTCATTATTTGATTAGCCGAAGGGAGGGCGGGGGTGGACCTTGTAGGCATCCCGCAAGTTGGAGTAGTAGTGGTCGAGTGTTTTAGCAGAGCGAGTATTATAGTCAATGTGTTGATAGAACTTCGGTACCGCTCTGATATCCAAAAGTACTTTCCGGCTGTATGTAATAACGCAAAAACCTTTCTGGGCTAATAATGTAAGAAYTACCACATAAAAAAACGAAATACTGCAAAGTTGCTTAGGAGCTAGAAGCAGAGCTGCCATATCTGTCGGCGCCATCTTTCCAGTAGGGTTGATCCTAATGTTCTGACCTAACAACAGCAGTCAAGCACCCAAGCTACCTGGCTAATGTTGGCTAGCTTTCTAGCTACTTACAGACACAAATGAGAGAACAGCTCACTCTGACCACTTTATCGCCCTAGCAGAGCTGGTTAGGCTGTTTTTATGTTATCCAGAGTGTTGGTGACTGCAACTGTGCTGCTTGCAACAATTTAATTACGCTTTTTTGTCAACGCTTACTTACACCGGCCATATTCAGCGGGTGTTGAGCGTTTGTAAATTTGTCAGTTATTCTGCGCTCTGGCACACTCACATGAGAGTGCTCTGAAATCCGAGTAGATAACCAGAGCAAATTTACCAGCTACATCTATCCACAGTTGTCGCAGTGACATCATGAACATTCTATTGAAATGGTTACTTGCATAGTGGTCTTTTGTTTAGACATGTAGCTAGCTAGCTAAACAATGAACCATAATCCCAACTCATAATGTTACTACCCTGCATGAATCTGCAGGTAGCTAACCAACCAGGTTCCATGTAACCTAGCTAACATTAGGCTATAACTAGCAATGCAAATGACTCTAAAATACAAATAATATACTTACACAGATCATACACGTAATGTTAGCTGGCGAGCAGCCAGCTAAAGTTAGCTGGCTAGCTAAAAGTACACTTTAACTTGAAAGGAAAACAACTTTGTGACAAAATTATAACGGTTAATATCTGAAAATGTAGCTAGCTAGACTATCTTAGCCCTATACATGGCTGGATGCTTCTCCCTCTCTGTCATGGGTGCCTTGGTTGCTCTTAGTTTGAAGTTGTAATCCAGAGACAGGTGTTTTATACAACAGCCTTCTGTGTCTTCTTTTTTTCAACTCCCTCTGCATATTTGCAATAAAAAGCCAGACTTTTCTCCATCTCCTTAGCTATCATACTTTGGTCAGGGAGGTGTCCAAGAACCCGATGGTCTCTCTGACAGAGCATTCCAGAAGGACAACCATCTCTGCAGCACTCCATCAATCAGGGCTTTATGGTAGAGTGGCCAGACGGAAGCAACACATCAGTTGAAGGCACATGACAGCCCGCTTGGAGTTTGCCAAAAGGCACCTAAAGGACTCTCAGACCATGAGAAACAAGATTCTCTGATCTGATGAAACCAAGATTGAACTCTTTGGCATGAATGACAAGCGTCACTTTTGTAGGAAATCTGGCACGATCCCTACGGTGAAGCATGGTGGTGGCAGAATCCTGGTGTGGGGATGTTTTTCAGCAGCAGGGACTGGGAGTCAGGATCAAGGGAAATATGAACAGAGGAAAGTACAGAGAGATTCTTCATGAAAACCTGCTCCAGAGTGCTCAGGACCTGAGACTGGGGGCGAAGGTTCAACTTCCAACAGGACAACGACACTAAASACACAGCCAAGTTAACGCAGGAGTGGCTTCGGGTCAAGTCTCTAAATGTCCTTGAGTGGCCCAGCCAGAACCCATACTTGAACCCGATGGAATATCTTTGGAGAGACTTGAAAAAGCTCTAGTTATCTGATAGATAAGGGAGAAGGGCCTTGGTTATCTGATAGATAACTAGAGGCTAGAGCTGACCTGGCTGTGGTAGCTACTCACTGGTGTAGCTTATTCATTCACCTCAGTCGAGAGGGGATGAAACATTAGCTAACGTTACATGTCAGTTACACTACTAGCTCAGTACCGCGAATAAACACTAGTTGAGGTTTTTTTCTGTTACGTTAAACAGCAGTTTCCTTGCCAGCTACATTAGTGAACTAAAGAGCAGGCAGTTTCTGTTTTGCTAATTTTTACAACTCAGTGAGAGAGCGCAACACGTGCACACTGAACCATGCTCAACTCTCCTGTGCTGGTACAGCCCGCCTTCCAGAAGCTTTGCCTTCTCACAGCCTGTCAGAATCCAGTCGAATAGACGCTGCAAACAGCCTACCTAACTGCTCGGAGGCCTCCGCATGGTCCTAAAGCACACCGCAGCCGCGTTTCGTATCACATTCCAATGCTAAAACTGGGGGGGGACAAAAATGCAATTTCAGAATGTGGGGGGGACATGTCCCCCCGTCCCCTGTCCCCAGTGAAAGTTGCACCCCTGACCAAATATTTAGATAAATCATTCACCAGGCCACAATATTACAGCATCCATTAACCTTTGAGGGAAAAAAGGCAAGTTAATGCTCAGATTACCAATTACCAATAGTCTTACAAACACCATACATGGAATTGTAATAAATCATTATTTAATGTACTTTCCCTTCTGCCTATGCTCAGTAAATGTTGGTCACTGAAGTAGTTATATTGTGCCTTTTCCTTTGCATCCTTTTGACTGACCAGCTCTCTGCTAAAATTGCTGTCTTTTCAGCATTTTCCTCTCCAATATCTGGTGCACCATCTGTTATTTGTCAAAGGATGCTCAAAGAGACTAAATTTATGAAAAAGGAACCAACAAGAGGAATCGTATTCATTTTACAGGTACTGTCAGATTAAATAAGAGAACGCACTTTACAGTTTTGAGACCAATCACATACACCCTGCATGTGTGGAAATTGACTAGGTCTACTAGCCTTATAGACTGTTTTAGTCATGGAAGCTGTATGGAAAGGTGTTTCATTGAGGGAGAAAGAAGCAAATTTGGAAATTTAAAGAAGCGCCTCTATTCCAAACACTGTGGCAGAAGATTGTTGAAATATGCCTGTTTATGAGTAATAATGAATGGTGATAGCATCATGGATATTGAATAAAATTCTGAGCAGCGTTGGCCATTTCCAAGAAGGCGTAGCAGTGGGGATGTCTGTTTTGATTGTCTTGTCCCATCCCTTGTACATATCGTTTTTCTTRGTATATAATTCGTATATATTTGTATAATTTTTTTAATCTCCTTTTCCATCTACGGACTTAACATACTCTCCTGCAACCCGCCTCATGTGGTATGGATCTGCTATTTTTACACTTTTGAACCGGAACCCCCTTCTGAAGCTAGCCAGCTGACTAGTAGTTAGCCTGGAGCTATCCTTGAACTAGGCCAATCTCCCGGCTAGCTGAAGAGATTCCATCAAGCAATCCCTGGGCATCAATACCTCTTCTGCCAATTGACCTGGACCCTTTGCTGCCGACACGGAGCCCCACCGATCCYTCACGACTGGTCTACCGACGTAACCGTCCGAGGGGGTTTCTGTCCCGAAGTAAGCACCAGTTAGCCTGGAGCTAGCCTCGAGTTAGGCCCTTCTCCCGGCTAGACAAAGAATTCCATCAGATAATTCCTGGGCTTCAATACCTCTTCTGCCAATTGGCCTGGACCCTTTGATGCCAACACTGAGCCCCACCGATCCATCACGACTGGTCTGCCGACGTAACCGTCCGAGGGGGGTTTCAACAGACTCTTGTTGCGACGTCCCCCTTAGGCCCATCTGCTAGCCTGCTGCTAGCCCCGGCCTGCTAGCTGTCTGAATCGGCGTGCCTCCTGCTCGCCTAGCTACTCACTGGACCCACACATGCGGTGACCGCACCTGGCTTAAATGGTGCCTCTAGAGACAAAACCTCTTTCATCGTCACTCAATGCCTAGGCTTACCTCCAGTGTACTCACATCCTACCATACCCTTGTCTGTACATTATGCCTTGAATCTATTCTTCCGCGCCCAGAAACCTGCTCCTTTTACTCTCTGTTCCGAACTCACTGGACGACCAGTTCTTTTAGCCTTTAGCCATACTCTTGTGCTACTCCTCCTTTGTTCCTCTGGTGATGTAGAGGTTAACCCAGGCCCTGCAGCCCCCAGCATCACTCCCATTCCCCAGGCGCTCTCATTTGTTGACTTCTGTAACCGTAAAAGCATTGGTTTCATGCATGTTAACATTAGAAGCCTCCTCCCTAAGTTTTTTTTATTCACTGCTTTAGCACACTCCGCCATCCCAGATGTCCAAGCCGTGTCTGAATCCTGGCTTAGGAAGCCACCAAAAATCCTGAATTTTCCATCCCTAACTATAACATTTTCAGACAAGATAGAACTGCCAAAGGGGGCGGAGTTGCAATCTACTGCAGAGATAGCCTGCAGAGTTCTGTCATACTATCCAGGTCTGTGCCCAAACAATTCGAGCTTCTACTTTTAAAAATCCACCTTTGCCGCTCTCACCGTTGCCGCTTGTTATAGACCCCCTAGGCCCCCAATTGTGCCCTGGACACCATATGTGAATTGATTGCCCCCCATCTATCTTCAGAGTTTGTACTGTTAGGTGACCTAAACTGGGGCAATTAACACCCCGGCCGTCCTACAATCTAAGCTAGATATCCTCAATCTCACACAAATCATCAAGGAACCTACCGGTCACAACCCGAAATCCGTAACCATGGGCACCCTGATATCATCCTGACCAACCTGCTCTCTAAATACACCTCTGCTGTCTTCAACCAGGATCTCAGCGATCACTGCCTCATTGCCTGCGTACTGGGTCCGCGGTCAAACGACCACCCCTCATCACTATCAAACGCTCCCTAAAACACTTCATCGAGCAGGCCCGAGTATCCTGGAAGGATATTGACCTCATCCTGTCAGTAGAGAATGCCTGGTTGCTCTTCAAAAGTGCTTTCCTCTCCATCTTAAATAATCATGCCCCATTCAAAAAATGTAGAACTAAAAACAGATATTGCCCTTGCTTCACCCCAGACTTGACTGCCCTTGACCAGCACAAAAACATCCTGTGGCGTTCTGCCTTAGCATCGAATAGCCCCCGTGATATGCAACTTTTCAGGGAAGTCAGGAACCAATATACTCAGTCAGTTAGGAAAGCTATGGCTAGCTTTTTCAAACAGAAATTTGCTTCCGGTAGCAGTAATTCTAAAAAGTTTTTGGACACTGTAAAGTCCATGGAGAATAGGAGCACCTCCTCCCAGCTGCCCACTGCACTGAGGAAAGGAAGCACTGTCACCACCGATGAATCTACAATAATTGATCATTTCAATAAGCATTTTTCCATGGCTGGCCAAGCTTCCCACCTGGCTACCCCTACCCTGGCCAACAATCTCAGCACCCCCGCAGCAACTTGCCAAGCCCCCCCCCCCCCCCTCCGCTTCTCCTTCACCCAAATCCAGACAGCTGATGTTCTGAAAAACTGCAAAATCTGGATCCCTATTAATCAGCTGGGCTAGACAATCTGGACCCTCTCTATCTAAAATTATCGAATTGTTGCAACCCCTATTACTAGCCTAAAACAATCTCTCTTTCGTGTCGTCTGAGATCCCCAAGATTGGAAAGCTGCCCGGTCATCCCCCTCTTCAAAGGGGAGACACTCTAGACCCAAACTTTATAGACCTATATCCATCCTGACCTAGCTTTCTAAAATCTTGGAATGCCAAGTTAATAAATAGATCACCGACCATTTCGAATCCCACCGTACCTTCTCCACATGCAGTCTGGTTTCCGAGCTGGTCAGGGTGCACCTCAGCCACGCTCAAATCACTAAATGATATACCGCCATCGAAAAAGACAGTACAGTGCAGCCGTCTTCATGACCTGGCCAAGGCTTTCGACTCTGTCAATCACCACATTCTTATCGGCAGACTCAATAGCCTTGTTTCTTCAAATGACTGCCTCGCCTGGTTCACCAACTACTTCTCAGATAGAGGTCAGGTGTCAAATTGGAGGGCATGGTGTCCGACCCCTGGCAGTCTCTTTGGGGTGCCACAGGGTTCAATTCTCGGGCTGATTCTTTTCTCTGTATATATCAATGATGTCGCTCTGCTGCTGGTGATTCTCTGATCCACCTCTACGCAGACGACACCTCTTGTATAACATTGGCCCTTCTTTGGACACTGTGCTAACAAACCTCCAAACGAGCTTCAACGCCATACAACACTCCTTCCGTGGCCTCCAACTGCTTTTAAAGCTAATAAAACTAAGTGCATGCTCTTCAACCGATTGCTGCCCGCACCCTCCGCCCGACTAGCATCACTACTCTGCACGGTTCTGACCTAGAATACATGGACAACTACAAATACCTAGGTGTCTGGCTAGACTGTAAACTCTCCTTCCAGACTCACATTAAGCATCTCCAATCCAAAATTAATCTAGAATCGGCTTCCTGTTTCGCAACAAAGCCTCCTTCACTCATGCCGCCAAACATACCCTCGTAAAACTGACTATCCTAACCGATCCTTGAGTTCGGCGATGTCATTTACAAAATAGCCCCAGTGCCATCCGTTTCATCAGTGCCATCCGTGCCATCCGTTTCATCACCAATGCCCCATATACTACCCTCCACTGCGACCTGTATGCTCTCGTTGGCTGGCCCTTACTACATATCCGTCGCCAAACCCACTGGCTCCAGGTCATCTATAAGTCTTTGCTAGGTAAAGCCCCGCCTTATCTCAGCTCACTGGTCACCATAGCAACACCCACCCGTAGCACGCGCTCCAGCAAGTACATTGCACTGGTCAGCCCCAAAGCCAACACTTCCTTTGGACGCCTTTCCTTCCAGGTCTCTGCTGCAAATGACTGGAACGAATTGCAAAAATCTCTGAAGCTGGAGTCTGATATCTCTCTCTCTAACTTTAAGCATCAGCTGTCTGAGCAGCTTACGAATCACTGTACCTGTACACAGCCAATCTGTAAATAGCACACCCAACTACCTCATCCCCATATTATTACTTACCCTCTTGCTCTTTTGCACCCCAGTATCTCTTCTTGCACATCATCATCTGCACATCTATCACTCCAGTATTAATGCTAAATTGTAATTATTTTCACCTCTATGGCCTATTTGTTGCCTACCTCCCTACTCTTCTACATTTGCACACACTGTACATAGATTTATTTTAAAAAATATTAAAATAAATTATTTTAAAAAATATTTTATTTTGTGTTATTGACTGTACGTTTGTTTATGTGTAACTCTGTGTTGCTGTTTTTGTCGCACTGCTTTGCTTTATCTTGGACAGGTCGCAGTTGTAAATGAGAACTTGTTCTCAACTAGCCTACCTGGTTAAATAAAGGTGAAAAAATATATATATATTTAATGTAAACAAAGTAATTCCGCTGCTCTAAGATACATGATTAATTATGCACCAAGGCTAATCTTGTCTTCACTTTCTTAAACTGTTGTTGCAGTTGTGCCTGGAGGCATTACCAAGTTTTGATTGGAGGAAGTGTTCTTCACTGACAATATTGGGTCACGGTCATGTTTAAAAAGTCAGTGTTTATATTGTAAAGCTCATAAATGGTAAATGCCAGACTAAATTAAGCCAGACTAAATTAATTATCCCCTGAAATAGCATAAACATTGTCTCTTTGTCCAATCAATGCCTCTTGGCAGGAAATGAGGAATACCCTTCATTGCAACAACCGTTTACAATTCAAATAGTCTACTCTTTTTCAGAATACAAATTACAAATCCTTTTTAACGTTACATTTAAGGTGATACATATAATGCTCAKTGTCTTTCCCCTTGGTCAACAAGCCTCCAGCAGGCCTCTTGTTTGGCCAGGAAGCAGTTTTCCTGCATTAGGAAATGTGACCTTTGTCGGGCCGAAGTGGCCTCCCATGTCTCCCTTTTGTTTAGACGTGCTGTGAAAATAAACAGATATGAGAGGAAAATAGGCTATGCACATCATGTGACTTACACTGAGTGAATTCCCTTACTAGTAGATGTCTCCTAATGCATCCCCTAGGCCTCCTTCATTGTTCCTTTTATTCACTTCACCTCTCCAGACAACAAGTTCTGTATTAGTGACCTTCTTTATTGTGGCACTTACAGTACGTTTTCCTAAAGTAGATGCATTCTATTCACAAATCGTYTATAGTGGTTGTAATTAAGTGGCAGCACCGTCCCTATGTCTTTTACTTTTACTTACTATTTATTACATATTCCCAATGCAGTATAAAACAACTTCAAACATAACAAATTGGAAAGAAAATGGATTGTTTGTGAAATGTCCATAATTCTTWGCAGCTCTAGAGCAGCAGGAGCCCTCTATTAACACCTCTGCATGTTTCCCTCTCCGACACGTGAAAGAAGTTGCTCCGGAGTTGGAGTGGAGRCTGACAGCTCTGTTGACCTTGACCTATCTGGTGTAATCGTTTCAGCGGCAAGTATGAGAAAGAGAGAGAGGCACTGTGTCTCTGTGGAGAACAGTAGCAGAGATTGTAGCTGACACCTGTCTCAGGCAATGCACTGGCTAGGGAACATAGCACTGGCCTAAGAGAGAAGAGAGACAGAGAGAGGAAGAGAGAAAGTCAGAGAGAGAAGCTGAGGGCATATGGACGGAGGGAGGGAGGGAGAGGGAGAAAATGAGAGAAAAYCATTTAGAGGGATAGAGGGAGTGACAGGGATAGAGACTTGGAAAGAGTGACACAGAAGAAATGCACAGGGAGACAGGAAGTGTTGTGAAAAGAGATGTTTGGGATGGTGAGATGGAAGGAGCAATAGGGAGAACATGACAGGGAAACACAAACATTGTCTTTGCAGGCGGCTGTTGTTGCTCAGTCACAGTTGAAATGCAAACCTACCCGGCGAACAAGATTTGATCTACTTTTAGATATTGTATGTGACAAGGCGTGTGCTCTGCACTTGCAAAGCTGACAGCAAAGAGAAGTTTGGACTTCTTCGTCCGTCTCCTTCTCACAGATTTGCAGTGCAACTGTTCTGTCAGATTTTTTCCCTTGTCAGAATCCGCAAAAAAGAAAATTGCAGTATATGCATGCATGTACTAACTGTAGGTAATGTAGCATAAGCATGCATAACTTTTTTTTTTCAGATGCCAACGATAATCTTCTTTTGGATTTGGACATCCTCTACGAAAGAACCACAAATAGCTCCTCAAAACCACCAAAGACTATTCTCTCCAAATTGATGCTTGTGGAAAGGAAAATGAGTGCATTGGATTTGGCTTCTGGTTGGGGTATTTGCGTACCATCACTGTGGGGGCGAAGTCATTGATTTACTTATTGATGAAGCCAATGACTGATGTGGTGTACTTCTCAATGCCATCAGAGGAATCTCGGAACATATTCCAGTCTGTGCTAGAAAAACAGTCCTGTAGTTTAGCATCTGCTTRATCTGACCACTTTTTTATTGATCTAGTCACTGGTGCTTCCTGCTTTAATTTTTGCTTGTAAGCAGGAATCAGGAGGATAGAATTATGGTCAGATTTACCAAATGGAGGGCGAGGGGGAGCTTTGTTTCCGTCTCTGTGGGTGGAGTAAAGGTGGTCCAAAGTTTTTTTTTCTCTGTTTGCACATTTAACATGCTGATAGAAATTTGGTAAAACGGATTTAAGTTTCCCTGCATTAAAGTCCCTGGCTAATAGGAGCTCCGCCTCTAGGTGAGCGTTTTCTTGTTTGCTTATGGTGGAATACAGCTCATTCAATGCTGTCTTAGTGCCAGCCTCTGACTGTGGAGGTATGTAAACAGCTATGGAAAATACAGTTGAAAACACTAGGTAGATAGTGTGGTCTACAGCTTATCATGAGATACGGCTCCCGAGTGGGACAGCGGTCTAAGACACTGCATTTCAGTGCAAGAGGCYTCACTGCAGTACCTGGTACCTGGTTCAAATCCAGGCTGCATCACATCTGGCTGTGATTGGGAGTCCCATAGGGCYGCGCACAATTGGCCCAGCGTCATCCTGGTTTGGGCGGGGTAGTCCGTCATTGTAAAAAATAATTTGTTCTGAACTGACTTGCCTAGTTAATTAAAGGTTAAAATAATTTTTAAAAGACTCTATCTCAGGCGAGCAACAGCTCGAGACTTTCTTAGATATCGTGCACAAGCTGTTATTTACAAAAATACATAGTCCGCCGCCCCTTGTCTTACCAGACGCCGCTGTTCTATCCTGCCGGTGCAGCGTATAACCAGCCAGCTGTATGTTGATAGTGTCGTCGTTCAGCCACAACTCCGTGAAGCATAAGATATTACAGTTTTGAATGTCCCGTTGGTAGTTTAATCTTCCGCGTAGGTCATCTATTTTATTGTCCACAGATTGCACGTTTGCTTGCAGAATGGAAGGAAAATACCAGCGACGCTCCCCATCCAACCTGACAGAGCCTGAGAGGATATGCAGAGAAGATTGGGAGAAACTCCCCAAATACATGTGTGCCAAGCTTGTAGTGTCATACCATAAAAGATTAGAGGCTGTAATRGCTGCCAAAGGTGCTTCAACAAAGTACTGAATAAAGTGTCTGAATACTTATGTATTTTTATATATATTTGTAATAATGACAATTACAACAATACTGAATGAACACTTATTTTAACTTAATATAATACATAAATAAAATCAATTTAGTCTCAAATAAATAATGAAACATGTTCAATTTGATTTAAATAATGCAAAAACAAAGTGTTGGAGAAGAAAGTAAAAGTGCAATATGTTCCATGTAAAAAAGCTAACGTTTAAGTTCCTTGCTCAAAACATGAGAACATATGAAAGCTGGTGGTTCCTTTCAACATGTGTCTTCAATATTCCCAGTTAAGAAGTTTTAGGTTGTAGTTATTATAGAACTATTTCTCTCTATACCATTTGTATTTCATATACCTTTGACTATTGGATGTTCTAATAGGTACTTTAGTATTGCTAGCCTAATCTCGGGAGTTGATAAAATGAAGTCATAAACAGCGCAACGCTTGAAGCACAGCGAAGAGCTGCTGGCAAATGCACGAAAGTGCTGTTTGAATTAATGTTTACGAGCCTGCTGCTGCKTACCACCGCTCAGTCAGACTGCTCTATCAAATCATAGACTTAATTATAATATAATAACACAGAAATACGAGCCTTAGGTCATTAATATGGTCAAATCCGGAAACTATAATTTCGAAAACAAAACTTTTATTCTTTCAGTGAAATACGGAACCGTTCCGTATTGTATKTAATGGGTGGCATCCTTCAATGTTATGTCATAATTATGTAAATATTCGGGCAAATTAATTARGTCTTTGTTAGGAAGAAATGGTCTTCACACAGTTCGCAAAACAAGCCAGGCGACCCAAACTATACCCTGACTCTGCTTGCACAGAACGCAAGAAAAGTGACACATTTTCCCTAGTTAAAAGAAATTCATGTTAGCAGGCAATATTAACTAAATGTACAGGTTTAAAATATATACTTGTGTATTGATTTTAAGAAAGGCATTGATGTTTATGGTTAGGTAAACATTGGTGCAACGACAGTGCTTTTTTCGCGAATGCACTTGTTAAATCACCTTTTGGCGAAGTAGGCTGTGATTCAATGACAAATTAACATGCACCGCATCGATTATATGCAACGCAGGACAAGCTAGATAAACTAGTAATATCATCAACCATGTGTAGTTAACTAGTGATTATGTTAAGATTGATTGTTTTTTATAAGATAAGTTTAATGCTAGCTAGCACCTTACCTTGGCTCCTTTCTGCACTCACATAACAGGTAGTCAGCCTGCCACGCAGTCTCCTCGTGGAGTGCAATGTAATCGGCCATAATCGGTGTCCAAAAATTCCGATTGCAGATTGTTATGAAAACCTGAAATCGGCCCTAATTAATTGGCTGTTCCGATTAATTGGTCGACCTCTAGTCTGAATACTTTCCGAATGCCCTGTAGCACATTTTCATCTGTAGTCCCTGGGCGGTGTGATCCATGGCATTGTGGGCCACGGTCACACTGTGGAGGAAAGCGGGGCTGTTAGTGATTGTCTGGATGGAAGTGATCAGGAGGTCATGTCTGGTGCTTGACCAGTACAAGGACATCCTTCACATTATTCTGGGAATGGCATTGTAATGTAGATAATTCATAGATGGGGTTGCAGCCAGGGAAGGCAACCCAATAACAGTGGGACTGATAGGAAGTGCTTTAGCATATGCCTTATCTTCCCCACTCATCATGACATTTGATTGTTTACCTTTGTTAGACTAGCAATGTGAGGTCCGTWTGAATGATAGATCAGCTATYAAACTAGCAGACAGATTAGTCTAACATTACTTGTATCATTTCTGATCCCCCCTTTGAATCTTTTTATTATTTGCCCCTACCACCCACTTCCCTGGTTGGAGGACCTGTTTGAAAACATACACAAATCTCTCTCTGTATATATATACATACAGTGCCTTCAGAAAGTATTCATACCCCTTGACTTATTCCAGATTTTGTTGTATTACCGCCTGGATTCAAAATGGATTAAATCATTTTTCCCACCCATCTACACACAATACATTACTTTTCATAATGACAAAGTGAAAATATGTTTTTACAAATTTTTGAACATTTATTGGAAATAAAATACAGAAATATCTTATTTACATAAGTATTCACACCCCTGAGTCAATACATGTTAGAATAATCTGTCTTTCTGGGTAAGTCTCTAAGAGCTTTGCACACCTGAACTGTAAAATATTTGCACATTACTTTTTTWAATTCTTCAAGCTCTGTGTAGTTGGTTTTTGATCATTGCTAGACAATCATTTTCAAGTCTTGCCATAGTTTTTCATGCCGATTTAAGTCAGAACTGTAACTAGGCCACTCAGGAACAATATATATGTCATCCTGGTAAGCAACTCCAGTGTATTTTTGGCCTTGTGTTTTAGGTTATTGTCCTGCTGAAAGGTGAATTCATCTCCCAGTATCTGGTGGAAATCAGACTGAACAAGGTTTTACTCTAGGATTTGGCCTGTGCTTAGTTTCATTCCGTTTATTTTGATCCTAAAAAACTCCCTAGTCCTTGCCAATGACAAGCATACCCATAACATTATGTAGCCAACACCATGCTTGAAAATATGAAGAGTGGTACTTAGTAATGTGTTGTGTTGGATCTGCCCCAAATTAAACGCTTTGTATTCAGGGCATGAAGTAAATTTCTTTGCCACATTTATTGCAGTTTAACTTTAGTGCCTTATTGCAAGCAAGATGCATGTTTTGGAATATTTTTATTCTGTTCAGGGTTCATTCTTTTTTTTCTCTGTCATTTAGGTTAGTTAGTATTGTTGAGCAACTACAATGTTGTTGATCCATCCTCAGTTTTTTCCTATCACAGCTATTACATTTTTTTTACTTTTTTAAAGTCACTATTGGCCTCATGTTGAAATCCCTGAGAGGTTTCCTTACTCTCTGGCAGCTGAGTTAGGAAGGACGCCTGTATCTTTGCCATTTTTGTATTGATACACCATTAACATATGGAGCCCCCACCCCCCAAACCTCTTAAACAATTACCTGTTGCATCTGCATCACACATTAAAGTTATTGTGCATACATGGTTTATTTTTGTATGCATAGCTGACTATTATATTTTAAATGAAAGAAATGCTCATACCTTTGTCTTACTGTACACCAAATCTGGTGTTATTGTATGTCATATTGTAATGTCCAATTTAAAGACAAGAAGTTGCATGAATAAGAATCAAATSAAATAACTAAAGTAAGTGTTTTGTTGAAAACAATGTAATGTACTGGTTTTCATACTGTAAATGAACTTGCAGCCTTGAATCACTTCCGTATTGTGGTGGTGAATAAAACCAAAATGAATATAGAACTGTTGTTTCCGAAAAAGTTTATAATTAATGTTGTTGTATTGTACTGGAACAAATAACAACAAACTATAATTTAATAGGTTCAAATAAGAAAAAAAGTTACAATAGGATTCTAATCGGGGTGACAAAAACCAATAGGATCCAATTGGATTCCTTTTTATTTCCAATAGGAACAAAGTAGTCTAATAGGATTCTGATAGAGGTGACACAAAATCSTATAGGATTGCGAGAATCRTATAGGATCCAYTYGGATTACATTTAAATTCCAATAGAAAATAAGTAGTCKAATAGGATTCTGATAAGAGGCGACACAAAATCCTATAGGACTGTGAGAATCCTATAGGATTCTATGGAAAAATTCACAAATTGTAATAATTCACTAAATTTTGGGACTATGGCAAAGCACCCTGTGCCAGTCTGTATCAGTTATACTTAGTGCTCACATTGGTGGTGGCGACAGGCATATTCTCTCTTCTGCACACAGTTGTTGACATTCCAGTGTCTGTCATGGAACATATCCACACAGTTCTCTCCTCCCACGTACCCAGGGTTGAAGGCTTCGTTGGGCTCATTGGGCGCCCAGTTTAGGAAAGCCAAGGACTGCATGTCTGTCCAACTCCAACCAACTGGAAACAGTGGAAATCACTAACACAATAATAAACACTTTTATTCGTTTTTTTATTAGTTGTATGTATGGGATACACATGGTATGCACCGTCCAAAGAAATACTTACTTGAGGTATTGTGTATTAGGCCAGTGACACAAAATCTAAATGTAATCCATTTTAAATCAGGCTGTAACATAACAAAATGTTATATGAATACTTTCTGGGTATATGAATACTTTCTGGGTATATGAATACTTTCTGGGTATATGAATACTTTCTGGGTATATGAATACTTTCTGAAGGCACTGTATAGCCTCCCCCTATTTGTACTGGACTGGAATCCCTCTTATCTTAATTCTACCCCTCAGATGTCAACAGACTAACCCATCTTTCCCAGTATATCACCATGTTACTATTTCCTTTTGCTATACATCCTTCTATTTTACTGTGATGTCTTACAAGGGTCTTGAACCTCTCTATTTGGACCATTTCAACAGCGATTGCCCTAAAAATACATACTTTATGTTAGAGTACAATCATATTTCCCATTGATTGATCGTGTTTTTTCAGGTCTCCTCACAGTACTGTTTGTAGGTCCATTTCAACACAGACATTATGACTCAACAACCACTCCCGGACCTGAACAAATGGGTCTTTCCTCTATCAGTACATTAAAGTTTAGCAGTGGCCTTGCTTATGAGAGATGGCATTTTTTGTCCTCGTGCACTGTTTTTGGTGTGCTATCTATAAATCTATTTCCTTGCGTTCCTAGCTCTCTCGTTCCTCAGGTGGTGTTTCCGTCCGCTCCGCTCTGTTCTAAGTGGTTTATCATGAATATTTAATAGACATGCACGCGAAGCCCCTCTATGTTCTCTGTGCATTTTCACACAGACGCCTCTGTTAGCAAGGATGGAGCAGAGAGTGAATACCTCTCGGTCCGCAAAAGGCCGCAGTTCAATACGCTTCATGCAGGCCTTTAAAGGGCGACTACACTTTCTGATTTGGCCTCGTTAGATTTGGGTAATTAAGAAATGGTTGGTTTTGGGGTGTGGTTTGATGTGGGTGTCTCGTGTGTGTTTGTAGGTGGGAAGAGTTAGCCAAATTCTTTCACTAATTAGCTTCAGCCGGCTGGTGTGTGACCGTGGCGAAGTTGGTTTGATGTTGGATAGTCTATCTCTGGGGCTAGTTCGGGGGACCGTCAATAAATGACACAATGTAAATGGCACAATATTGTCATTTTGCACATCTTTTAGTTTTCTCATTAAATTAAAGTTATTGAAATTTGGAGCTATTGACATTTTAACATATTGTCCCATGTACATTGTGTAAATTACCAATGGTCTCTAACTAGCCCCATATGGATATCCTATGGTACAATGTAGAGAATCATTGTACCATAWACCACTGTGAAATATATATTTTCTATAACCAAAAATATAGTKTTTTCAGATCTACCCCTTCTTAGACTTGCTTTCAATGAGAATGACAGCTATAACTCAGATTTCTATGTGAATTTGGTCYGGTTGCCAAAAAGTTACATATTGCAGCTTTACGGCAATTATATTATATGACTGTTGCCTCCCGTTTAAGTTAATTGTGATGGTAATGACGTTGGTCTTATAAAAATATTAAATAAAAAGTGTTGACAGTGCTGAGTAAYAACWTAAACATATAAACAGCAGCTCTTTGCTGTATTCGTTGACAGTCTCTCTCTCTAGTCATAGTTTTAGACGTTTTGAAATCTCACAGTGTCAACTTTGCTGTAGCTTTCTTTTATGCCTGCTACGTTATTGCAGACAAGGTAATCGGAGCCATCCAATTGGCCAGCGGTAGGCCTATAGTGCACTTGAGTTTCTCTCTGGGCCCGCCGGGAAGGCCGAGTTTGTACCTCCACTGAAACCTTGTTTTTGTCAAATACTATATCTGTTTGGGCTTCTTAACAACTGCACCCCGGGCGCTGATGACGTGGACGTCGATTAAGGCACCCCCCCGCACCTCTCTGATTCAGAGGGGTTGGGTTAAATGTTGAAGACGCATTTTGGTTGAATGCATTCAGTTGTGCAACTGATTAGCTATCCCCTTTCCCTTCCCTTTCTTGCGTCAATTTGCAGAGTACAAATGATTTATAATTATGTTCCGGCCCCCTGACCATCCGCTTAAAGAAAAGTCTAGTTAATGACCCCTGCAATATACAGTCGCAGGAGATTGTGACTGAAGCTACTATGGTCTGTTTCTCTCTCCCTCGCCATCTCCCAATGCTTTTATCCAGTGCCCTTAGTGAAGGTTTGGAAAGTGACAGGTTCATCTTTAGACTAGTGCCCTTTCCAGTAATAATCTCCCAAGCCCATGGGAAATGGTTCTTGGAAATCAMCCCTTTTTTCTGCAAAAGCTATCATGTCCCCAAAATGCTACTTTAGGGTCCATAAAATCCAGGGACTCAGAAGTCAGGCTTATCCATTACCCTGTATGATAACCCTTCCAAAGCCTTAGGCCTTATACCTTTATCACACTTGACATTGACCCACAGTAGCAAGACCACAACTTGAGGCATCTCTACTACCTGTGGCTATGATGGTTTGTTGTGAGAGATGTATCTAGACTGTGTGCTATTGTTACGCAGCTTGAAGTGGTTTGTTGTTGTTGTTGGTGGTCTATAGTGTAATTGTTCGGCTCTCCAAGAAGCCACACTTCTCAGTGCCCAGTACTGAATCATGTCAAGCCGCTAGCTTTCTCTGGAAAATACTTGTTAGCCCACTTGTTATCATTGGGTGTCAAAAGCTGTGTTATAATTTATGTTTTGGTTTCAAAGGACACCCTGATCAGTTTTGCTTTATGAGATGATAATGACTCGCAGCGCCAGAGTTCGTGACCATTGGGGGAACGAAAATCGTGTAAATCACACAATGCCCTCGAAAATGAAAGAATGTGGCCAAACGTAGTGCGAGTGTGGACCGTATGAAAATATTAAGCAAGGGAAATACAAGGATACTCTCTGGTCTGTGATCCCTACCTCCTCGGCTTCACCATTGAGCAAATACCAAGGTTATTTACGCTGTCATAAGTCTGCTGAGGTGCAGGCAGCCCAACCTTTGGAAGCATGTTTTGTTTTCCCGACGTCGGTTTGAGACGTTGTAAAACACCGCGATTAAAAGCCTGTGGTGTGCTGCTTCTGTCGCAGGGTGTGATCACAGTAGGAAACAAATTAACTCCCTCCCTGGCTCAGCACTGCCGGGGCCTCAGCACACATGCAGCACCACTTACTCAGTGTGCAGTCTGCTCTGTGTATGTCACCCTCTCAAATTTCAAACAATTCCAAACCACATCACACGTTGCTCAACCATCGATACTTTGTGATTTTGTCTTAGTAAATGGAATTGACTATTTGAAATGTTCCATGCCCCTCAGTGTAAGCCTTACAATGATAGGAAAATAAAGTGGGTTTTGCAAGGATACTGATTTGCAATAATAAAGCCAGCTTCTTTTGAGGAAACCGTTTTATGGTCACAGAGTGTACTACCTCCTTAGTCCTGTGGGACGGTGACATATGCAGATGTGCTCAGCTGTCAGCCAGGGCCTATTTGAAGTTCCGCTATTACCCACAAGAACTCCAGAGAAATGTCTGTTTTGCTTCCAAAGTCAATGTTAGTCGATATGAAATATGTTATTTTGGTTAGCTGTGCATAGTAACTCGATATTATAGGATAACAGAGGGTTTGCGATGTTTGAAGAGAAGTGGCTGGAAACCATGGGGCCGTGCCTATCTGAATGTTTGTAATWGTTCACATTCTGATCTTTACRCTACTTGGTCCCCATGATTGGAGCACAACAGATTAAGTTATTTTGGTTTCTGCACTTTTATAATAATACAGTCAAATGTCTCTCGTGTACGGCTGGCTTCGTTCTATAATGGTGCTTTTTGAATTGAACCTCAGAGAAATACCCCAACTGTCTGTGGTCAGAGAGCAAAATGAAAGCCAGGGTTGTTCACCAAGTTCAACCAATCAGAACAACACACAAGTCCAGTGAGAAACGGATCTAACCCCTTGTTCAAACAAGAAAGAGAAATTACAACATTTAAGCCATTTCAGGAAAACATAACTTTTGAAATTGTCATGTCAGCCTATGTTTGTGTGTGTGTGTGCGTGTGTTTGCGTATGCATGCGTGTACATAATGTGCATGCTCCTCTCGCGGTTAGTGCTAATCAGAGAAACACAGAGAGCTATGACATAGACCATTTGCTCAAGCCCAGCGAGACAATATTCAATGTGTCTGTTCCCCTGAAAGCACCTCATCCTAGGAGAACATAATTGTGATCATGGAAATATAAAGTTGGAAGGACACTAGAATTTGGTTATGCACTGTTTACGTAATGTACAATTATGTTTTGCCTCTGATTTCCTGGACGTTGTGCAGAGGCCTGAGAGAGGCATGTGGGGCTGCTTTCCTCTGCCTACACAGAGCAGGACACGCTCGAGTTTGCACAAACAGAGGCTGCCTGTACCTCAGAGGGGGGCTCTGCCCATACAGGGAGGATGGGGAACACGGAGGAGAGATCTGACAGTACACAGTGCACTTAAACACATGAGTACAGAGTGCATACTAGTTTTCTGTTCAAAGCAAGGTGAGCAACCTTTGTTTGGTTGTTTAGAGTCAAGGCATTTGGAGGTTTTCAAAAAATACTTTTTGAATGAGCTTCTGCTTTTGAAAGTCACATCTGTGTTTTCAGGTTTAGATTATTTGATCAAATAGTCTCACCCCCAGACCCAATTGACTCTGTAACCTTGTGACTGTTTAGATTTTCCTCCCTACATCGCTTTCTATCAGATGGAATCTAAACTGACAGAGACCCAATAAGATATTGATGTCTAAAACAACAATAAAAGTTKTTATGAACTGTTGCTTACTCAGTTTTAGGCTCCCCTCGGCGTTGTATTAGTGTTGCATTTTCTCACTGAGCTTAGATAAAGGCAATTCCACAGTAGTGACAGACCAGCTCAAATCGGTCTTGGGTAGCAAAATTTGATTTATTTTTTATTTTTTACATTGGATAAAAGTAGAGACTCAGAGCTACAAAATGGTATATCATAGACTGCAATTGAGGAACAATGGGAAAGTAATTCTGCTTTGAATGTTGATCAACTTTCAAAGAAAAGGGCCTTGAAGGTTGTGGTACGTAAAGGAGTGCTCTCCTTCGTCTACACCCATTCAGCATTGTTCACACCCTCTTAAGCCGGCCCCACCCATCTCTTTAAAGGATTCGCATGTGAGGTCAGGTGCTAAACAGTGAGTGGTGTAGTAAAGATTGAGACTAAAAGTGGTAGCCTACATTAAGGAACAATTCCATGTAAACATAGTATCCAGATAAAAAAAAAAGTCATAAATATGAGACACTTACCCAGACACCCTTGTCTAAATTGATGGGTCATGTGAAATAAATGCTATAACCCCCAGCCACATCCAGTGGTGGAAAAGGTATTACATTATCATAGAGTAAAAGTATAAATCTTTTCAAATTCCTTATATTAAACCAGACGGCACAATTATTTTATTTTTTCTGTTTTATTGACGATAGCATAGGGCACACTCCAACACTCAGACAATTTACAAGCTAAGCATTTGGGTTTAGTCAGTCAACCAGATCAGAGGCAGTAAGGATGATCTCTCGAGAAGTGTGTGAATGTAACAAGTACTTTTGGGTGTCAAGGAAAATGTATTGAGTAAAAAAGTACATTATTTTCTTTACAAATGTAGTGAAGTAAAAGTAGCCAAAAATATAAAATAGTAATGTACAGATACCACAAAAAACTACTTAAGTACTTCACACCAGTACATTAACATACTTTATAATGTATACTGTTACACATGCACTTACCACATAGTATTCCATACATTAGTTAAGGCCATACAACCTGAGTTGAAACCTGAGTGAGGCACACATGTACAGTACATAAACAGATGCATGCACCATATATTTATGTGGTGGACACTTGATATTGTTGTGGTATGTCAAAAAAAATCATGTTACGACCACACATATCAATAAATATTTATTTATTTTCCTAAGTGGATGGTCTCTGCAGAAGGTGTAAACAGTACAGCCAAATGGTTACTTGCATAGTAGCAATATCAGAAATAGATAGTGTCAATATAAATAACATATACAGTATGTACAAGAACAATATCAATAACGATATCAGTGATAGACGAGGTGGTTATATGCATACAATCAGGGGTAAAGTGGCTGAGCAGCAGGATAAAAAAAAAATGGAGCAGCAACGTCTGTCGTGTGTGTTAGGAGAGAGTCATTTGAATAGAGGCACTGCAGATAGTGCTGATGACTGGTCTGTCCGAACCACGCATGAACAAGGGAATCTATATTCGGAGAGCCTGTTTCTGTCCTGCCCTTGA
>NC_036865.1:6861272-6948952 GCF_002910315.2 Salvelinus sp. IW2-2015 | reverse complement strand
GTCGACCTCTAGTCTGAATACTTTCCGAATGCCCTGTAGCACATTTTCATCTGTAGTCCCTGGGCGGTGTGATCCATGGCATTGTGGGCCACGGTCACACTGTGGAGGAAAGCGGGGCTGTTAGTGATTGTCTGGATGGAAGTGATCAGGAGGTCATGTCTGGTGCTTGACCAGTACAAGGACATCCTTCACATTATTCTGGGAATGGCATTGTAATGTAGATAATTCATAGATGGGGTTGCAGCCAGGGAAGGCAACCCAATAACAGTGGGACTGATAGGAAGTGCTTTAGCATATGCCTTATCTTCCCCACTCATCATGACATTTGATTGTTTACCTTTGTTAGACTAGCAATGTGAGGTCCGTWTGAATGATAGATCAGCTATYAAACTAGCAGACAGATTAGTCTAACATTACTTGTATCATTTCTGATCCCCCCTTTGAATCTTTTTATTATTTGCCCCTACCACCCACTTCCCTGGTTGGAGGACCTGTTTGAAAACATACACAAATCTCTCTCTGTATATATATACATACAGTGCCTTCAGAAAGTATTCATACCCCTTGACTTATTCCAGATTTTGTTGTATTACCGCCTGGATTCAAAATGGATTAAATCATTTTTCCCACCCATCTACACACAATACATTACTTTTCATAATGACAAAGTGAAAATATGTTTTTACAAATTTTTGAACATTTATTGGAAATAAAATACAGAAATATCTTATTTACATAAGTATTCACACCCCTGAGTCAATACATGTTAGAATAATCTGTCTTTCTGGGTAAGTCTCTAAGAGCTTTGCACACCTGAACTGTAAAATATTTGCACATTACTTTTTTWAATTCTTCAAGCTCTGTGTAGTTGGTTTTTGATCATTGCTAGACAATCATTTTCAAGTCTTGCCATAGTTTTTCATGCCGATTTAAGTCAGAACTGTAACTAGGCCACTCAGGAACAATATATATGTCATCCTGGTAAGCAACTCCAGTGTATTTTTGGCCTTGTGTTTTAGGTTATTGTCCTGCTGAAAGGTGAATTCATCTCCCAGTATCTGGTGGAAATCAGACTGAACAAGGTTTTACTCTAGGATTTGGCCTGTGCTTAGTTTCATTCCGTTTATTTTGATCCTAAAAAACTCCCTAGTCCTTGCCAATGACAAGCATACCCATAACATTATGTAGCCAACACCATGCTTGAAAATATGAAGAGTGGTACTTAGTAATGTGTTGTGTTGGATCTGCCCCAAATTAAACGCTTTGTATTCAGGGCATGAAGTAAATTTCTTTGCCACATTTATTGCAGTTTAACTTTAGTGCCTTATTGCAAGCAAGATGCATGTTTTGGAATATTTTTATTCTGTTCAGGGTTCATTCTTTTTTTTCTCTGTCATTTAGGTTAGTTAGTATTGTTGAGCAACTACAATGTTGTTGATCCATCCTCAGTTTTTTCCTATCACAGCTATTACATTTTTTTTACTTTTTTAAAGTCACTATTGGCCTCATGTTGAAATCCCTGAGAGGTTTCCTTACTCTCTGGCAGCTGAGTTAGGAAGGACGCCTGTATCTTTGCCATTTTTGTATTGATACACCATTAACATATGGAGCCCCCACCCCCCAAACCTCTTAAACAATTACCTGTTGCATCTGCATCACACATTAAAGTTATTGTGCATACATGGTTTATTTTTGTATGCATAGCTGACTATTATATTTTAAATGAAAGAAATGCTCATACCTTTGTCTTACTGTACACCAAATCTGGTGTTATTGTATGTCATATTGTAATGTCCAATTTAAAGACAAGAAGTTGCATGAATAAGAATCAAATSAAATAACTAAAGTAAGTGTTTTGTTGAAAACAATGTAATGTACTGGTTTTCATACTGTAAATGAACTTGCAGCCTTGAATCACTTCCGTATTGTGGTGGTGAATAAAACCAAAATGAATATAGAACTGTTGTTTCCGAAAAAGTTTATAATTAATGTTGTTGTATTGTACTGGAACAAATAACAACAAACTATAATTTAATAGGTTCAAATAAGAAAAAAAGTTACAATAGGATTCTAATCGGGGTGACAAAAACCAATAGGATCCAATTGGATTCCTTTTTATTTCCAATAGGAACAAAGTAGTCTAATAGGATTCTGATAGAGGTGACACAAAATCSTATAGGATTGCGAGAATCRTATAGGATCCAYTYGGATTACATTTAAATTCCAATAGAAAATAAGTAGTCKAATAGGATTCTGATAAGAGGCGACACAAAATCCTATAGGACTGTGAGAATCCTATAGGATTCTATGGAAAAATTCACAAATTGTAATAATTCACTAAATTTTGGGACTATGGCAAAGCACCCTGTGCCAGTCTGTATCAGTTATACTTAGTGCTCACATTGGTGGTGGCGACAGGCATATTCTCTCTTCTGCACACAGTTGTTGACATTCCAGTGTCTGTCATGGAACATATCCACACAGTTCTCTCCTCCCACGTACCCAGGGTTGAAGGCTTCGTTGGGCTCATTGGGCGCCCAGTTTAGGAAAGCCAAGGACTGCATGTCTGTCCAACTCCAACCAACTGGAAACAGTGGAAATCACTAACACAATAATAAACACTTTTATTCGTTTTTTTATTAGTTGTATGTATGGGATACACATGGTATGCACCGTCCAAAGAAATACTTACTTGAGGTATTGTGTATTAGGCCAGTGACACAAAATCTAAATGTAATCCATTTTAAATCAGGCTGTAACATAACAAAATGTTATATGAATACTTTCTGGGTATATGAATACTTTCTGGGTATATGAATACTTTCTGGGTATATGAATACTTTCTGGGTATATGAATACTTTCTGAAGGCACTGTATAGCCTCCCCCTATTTGTACTGGACTGGAATCCCTCTTATCTTAATTCTACCCCTCAGATGTCAACAGACTAACCCATCTTTCCCAGTATATCACCATGTTACTATTTCCTTTTGCTATACATCCTTCTATTTTACTGTGATGTCTTACAAGGGTCTTGAACCTCTCTATTTGGACCATTTCAACAGCGATTGCCCTAAAAATACATACTTTATGTTAGAGTACAATCATATTTCCCATTGATTGATCGTGTTTTTTCAGGTCTCCTCACAGTACTGTTTGTAGGTCCATTTCAACACAGACATTATGACTCAACAACCACTCCCGGACCTGAACAAATGGGTCTTTCCTCTATCAGTACATTAAAGTTTAGCAGTGGCCTTGCTTATGAGAGATGGCATTTTTTGTCCTCGTGCACTGTTTTTGGTGTGCTATCTATAAATCTATTTCCTTGCGTTCCTAGCTCTCTCGTTCCTCAGGTGGTGTTTCCGTCCGCTCCGCTCTGTTCTAAGTGGTTTATCATGAATATTTAATAGACATGCACGCGAAGCCCCTCTATGTTCTCTGTGCATTTTCACACAGACGCCTCTGTTAGCAAGGATGGAGCAGAGAGTGAATACCTCTCGGTCCGCAAAAGGCCGCAGTTCAATACGCTTCATGCAGGCCTTTAAAGGGCGACTACACTTTCTGATTTGGCCTCGTTAGATTTGGGTAATTAAGAAATGGTTGGTTTTGGGGTGTGGTTTGATGTGGGTGTCTCGTGTGTGTTTGTAGGTGGGAAGAGTTAGCCAAATTCTTTCACTAATTAGCTTCAGCCGGCTGGTGTGTGACCGTGGCGAAGTTGGTTTGATGTTGGATAGTCTATCTCTGGGGCTAGTTCGGGGGACCGTCAATAAATGACACAATGTAAATGGCACAATATTGTCATTTTGCACATCTTTTAGTTTTCTCATTAAATTAAAGTTATTGAAATTTGGAGCTATTGACATTTTAACATATTGTCCCATGTACATTGTGTAAATTACCAATGGTCTCTAACTAGCCCCATATGGATATCCTATGGTACAATGTAGAGAATCATTGTACCATAWACCACTGTGAAATATATATTTTCTATAACCAAAAATATAGTKT
Organism: Salvelinus sp. IW2-2015; assembly: GCF_002910315.2. Classification (NCBI taxonomy): domain Eukaryota; kingdom Metazoa; phylum Chordata; class Actinopteri; order Salmoniformes; family Salmonidae; genus Salvelinus; species Salvelinus sp. IW2-2015. Next base: position 6,944,943 of record NC_036865.1, on the reverse strand, counting down.
TTTCAGATCTACCCCTTCTTAGACTTGCTTTCAATGAGAATGACAGCTATAACTCAGATTTCTATGTGAATTTGGTCYGGTTGCCAAAAAGTTACATATTGCAGCTTTACGGCAATTATATTATATGACTGTTGCCTCCCGTTTAAGTTAATTGTGATGGTAATGACGTTGGTCTTATAAAAATATTAAATAAAAAGTGTTGACAGTGCTGAGTAAYAACWTAAACATATAAACAGCAGCTCTTTGCTGTATTCGTTGACAGTCTCTCTCTCTAGTCATAGTTTTAGACGTTTTGAAATCTCACAGTGTCAACTTTGCTGTAGCTTTCTTTTATGCCTGCTACGTTATTGCAGACAAGGTAATCGGAGCCATCCAATTGGCCAGCGGTAGGCCTATAGTGCACTTGAGTTTCTCTCTGGGCCCGCCGGGAAGGCCGAGTTTGTACCTCCACTGAAACCTTGTTTTTGTCAAATACTATATCTGTTTGGGCTTCTTAACAACTGCACCCCGGGCGCTGATGACGTGGACGTCGATTAAGGCACCCCCCCGCACCTCTCTGATTCAGAGGGGTTGGGTTAAATGTTGAAGACGCATTTTGGTTGAATGCATTCAGTTGTGCAACTGATTAGCTATCCCCTTTCCCTTCCCTTTCTTGCGTCAATTTGCAGAGTACAAATGATTTATAATTATGTTCCGGCCCCCTGACCATCCGCTTAAAGAAAAGTCTAGTTAATGACCCCTGCAATATACAGTCGCAGGAGATTGTGACTGAAGCTACTATGGTCTGTTTCTCTCTCCCTCGCCATCTCCCAATGCTTTTATCCAGTGCCCTTAGTGAAGGTTTGGAAAGTGACAGGTTCATCTTTAGACTAGTGCCCTTTCCAGTAATAATCTCCCAAGCCCATGGGAAATGGTTCTTGGAAATCAMCCCTTTTTTCTGCAAAAGCTATCATGTCCCCAAAATGCTACTTTAGGGTCCATAAAATCCAGGGACTCAGAAGTCAGGCTTATCCATTACCCTGTATGATAACCCTTCCAAAGCCTTAGGCCTTATACCTTTATCACACTTGACATTGACCCACAGTAGCAAGACCACAACTTGAGGCATCTCTACTACCTGTGGCTATGATGGTTTGTTGTGAGAGATGTATCTAGACTGTGTGCTATTGTTACGCAGCTTGAAGTGGTTTGTTGTTGTTGTTGGTGGTCTATAGTGTAATTGTTCGGCTCTCCAAGAAGCCACACTTCTCAGTGCCCAGTACTGAATCATGTCAAGCCGCTAGCTTTCTCTGGAAAATACTTGTTAGCCCACTTGTTATCATTGGGTGTCAAAAGCTGTGTTATAATTTATGTTTTGGTTTCAAAGGACACCCTGATCAGTTTTGCTTTATGAGATGATAATGACTCGCAGCGCCAGAGTTCGTGACCATTGGGGGAACGAAAATCGTGTAAATCACACAATGCCCTCGAAAATGAAAGAATGTGGCCAAACGTAGTGCGAGTGTGGACCGTATGAAAATATTAAGCAAGGGAAATACAAGGATACTCTCTGGTCTGTGATCCCTACCTCCTCGGCTTCACCATTGAGCAAATACCAAGGTTATTTACGCTGTCATAAGTCTGCTGAGGTGCAGGCAGCCCAACCTTTGGAAGCATGTTTTGTTTTCCCGACGTCGGTTTGAGACGTTGTAAAACACCGCGATTAAAAGCCTGTGGTGTGCTGCTTCTGTCGCAGGGTGTGATCACAGTAGGAAACAAATTAACTCCCTCCCTGGCTCAGCACTGCCGGGGCCTCAGCACACATGCAGCACCACTTACTCAGTGTGCAGTCTGCTCTGTGTATGTCACCCTCTCAAATTTCAAACAATTCCAAACCACATCACACGTTGCTCAACCATCGATACTTTGTGATTTTGTCTTAGTAAATGGAATTGACTATTTGAAATGTTCCATGCCCCTCAGTGTAAGCCTTACAATGATAGGAAAATAAAGTGGGTTTTGCAAGGATACTGATTTGCAATAATAAAGCCAGCTTCTTTTGAGGAAACCGTTTTATGGTCACAGAGTGTACTACCTCCTTAGTCCTGTGGGACGGTGACATATGCAGATGTGCTCAGCTGTCAGCCAGGGCCTATTTGAAGTTCCGCTATTACCCACAAGAACTCCAGAGAAATGTCTGTTTTGCTTCCAAAGTCAATGTTAGTCGATATGAAATATGTTATTTTGGTTAGCTGTGCATAGTAACTCGATATTATAGGATAACAGAGGGTTTGCGATGTTTGAAGAGAAGTGGCTGGAAACCATGGGGCCGTGCCTATCTGAATGTTTGTAATWGTTCACATTCTGATCTTTACRCTACTTGGTCCCCATGATTGGAGCACAACAGATTAAGTTATTTTGGTTTCTGCACTTTTATAATAATACAGTCAAATGTCTCTCGTGTACGGCTGGCTTCGTTCTATAATGGTGCTTTTTGAATTGAACCTCAGAGAAATACCCCAACTGTCTGTGGTCAGAGAGCAAAATGAAAGCCAGGGTTGTTCACCAAGTTCAACCAATCAGAACAACACACAAGTCCAGTGAGAAACGGATCTAACCCCTTGTTCAAACAAGAAAGAGAAATTACAACATTTAAGCCATTTCAGGAAAACATAACTTTTGAAATTGTCATGTCAGCCTATGTTTGTGTGTGTGTGTGCGTGTGTTTGCGTATGCATGCGTGTACATAATGTGCATGCTCCTCTCGCGGTTAGTGCTAATCAGAGAAACACAGAGAGCTATGACATAGACCATTTGCTCAAGCCCAGCGAGACAATATTCAATGTGTCTGTTCCCCTGAAAGCACCTCATCCTAGGAGAACATAATTGTGATCATGGAAATATAAAGTTGGAAGGACACTAGAATTTGGTTATGCACTGTTTACGTAATGTACAATTATGTTTTGCCTCTGATTTCCTGGACGTTGTGCAGAGGCCTGAGAGAGGCATGTGGGGCTGCTTTCCTCTGCCTACACAGAGCAGGACACGCTCGAGTTTGCACAAACAGAGGCTGCCTGTACCTCAGAGGGGGGCTCTGCCCATACAGGGAGGATGGGGAACACGGAGGAGAGATCTGACAGTACACAGTGCACTTAAACACATGAGTACAGAGTGCATACTAGTTTTCTGTTCAAAGCAAGGTGAGCAACCTTTGTTTGGTTGTTTAGAGTCAAGGCATTTGGAGGTTTMCAAAAAATACTTTTTGAATGAGCTTCTGCTTTTGAAAGTCACATCTGTGTTTTCAGGTTTAGATTATTTGATCAAATAGTCTCACCCCCAGACCCAATTGACTCTGTAACCTTGTGACTGTTTAGATTTTCCTCCCTACATCGCTTTCTATCAGATGGAATCTAAACTGACAGAGACCCAATAAGATATTGATGTCTAAAACAACAATAAAAGTTKTTATGAACTGTTGCTTACTCAGTTTTAGGCTCCCCTCGGCGTTGTATTAGTGTTGCATTTTCTCACTGAGCTTAGATAAAGGCAATTCCACAGTAGTGACAGACCAGCTCAAATCGGTCTTGGGTAGCAACATTTTTTATTTTTTACATTGGATAAAAGTAGAGACTCAGAGCTACAAAATGGTATATCATAGACTGCAATTGAGGAACAATGGGAAAGTAATTCTGCTTTGAATGTTGATCAACTTTCAAAGAAAAGGGCCTTGAAGGTTGTGGTACGTAAAGGAGTGCTCTCCTTCGTCTACACCCATTCAGCATTGTTCACACCCTCTTAAGCCGGCCCCACCCATCTCTTTAAAGGATTCGCATGTGAGGTCAGGTGCTAAACAGTGAGTGGTGTAGTAAAGATTGAGACTAAAAGTGGTAGCCTACATTAAGGAACAATTCCATGTAAACATAGTATCCAGATAAAAAAAAAAGTCATAAATATGAGACACTTACCCAGACACCCTTGTCTAAATTGATGGGTCATGTGAAATAAATGCTATAACCCCCAGCCACATCCAGTGGTGGAAAAGGTATTACATTATCATAGAGTAAAAGTATAAATCTTTTCAAATTCCTTATATTAAACCAGACGGCACAATTATTTTATTTTTTCTGTTTTATTGACGATAGCATAGGGCACACTCCAACACTCAGACAATTTACAAGCTAAGCATTTGGGTTTAGTCAGTCAACCAGATCAGAGGCAGTAAGGATGATCTCTCGAGAAGTGTGTGAATGTAACAAGTACTTTTGGGTGTCAAGGAAAATGTATTGAGTAAAAAAGTACATTATTTTCTTTACAAATGTAGTGAAGTAAAAGTAGCCAAAAATATAAAATAGTAATGTACAGATACCACAAAAAACTACTTAAGTACTTCACACCAGTACATTAACATACTTTATAATGTATACTGTTACACATGCACTTACCACATAGTATTCCATACATTAGTTAAGGCCATACAACCTGAGTTGAAACCTGAGTGAGGCACACATGTACAGTACATAAACAGATGCATGCACCATATATTTATGTGGTGGACACTTGATATTGTTGTGGTATGTCAAAAAAAATCATGTTACGACCACACATATCAATAAATATTTATTTATTTTCCTAAGTGGATGGTCTCTGCAGAAGGTGTAAACAGTACAGCCAAATGGTTACTTGCATAGTAGCAATATCAGAAATAGATAGTGTCAATATAAATAACATATACAGTATGTACAAGAACAATATCAATAACGATATCAGTGATAGACGAGGTGGTTATATGCATACAATCAGGGGTAAAGTGGCTGAGCAGCAGGATAAAAAAAAAATGGAGCAGCAACGTCTGTCGTGTGTGTTAGGAGAGAGTCATTTGAATAGAGGCACTGCAGATAGTGCTGATGACTGGTCTGTCCGAACCACGCATGAACAAGGGAATCTATATTCGGAGAGCCTGTTTCTGTCCTGCCCTTGACTTTGGTGCAGGCCATGTGATATCCATAGCCTCTTTGTCYCAAAACTCCCTGATCTTGTCAAAAATATAGTTTGTCTAGCTGTGTCCAGTCCAGGTGGTGCTTTGAAAGGCAGCCCATCTATGGGAGGAAGGATGACAGCGTTGCGCAGCAGCTGAAACCTGGTCCAGACAGTCCAAACGCTCCTTGGCAACAACACCAGGCTCCAGAGCATCGAAGTGATAAAACAGGGAATAACAACAAAAATCAGAAGACATTACAACCCTCCACAACATCAATTTACCTCCCAAGTTTAGATAAGAATAACCTCATACAATGAAAATAATTTTTTACCTGAAGTGCTGGTACTTTATGATCTGTGGCCACGGCCTGAAGTACAGAGTCAGGTGTTGTTGCCAGCCATAGCTTTCCACCAGCACCGTACCATCTTCCAGTCCAATCAGCTGTAGGATGTGGACCCGTCACAGTGCTGTCCTTCACAACACCAGCAATCTCAGACAAAGTGTTCACTCTGGTCTTTCTGAAGCACTGCTTGATGAGGCCGAAGCAGCAGTCAGGGGGAAACTTGGTGTGGCCTGTGATCAGGAAGTGAAGACCCAGATTGTGGTGGAGCTTGTGCATGGTCCACCAGGCACAATACCAGAGCACAAACRTGTTCTTGTTTTGGCCACTGCAGTTATCACAATTCAGGTCCACTCGTGTTTTCCCAACTCTGTAGTTGGTCAAGAAATGGTGAATGTAATTGATGACTGTGCTGCTGCCTTTACTTGCTTGGGCCAGCTCTCTTTCTGATGACTGGTGGATAAGAGTCAGGCGTGTTCTACTGATTGATGCTGATAGACAAATTCCAGATACAAATATTTTAGCATTATTATACAATAGATGCGAAATGTCATTGAGATATCACTACACAGTTCATACAGGGAATGTTAGCTACTGTAGCTAGCTAGCCATCTAACGTCAGCTGGCTAGCTAACAGCAAGCTTTAACTAGCAATACAAACCGATTGTCATAGCTAGCTAACATTAGGCTATAACTAGCAATGTGAAATGGCATTCTGAGAAAACTACACTAGCGTTACTGTTAGCGATATGCGCTGAGAGTCGGGAAGCAAGTTCAGGGAGTGAGTGTTAATAAAATAAACATAATCCAAAACAAGAAACACTAACAGCACACAGACATGAAACGGAAACAATGACGCCTGGGGAAGGAACCAAAGGGAGTGACTTATTTAGGGAAGGTAATCAGGGAAGTGAGTCTGACTACACGCAGGTGCCATCTCATCATAATTCTGTTACTGTGACCTGACTTGTGACATACGCCTAGTTTCCTGAATCGGGTCACAGTAACAGAATTACGCTGAGACCAAAAAACCACTGATTTAGAAGTTTAACAAACTATACAACTCTATGCATAATACCTACTTTGAACAATTTACACATAATATTTCACAAAAACACATTTATTGTAGGAACTGTGCAGATGCAAAGTTTGGTAACAGAATTATGGTAAACTCTCCCTCAGCTCTATATGCAACCACGTTTTCCAAAAACAAAATATCTGCCTTGAATTAAGATTCAAAGATGTCTGAAGAAAGAATGGGGTTTCAGCTATTACATAACACTTTGAGTAAAATCTGTCTTCTCCAGCACGTGTCGTTTTTCTTTGTTGATTTTTTCCCGTCCCTCGGATGATTAAAAAATTGACAACCAATCAAAAACGTGTTCTATTGAAGCGTTCTAGGTGTGCAAGGCACAGTAAGCCAGTATGCAGGCATTTGTGAGCATATTGGTGGCCACATTAATTATAGGATGACTTGGGATAATGATGATCCAAGACAAACAGCGCATGAGAAGGCCATATTTTCCGGTGGTAGGCCTATCTGTTAATGCCAATACATCCTGACTAAATACACACTGGCCTGCTAATGTGCCTTTCTGGACCTTGTAAACCAGTGTCAAACTCATTCCATAGAGTGCCGAGGGTCTGCGCGTTGTACTTGATTGATTAAGGTCACTAATTAGTAAGGAACTCCCCTCACCTGGTTGTCTAGGTCTTAATTGAAAGGATAAACCAGGGGCCCCCTGAGTGGCACAGCAGTCTAAGGCACTGCATCGCTACAGACCCGGGTTCGAGGCCCAGGGCTGTATCAAAACCGGCCATGATCAGGAGTCCCATAGGGCGGCACACAATTAGCCCAGCGTCGTCCGGGTTAGGGGAGGGTTTGGCCGGGGGAGCTTTGCTTGGCTCATCACGCTTTTGTGGCGGGCCGGGCGCCTGCAGACTGACCTCGGTTGTCAGGTGAACAGTCTTTCCTCCCACACAGCTGGCTTCCGGGTTAAGCGGGCGGGTGTGAACCTTTGCCTCCCAAGCCCGTGGGGCGAGTTGCAGCGATGACAAGATTGAAATTGGGGAGAAGGGGACAAAATTAAAATTAAAAGGTGAAACCAAAAACCCGCAGACACTCAACCCTCTGTGGAATGAGTTTGACACCCATGTTGTAAACTGTGGAGAAAAGGTTGATTATTGATCCAAATGGTTGCCTAATCAAGCCTAGGTTACATTATTAATATTATTTCGGAATGAAACATGCATTCAAAACACAGGGCTTTTTAGCAGGTATTGAAATTACATATTCACTGCAGTTTACCTCCTAGACTAGAATTATTTACTCCAACTATTATTTTTTTGAAATTCGTTATTGCATTGTGTTGTTTTAGCCTAGGTATGATCATTTTCTTGTCCCTAAAAAGCTTAATCAATTGGGGAGATTTTAGAGCTGCATGCGCACCAGGATGGAGCGCAGCCTGGGGAGCACACTATCCTAGGCTGCCTGTCATTTCATAATCTGATTACAAAATATTTTTCACTGTGTAAATTCATTGGGAATAGGCTATTCACTGCGGTATTAGGCCTAATATTTACCTAATAAATGATGGGTTGCATAAGCTTCTAACTTAGGCTACATATCTCTAGTCTGTRTTCATGGTTCCCTTTGCGCAATTACGCACCTGGCCTCTCTACTGCGTCTCAGCTACAGTGCCTTGCCTATGTATTCACCCCCTTTGCTATGAAGCCCCTAAATAAGATCTGGTGCAATTACCTTCAGAAGTCACATAATTAGTTAGATTGCACACAGGTGGACTTTATTTAAGTGTCACATGATCTGTCACATGATCTCAGGACATATACACCTGTTCTGAAAGGCCCCAGAGTCTGCAACACCACTTAGCAAGGGGCACCACCAAGCAAGCGGCACCATGYAGACCAAGGAGCTAGGGACAAAGTACAAAGTACAGATCAGTTTTGGGTTATAAAAAAATATCAGAAACTTTGAACATCCCACGGAGCACCATTAAATCCATTATTACAAAATAGAAAGAATATGGCACCACAACAAACCTGCCAAGAGAGGGCCGCACACCAAAACTCACGGACCAGACCAGGAGGGCATTAATCAGAGAGGCAACAAACAGACCAAAGATAACCCTGAAGGAGCTGCAAAGCTCCACAGCGGAGATTGGAGTATCTGTCCATAGAACCACTTTAAGCCGTATGCTCCACAGAGCTGGACTTTACGGAAGAGTGGCCAGAAAAAAATAAGCAAACATGTTTGGTGTTCACCAAAAGGCATGTGGGAGACTCCCCAAACATATGGAAGAAGGTACTCTGGTCAAATGAGACAAAAAGTTAGCTTTTTGGCCATCAAGGAAAACGCTATGTCTGGCGCAAACCCAACACCTCTCATCAGCTCGAGTACACCATGGTGGCAGCATCATGCTGTGGGGATGTTTTTCATCGACAGGGACTGGGAAACTGGTCAGAATTGAAGGAATGATGGATGGCGCTAAATACAGGGAAATTCTTGATGGAAACCTCTTTCAGTCTTACAGAGATTTGAGACTGGGATGGAGGTTTACCTTCCAGTAGGACAATGACCCTAAGCATACTTCTAAAGGAACACTTGAGTGGTTTAAGGGGAAACATTTAAATGTCTTGGAATGGCCTAGTCATTCTCAATCCAATTGAGAATCTGTGGTAAGTCTTAAAGATTGCTGTATACCAGCGGAACCCATCCAACTTGAAGGAGCTGGAGCAGTTTTGCCTTGAAGAATGCTTTTGCAAGCCACTGTATAACTATTCTTCTTAGCTCTTTGTAGTCCCAGGAAACGCTAGACTACAATAGCTTGTTGTACACTTAATTCAAGAAATGTATTTACTTCTACTAGCCAATCAACTTTCAAGTTTACAATTTGTATTAGTTGTACGGATACACATGGTATACATCGTCCAATGAAATGCTTACTTGCAGGTTCTTTCATGACGATGCATTAACAAGAAGAAATACTAAAAGATAAGAATTCGAACATAAAGTAAATGGCTCAGTAGAATGGAATAAACATTTTTAGCATAAGTATAATACAGGAAGACACAATTTACAGTAGATTCCAATATGTGCATTGGGGAAGGGGGGATGGGGAGCAGTGTATAAACTGAGCAGTATAATAAAAGTCTGGTAGCAGCAGTTGTGATGTGTTGTGATGTGTGTGTGTGTGGGTGTGTGCATGAGTGCGTACATGTGCGGAAAATCGGTGCAGGTGGTCAGTCCAGTTCAAGTGTTCAGCAGTCTAATGGCTTGTAGATTGAAACTGTCTCTGAGCCTTGTGGTAACAGACCTCATGCTCCAATACCGTATGCCCGACAGGAAGGGAGAGAACAGCTCGTGGCTGGGGTATGGGGTCCTTGATGATGCTGCGTGCCTTCATAGTGTATTGTTTTGAGTAGATGTCCTGGATTGGTGGGCTCATGGTCACAGTGATGTACTGAGCCATATTTACCACCTGCTGGAGGGCCGTACCAGGCCGTGATACGACTGGTCAGAACACTCTCAATGGTATAGCGTTAGTATTTGGAGAGGACCCAGGGCGGCATGCCAAATTTCTTCAGCCATCTTATTAGGTAGAAACGCTGTTGTGCCCTCTGACAAGAGTGGTGGTGTTGCTTCGGTGGGCACCGCACAGCTGGATTTGCTTTTGTAGTCTGTAATAGTCTGTAGTCCTTGCCACATGTGACTCTAGTCTGAGTTGTTGAACATAAATTCAAGTTTGAGCCTGTATTTTCTTTTTGCGTCCCTAATGAATTTGCGGAGCTCGTATCTGCTTGCCTTGTACGTGTTGCGCATCACCGAGTCATCTGGGTTTGTTCTGCTGACATTGATCGCTGCAGTATGAGCTCTCAGCATTGTACGGATGTCTCCGTTCATCCAGTGTTTTTGGTTGGGGTATGTCCGGATTGTTATTGTGGGTACAACATCAACAATATTTCCTAATGAAGCCTGTGACTGATGTATATTCCTCAATGTTGATGGATGAGTCCTGGGTGGATGAATCTTTGAACATATTCCAATCAGCAGAGATTCCAGCTTACTCTTGCTTGCTGAATGTAAAATCGGTGAGTTTGAAAGGAGAGGGAGCGTGCGATGGTGTGATCACTTTGGAAGATAACATTTTTGCACTGATGCAATGCAAATGGTTGCACAGGAGAGACAGAGAGATGAGTGCAGCGAAGATCCAATCAAATTGATAATCATTCCTTTATTATTTTACCCTAACCCTACGACCCCTACACTAATTGGAGTAAACTAATGGACAACAACACTTAGGCTTCTACTTCCAGCTTATACATAATATATGTATTTTACAGTAGTTGTTATTTGTTTGTTTTTATTACAATCCTTCAGCTACCCTCAACACCTCCAATCTATCTCTGAAGACCATCCAGTTTCTATTTGCCATATATTTTTAACTGAGCTTTCACAAAAGTTCTGAACCTACAGTGCCTTCGGAAAGTATTCAGACCCCTTGACTTTTTCCATATTTTGTTAGATTACAGCCTTATTCTGAAATGTATTTAAAAAAAAATATTATCCTCATCAATCTACACAGAATACCCCATAATGAAAGAGTGAAAACAGGTTAAAAATGAAAAAAAATGAAATATCACATTTACGTAAGTATTCAGACCCTTCACTCAGTACTTTGTTGAAGCACCTTTGGCAGAGATTACAGCCTTGAGTCTTCTTGGGCATGATGCAACAAGCTTAGCGCAACTGTATTTGGGGAGTTTATCCCATTCTTCTCTGCAGATCCTCTCAAGCTTTGTCAGGTTGGATGGGGAGRGTTGCTGCACAGCTATTTTCAGGTCTCTCCAAAGATGTTAGATCGGGTTCAAGTCTGGGCTTTGGCATAGGGTCYTTGTRCTGTTGGAAGGTGAACCTTCACCCCAGTCTGAYTGCTCTGGAGCAGGTTTTCATCAAMGATCTCTCTYTACTTTGCTCCATTCATCTTTGCCGCGATCCTGACTAGTCTCCCAGTACCTGCCGCTGAACATCCCCATAGCATAATTCTGCCACCACCATGCTTCACCGTAGGGATGGTGCCAGGTTTCCTGCAGARGTGACGCTTGGCATTCATTCCAAAGAGTTCAAGCTTGGTTTCATCAGACCAAAGAATCTTGTTTCTCATGGTCTGAGAGTCTTCAGGTGCCCTTTGGCGGGCTGTCATGTGCCMTCTACTGAGGAGTGACTTCCGTTTGGCCACTTTACCATAAAGYCCTGATTAGTGGAGTGCTGCAGAGATGGTTGTCCTTCTGGAAGGTTCTCCACAGAGGAACTCGATCGGGTTCTTGGTCACCTCCCTGACCAAGGCCCTTCTCCCCCGATTGCTCAGTTTGGCCAGGCGGCCAGCTCTAGGAAGAGTCTTGGGTGTTCCAAACTTATGCAAATAAGATATTTCTGTTTTTTATATTTAATACATTTGCAGAAATATCTAAAAACCTGTTTTCACTTTGTCATTATGGGGTATTGTGTGTGGATTAATGATGACAATAAGAATAAGGCTGTAACYTAACACATTCTGGAGAAAGGGAAGGGGTCTGAACACTTTCTGAATGCACTGTATATTTTCATCATGATTTGGACCGGATATATTAATGAGCCAAATCTGTTTATGGTCCAATAACATATTTAAAATAATCCATCTACCTTGCGGCTCTGTTTGGACAATTTGCACATTCGGATCAAAGTTATTGTTCATTAAAATCATCACCCCTTTTGAATTTGTTTGCTCATGGGAGAAGTATATTTTGCCCCCCCAGTCCTTTTTCCACACAACTTCATCTAAAAGTGTTCAATGAGTTTCCTGTAAATAACAGATATAACATTTCTTCTCTTTTAGCCAGGTAAATACTGATCGTTTTTTCTTATCTGCTAAGCCATGACAATTAAAACTGGCTATACTTATTTCATCATTTACCATAAGGAGATACAAGTTTCAATTCTATTTATCATAATATATGTTTGTACATTTACTATTAAAAAGTACCCTAATGATTGAGTGTCCATATAGCTGTACCATGATATTTGCATTGCTACTAAGTAAACCTCCAATTGTACTCCACTATTCCACCCGCTAAAACATCCCCCGATCCCAAGTTGGGTTGTCAACCCAGTGACCGGCAGACCACCCCATCCCTCCAGATCCCAGGGCCCCCAACAGACCGGGACCCATCCTTCAAAAAGAGCACACAGTGCCACCCACAGAACAGAAGCAGATCAACCGGCAAAAGTATTTCCAATGCCGCCACCTCGATTGTATTATATATATATATATATATATATATATATATATATTAAATTGCTACATTTAAATATGAGTTTTATATTTTTTCTCATTACATATACATTGAAGTATTATTTGCAGTTGTCACTATGACAATGAACACACCCTGACGCACTGAATGGTCTGTGTTACCACCTTATTAATAGGCCTACAGTGTGCTGTAAGGTGCGTCAGGGTGTGTTGATCAGTTGATTGACAGGTGTAACCTACTGCAGAATGATAAACTGTCTGCTGGTGTGGAGGCTCGCCAACGTTTATAGTTCATCGTTATCGTTATACTGTAGTTTTCATCCTTGGTGTGGATGGCCCTTTGGAGGGGCCAATTTGAGTGTCTGAGCAATGTAATGGATGATCCGTGGTTACACACGATAACGGCAATTTGATAGTCACACTGGATATCTCAATTGGCCCTAGGGTGGGCYATGCATCGTTATTGGACATGTTTACTGTTGCCTTGTTGGTAATGGTGAGAGGATAGCATSTCTTGAGGGTATGATCTTTGACCCTCTGTAACTTCATCACTCGTCATTATTCACGATTCCAGCTACAATGGTCATTTACAACATTAACAATGTTTACACTGTATTTCTGATCAATTTGATGTTATTTTAAATGGACAAAAAAAGCWAATTTCTTTCAAAAACAAGGACATTTCTAAGTGACCCCAAACTTTTGAACAGTAGTCTCATTCATAAACAAAAATGTACTGTATATCAGTAAAAACTAGCATTTTAGTTATAAAATAAAATAACAAAGCGACCATTAGCTTATACAATAAATAGGCCTAAAKCGTTCCATTTTGGAAATTGCATTCATGAATGAATGTGACTGTTTTTAGTCTTTGATGTAATCAAGGCTTTACAAAAAAACTACAAAAATGTTACAGCAGACTCTCAGGTACGCTTATAATGTATTTAGTGTTGCTTACATTGTTCCAAACTGTCAAAAAAATTACATTGTACATAACGTGTTTGGCTCACATAATATGCACGCAGTTCTTGCTCCTTACCTTCTTTTTCTTGATCTCCAGTATTTTCCACAACTAGRCAAATTTATTCCACACATCTGACTTTCCCTTWACCTCCTGAYCAACCAGTAAACATTCCCCCGTTTCAAGTTMATTTGCCAGGTCCMCTGCATTCATTTTGCTGTTACATGTGTTACYGTGTTCAGAGTTTGTTTTAACCAATTTATTGATGTGATTATGATATGCTATAGGTCAGGCCCTATTGGTCATGTGCATGCAATGCACACATGTGTCATGCAAAGAGAGCAAGGTTGAGGGAAAAGGGAGTGTTTTTCCTAAACWAATTAGGGATTTCAATAGCATTACTTTTCAGTCAGAAATGGCTGTAATTATGTTGCGGCTTCAGCAACACAGARAGTGCYATACACACTGTTGATGTGCTGTGGTGGTCGCTGSAGCAGGGAGGAGAMAGTGAAWYAGTGCTAGTCACACAGTCACTTGCTTAACACAGCGCAGCAAGTCTGAGCCAGSCCCGGCACAATCAAATCAATTGCGGTCGGACTCCCTCTAGTCATTTGTGTGTGTGAAATMATTTCATCAAACAGTTCGCTTAAAGCATRAGACAAACTCAGAGCATATAGTTGATTTGATTAAAACACATAGGATGTGTCTATATATATTAAAATACACATTGKAAAATGCAGACTAATCGATTGGTCGAAAGTGCAGAAGACTCTTGGTAAAGCAAGATTGTTTTGGGGCGGGGACAGCCCTAGTAAAAACACTAACTAATTGGTAGGTCTACCTTTACTTGTTACTTCTGTGAACTTTCATTATCCTCCCTCCTCATGAGGGACAGAAATATCATAAAGATACAGTATATGGGTTTTTGGTAAAGGAATTACAAGGCAATGTTTCTTAAACTTACAGAAGGCAAATCATTTCTCCGAAACTAAATGTAAGTCTTTTTTATTTTTGTATTATTTATATATGGTTTCAAAAATATATATGTTTTCCTTTTTTATTTTCCCCTAACCCCACCACACCTCTCCTAATTGGAGTAAACTAATGGACATCAACACTTAGGACTCTACTTCCAGCTTTTATACAATGTATTTTACAATAGTTCACTTTTGTTTGTTTTTAATCCCTAAATATAAGTGTTGATATTAGTTGGCACAGGGTCTTTTCTGCAATTTTGAGCAATTTTATTAGTGTAAAACAATATTTCCGCAATTTTGGGGGAATAGACAATATAGCTCAGTATTTTAATTATTTKTTTTAAACCGCCATTATTGCTCAACCTTATCAAGGGTGTCAATCATTTTGATCTCCACTGTATACAGGTATTACACTGGCTATGACTGTAATGAGCTCCGCCCCAAACAAGACCAAATTAGGTTGGGCAGGACCGGATCAATTCTGAACTAATTAACAAGTTTAGACATCACAGTACAGCACATCACAGTAGAGTACAGTATAGTAAAGTATAGTTCAATACAGTACAGTAGAATACAGTAGAGTAAAATACAGTGCATTATACTGTACTCTAGTGTGCTCTACTGTACTGTACTGAACTCTACTTTTCTTTACTGTGCTGCGCCGTCCAAATTTGTGAAACAACCTTATTGTGTTTTGATGTATTTGGAATACTTTTTATTTTTTATTCAGGTAGATGTTTTCTAAGACCATTTTCCCACCTGTTTGTCCAGAAATCAAATCCATTATGTATGCCTAATTTTAAAGATGGAAAATGGTAGAAAAATACCTACATTTCCCCAAAATTATAGTATTAGCTTTCATTTGGCACCCAATTTGATATGCTCCTATAAACATCACYTTGATGCTTCTGGGTCCTTTTTACATGGAAATGGAAATATCTTAACTGACAAGGATCAGATTGTTTTGTCTCTATGGACAATTAGCACTGATGTGAATTACCAGTACTGCTCTATGGGAGACCCCAAAAGATAACATCTCTTGAACATTTGATGTGAATGAATTTGACACCACTGTCTCTGTCCTGTCTGCCCTCTCAGAGCTGTGGGGGACTTCCTCTTCTCTGTCAGTTCATTGTACTTCCTGCCTTGATCAGTCATGGATCAGACACACACATAGGATTGTCTACCGTTCCCCAGCCATGAGTATTTAGCACCTCTGAACAGAGTCCGGGCTGAAGTTTGTACTTGTTCACATATAGCCGATCTCGGCAAAGTACTTGAGTTTCATGTTTTAATGTCACATGCACAACAAGTACAGTGAAATTACTTTCTTGCTAGCTCTAACCCCAACAATGCAGTAATAAATAATCATGTAAAACTAAAAATAACAAGGTTGAACAAAAACACAAGATATAAAAATAAGAAATTAAAAGCAATTTACAGCTGGTACTTGTTTTATCAGCTTTAGGCCTTTGGCTGATTGAGGAGGAAAATAAGAGACAAAGACGAAAGATTAGTAGATAATGGGTTAAGTCATGGATACTGCAGCGTTAGGATCAATTTGCATATCCACATTTTTGCCGTGAGCTGGAATCACATGAAATATCTGATTTCAAGAATTTTGCCCGACTCTTTCCTGAGCAGTTTCACATGTTGAAAGAGTAGGTCACTCCACTCATCCAGAGGCCGAATAAAAACTACAGGGATTGCATCTTGGTGGGAGAACGTCTCACGACTACGCTGTGATTCTTGGCAATGGGTAAGCTAATAACGTTTTCGAAAGACACAACAAACTMGTTTTCATGAGCTATAGTAATAGCTAGCTAGTAACATAAGCTGGTTGACTAACATTTTCAGCCAGAAAAGATAAATAGCTAGCTTAAGCTAGCTAATGTTGTAGCTATACCATGGATGGCGTATACTTGAACAAAACACTTGGCTAGATGGCTATCGTCAAACAATGTTGGTTGATTATAACATATTTGCCTAGTTAYATAAAGGTTAAAAATCAACATTGATACTTGGCTTCATATAGTTCTGAGTATAGTATAGTTATAGCTTTGAGGTTGGCCAGACAACATTTGTTTACAATTTCTGTTTTGATCTGCCATCACCTAATGGGTCTACCAGTTGTACTGTGAGCAGTTAGATGCGTTCATTTGGGTTTGACATGATCTCTGGAGTTGATGTGATAAATATTGCCTTTCCACCCTCTAAAATGCATTGTGTTTTCTATTCTGTTTTTCGGTGCCCAGACGCAGTAGACGAGTGGTAGGAAGTAGCCCTTGGATTCCAACAGCAACGAGATTCTCCTCTTTGTTGAGGAGCATTGGATGGAAACCATGTAACCACGGCCTGGATCCATATTATACAATTACACAACTCTATTATGCTGATGGTACTGGTGGACAGCGATTACAGGTGCCTGTACGTTGATGTTGGATACAATGGACAGGTTTTGAATGGCGGGCTGTTTGGCAAGATGTTCTTTACAGGATGCCTGTAAAGAAGAGGACCGCCAACATCCCTGCTGCTGCGCCACCTTCCTGACACCGACCATCTGGCTCCATACACTATCGCTGCAGATTAGGTATTTCCCCTGAGGCCGACCTCATGAAGCCATATCCACAATGGCAAGTTGAAGACCCCTAAAAAGGTCTTCAACTACAGGTTGTCATGTGCTCGGAGGGTCATGGAAAATGCCGTTGGCAGCCTAGCTAATAGTTTCAGAGTCTTCCTGACCACCATCAACCTTCATCTCGAGAGAGTGGTGGAACTTTTGTTGCCTTGCTTCGCTTTACACAACTTCCTGCAGAGTGAGTGCATGGACCGATACAAAAATGACATTGTTGACATGGATGGGGCCAATCATGAAACTTTCCCAGGAAGATGGAGAGAAGACCCTCTCCTACCGCACTACTCTCTGCCATACACCACTAATACTGAAGTGATAGCTAAGCAGCACAGAGACACACTCCGCAGTTACTTCATGTCAGTGCATGCAGTGCATTTTCAGTGGGACAAAATAACTACAGCCTAGCCCATTTGATTGGAAATTAAGCCCAGCCGTCACCACCARAGTCATTCATGTGGCATGTTTAAAAGCAAAGAGCATGCATGTTGTTTTGTTCAGAAAACTGAGTGTACACATTTTWACTTATTCTGTGCTGGTGTTTAAGTTGGTTGTAACCCCATGCGAGACAAAAACAACATTAACATGCTACTTTGCCTGTCTGTTTCTGGCTTGTTTAGATTTTTATTGTTCCATCACATACAATATGTCATAACTTTGTACACAACACTGAGTAAGAATGATCAACAAATGATTCTTTAGCGAGCCAGAATGCAATACTAGCCACCCAAGCCTTGATTAAAGGAAAGGAAGATGCCTAATCAGTTGCACAACTGAATGCCTTCAACTGAAATGTGTCTTCCATATTTAACCCAACCCCTCTGAATCAGAGAGGTGCGGGGGGGCTGCCATAATCAACATCCACATCTTCAGCGCCCGGGGATGAAATGCAGATTTTGACCTTGTCACGTCAGGGATTTGATCCAGCAACCTTTCGGTTACTGGCCCACCACTCTAACCACTAGGCTACCTGCTGCCATTAGAATGTGTGTATGATCTACGCATCTCCAGGCCCATTAAACTGGAATGGTTTGTTTTAAATCTGCAAATCAAGAACACACAGAGACTACTTTTGTTTAGCATGTGMAATATGAAGATAGAATTAGGCATGTTCCTCCTTCATCTGATGGAACTGACTAGCCAGGCAGATCTTAAGAATAGTTACAGATTTAAACCCTGCAAAAGTCTGAGCTTCTTTATTTTGTGATAAGTGCAGTGCCTTCGGAAGTATTCAGACCCCTTCCCTTTTTTCCAACAGAAATACCTTATTTACATAAGTATTCAGTCTCTTTGCTATGAGACTCGAAATTGAGCTCAGGTGCATCCTGTTTTCATTGATCATCCTTGAGATGTTTCTACAGTTGGATTTGGAGTCCACCAGTGGTGACTTCAATTGATTGGACATGATTTGGAAAGGCACACACCTGTCTATATAAGATCCCACAGTTGACAGTGCATGTCAGAGTGAAGACCAAGCCACGAGGTCAAATTAATTGTCCGTAGAACTCAGAGACAGGATTGTGTCAAGGTTCAGATCTGGGGAAGGGCACCAAAAAYATMTCTGCAGCATTGAAGGTCCCCAAGAACACAGTGGCCTCCATCATTCTTAAATGGAAGAAGTTTGGAACCACCAAGACTCTTCCTAGAGCTGGCCGCCCYGCCAAACTGAGCAATCGGGGGAGAATGGCTTTGGTCAGGGAGGTGACCAAGAACCCGATGGTCACTCTGACAGAGCTCCGGTTCCTCTGTGGAGACGAGAGAAACCTCCAGAAGGACAATCATCTCTGCAGCACTCCACCAATCAGGCCTTTACGGTATAGTGGCCAGATGGAAACCACTCCTCAGTAAAAGGCACATGACAGCCCGCTTGGAGTTTGTCAAAAGGCACCTAAAGGACTCTCAGACCATGAGAAACAAGATTATCTAGTCTGACGAAACCAAGATAGAACTCTTTGGCCTGAATGCCAAGCGTCACGTCTGGAGGAATCCTGGCACCATCCCTACGGTGAAGAATGGTGGTTGTAGCATCATGCTGTGGGGATGTTTTTCAGTGGTAGGGACTGGGAGACTAGTTGGGATAAAGGGAAAGATGAACGGAGCAAAGTACAGAGACATCCTTGATGAATACCTGCTCCAGAGCACTCAGGACCTCAAACTGGGGCGAAGGTTCACCTTCCAACAGGACAACAACCCTGAGCACACAGCCAAGAAAATGCAGGAGTGGCTTCGGGACAAGTCTCTGAATGTCCTTGAGTGGCCCAGCCAGAGCCCGGACTTGAACCCGATCTAACATCTCTGGAGAGACCTGAAAATAGCTGTGCAGCGACACTCTCCATCTAACCTGACTGAGCTTGACAGGATCGGCTGAGAAGAATAGGAGAAACTCCTCAAATACAGGTGTGCCAAGCTTGTAACTTCATACCCAAGAAGACTTGAGGCTGTAATTGCTGCCGAAGGTGCTTCAACAAAGTACTGAGTAAAGGGTCTGAATACTTATGTAAATGTGATATTTCAGTTTTAAATTTTTTATGAACTTGCTAGGTTGGCTCGTCAGGCTCCCATGCCTCAGCCAGCTCGACAGGTTCCCGCTCCCCAGCCGGCTCTACAAGTTCACGTGCCTCAGCTGGCTCTACAGGTTCCCGCGCCTCAGCAGAAGCGACCGGCCCGCTCCTCTGGTCGGCGTTCTGTGGCTGGAGCCGCGCATCAGGGAGGGGGTACTGTCATGTCTACTCCCGCTCCCCCTCTCGAGGTGCTCGATGTTGCCAGTTTACTCATTATTACGCACACCTTCCACAATTGTTATGAGTACCTGCGCCTCATGAGACTCACCTGGACTCCATCACCTCCCTGATCACCTCCCCTATATCTATCACTCCCTTTGGGAGTTATTGCATTATTGACTCTGTTTCTGTGTTTCATGTCTGTATGCTACTAGTGTTTCTTGTTTTGTTCCGTTATTTATTAAATTCACTCCCTGTACTTGCTTCCCGATTCTTAGTTTATACGTTACACCCCAATCCCAGAGTTGTTGTGGTTGTGCTGACTGGTGCTGGTCTGGTCCTCATCTGTGGGCATTGGGGTAAAAATGCAGGCTGTGCTGGGCTAGGGCTCGCCCTCCTCCATGAGCGCGGGGTTCCAATGGACGCTGTTGTTCGGTAGCTGGCCATCATACGTGGGCGAGGGGGTCCCACTAGGTAGGCTGTATCTGTCCTCCTCGGGACTATCCTAAGGAACACATTTTTGGGGGGGAATGTACACTGAACAAAAATATAAACACAACATGTAAAGTGTTGCTCCTGTTTCATGTGCTGAAATAAAATATCCCAGAAATGTTACATAGGTTTTTTCTCAAATTTTTGGGCACAAATTTGTTTTCATCCCTGTTAGTGAGCATTTCTCCTTTGCCAAGATAATCCACCCACCTGACAGGTGTGGCATATCAAGAAGCTGATTAAYCAGCATGATCATTACACAAGTGCACCTTGTGCTGGGGACAGTAAAAGACCATAAACTGCCTCCAACTTCGTTTTAGATAATTTGGCAGTACATCCAACCGACCTCACAACCGCACACCTCCCCACGTGTAACCATGCCAGCGCAGGACCTCCACATCTGGCTTCTTCAACTGCAGGATCGTCTGAGGGAAGGGGGGTGGGTGGGTGCTGAGGAGTATTTCTGTCTGTAATAAAGCCCTTTATTGGGGAAAAYCTCATTCTGATTGGCTGGGCCTGGCTTCCCAGTGGATGGGCCTGGCTGCCAACTGWGTGGGCCCATGGCTGTACCKCTGCCCAGTCATGTGAAATCCATAGATTAGGCCCTAATGAATTCATTTCAATTGATTGATTTCTTTCTATGAACTGTAACTCAGTAAAATCATTGTAATTGTTTTATGTTGCGTTTATATTTTTGTTCAGTATAGCTACATACCCACACTTTCATATCAAAGCAGCAGGATCTGATCTTATGTGAACAAGTTGCTTCAATTGATGTTTATTTACCTGGGAGTTCAAGCTGGATACAGAGGCTCTCTGCTTATATGGGGCACCAGAAAGTGCAGTATCTGAAAGATGAAGATTTGTCATCCCGTGCCCCTTCCATTAGCACTACCCAAGGGCGCCGCCTTCCTGGCCTTGGTGTAATGTGTCCTGTCTTCCATCTTGTTTCCACTGAAAGTAAAAGCAAAGGGGAAATATTGAACAGTGTTTTCATGAGGAAAGAGCACGATCTTCTGCAAATCATTCAAGCTTTATGGACTTTGAGCCAATCTCTTCAAAGTCAAGTTGTCAGCCGCTYTGGAGCATTGTGATTCTACAAGTGGAAATGTCAGGGTCGTCTCTATCAAGTAGGTACACCTTTTGTTCTAGCAAGAGAAGGAAAGGCCTCCTACTGTGATAAGTACCTTACGGCAGTCAGATTCCCGGTGTGTTTCACACTTTAGGAGCTGGACAATTTCTCTTTAAACTTCTGACAAAACTCTTTTGGTGACCAGTTTTTAACTCACAACTTGCAAAATATGTAGTAGCTTGTCTCTCCGTRGACCAAGTTCATATGCATTTGCTCTGCACAGTATCTATTAATGGTCTTTAATGCAATTTGACACTGTATTTATGCATTCAAAATGTGCTTTGAATAATATTTTTTTATGAATGCGTGTCCATTTTCACTGTATGGATCCCACACCATGACATTTCCAACATAACTACTTCACACAGCCCCTCCGCCTTGGTCGGTTAGCAATTTGCCTTTTAAGCACAATGCATTGTGGGATCCAACTGTTTAATCCTGGGGCATTAGAAAGGAGGATACATTCCTGCTGGCAAAAGAATTGCCCTCTCGCTACGGAGGTGACTCGGGAACATCCCAATTACCACTCTTACCAGACCTCTGCCATCACTCTTMAGAGTGGAAGGAAGACTACCTTGTTAAAGAAGGGGTGGAGGAAGAAGAGCGAGTGATTTGACCTTGGCCATCTGTCTGTAGGAGAGTGCCGATAGGACAAATGCGACGTGCATGTAAAGCAGCAGGTCCCGTCTGAATGCAGACTCACTGCCATGCTCCACCACGCACTGCATGGTCATACTGCCAGGCCAGCCCTGCAGCAGACAGGATGATATAAGGTCTGACAAGAGCGATCAATATTTGAACAGATATGAATCCCCAATAATGACTTTTGAGGTGTATTTGAAATTATGTGGATCTGGGCTGAACAACAAGCGTGACATCAATCATTACACACTCYTCCTCTTTTAGCCCACAGCTCTGAGGGGAAGGAGGGGAAGGCGGGGAAGGAGGGCCAGTAGAGAGGGGTTGGACTGGTTATCTCAGTATTCAAAGTCAAAATAATGTACTTCTGTATTCCTCCCCAGGAGTGGAAATCAATGGGAAAACTTTGCAGAGCTCCTGGACTGTCCATGCTGTGTTGGCAGGCAGGGTGTGCGTGCTGTTGGACAAAGACTGGTTTCTTTTTTTACTGCCGTGTGTGTGTGTGGAGTTTATATTGTCTGATATGTTTGTTTGTTTCACTAGAGCAGCAGGTAACACAGACCCCCGTCTTTGTCCTAACGAGTCCCTCTCGACTCTCCAAATGCAACATTGACTGAACAGCTACTGTTTTTCACTATGAGTGTGTGTGTGTGTGTGTGTGTGTGTGTGTGTATCTGTGTCTGTGCACTGCATTCGTCTTTGCTTTTGTGTCAGTGTTTCTGTGATAGTGGATTATCTGGACGCATGCCGGAGGCTCAGTGTGTTATGACTAGTGGTGTAACGGTACACGTATTACCGACACATTCGTATGGGGTCCTCGGTTTGGTCCGAACTGTGAACCCGAATGAATACATGAACAAATACACACATATCATACATACATATATGTATATATACAGTACCAGTCAAAAGTTTGGACACACCTACTCATTCAAGGATTTTTCTTTATTTTTTACTATTTTATACATTGAAGAATCATAGTGAATGCATCAAAACTATGAAACAACACATATGGAATCATGTAGTAAGCAAAAAAGTGTTAAACAAATCAAAATATATTTTATATTASAGATTCTTCAAAGTAACCACCCTTTACCTTGATGACAGCTTTGCACTTGTTGGCTGCTTTTCCTTCACTCTGCGGTCCAACTCATCCCAAACCATCTCAATTGGGTTGTGTTTGGGGGATTATGGAGGCCAGGTCATCTGATGCAGCAGTCCATCATTCTCCTTCTTGGTCAAATAGCACTTACACAGCCTAAAGGTGTGTTGGGTCATTGTCCTGTTGAAAAACAAATGATAATCCCACTAAGCGCAAACCAGATGGGATTCTAAATAAATCATAGACAGTTTCACCAGCAAAGCACCCCCACACCATCACACCTCCTCCTCCATGCTTCACTGTGGGAACCACACATGCGGAGATCATCCGTTCACCTACTCTGCGTCTCAAAAAGACATGGCGGTTGGAACCCAAAATCTCAAATTTGGTCTCATCAGACCAAAGGACAGATTTCCACCTGTCTAATGTCCATTGCTTGTGTTTCTTGGCCCAAGCAAGTCTCTTCTTCTCATTGGTATCCTTTAGTAGTGGTTTCTTTTCAGCAATTCGACCATGAACGCCTGATTCACGCAGTCTCCTCTTAACAGTTGATGTTGAGGTTTGTCTGTTACTTGTACTCTGTGAAGCATTTGTTTGGGCTGTAATTTCTGAGGCTGGTAACTCTAATGAACTTATCCTCTGCAGCAGAGGTAACTTTGGGTCTTCCTTTCCTGTGGCAGTCCTCATGAGAGCCAGTTTCATTATAGCGCTTGATGGTTTTTCKGACTGCACTTGAAGAAACTTACAACGTTCTTGAAATGTTTCATATTGACTGACCTTCATSTCCTATAGTAAGGGTGGACTGTCGTTTCTCTTTGCTTATTTGAGCTGTTCTTGCCATAATATGGACTTGGTCTTTTACCAAATAGGGCTATCTTCTGTATATCTCCCCTACCTTGTCACAACACAACTGATTAGCTCAAACGCATTAAGCAGGAAAGGATTTCCACAAGTTAACTTTTAACAAGGCACACCTGTTAATTGAAATGCATTCCAGGAAATTCATTCCTCATGAATCTGGTTGAGAGAATGCCAGGAATGTGCAAAGCTGTCATCAACGCAAAGGGTGGCTACTCAAATATCAAATATGTTTTTATTTGTTTAACACTTTTTTGGTTACTACATGATTCCAAATGTGTAATTTCATGGTTTTGATGTCTTCACTATTATTGTACAATGTATAACATACTACAAATAAAGACAAACCTTTGAATGAGTAGGTGTGTCTAAACTTTTGACCGGTACTGTATATGCTATGCTTATGCTGTGTTGTATGCCCCTTGAGTAAATCTGAYKTGAAAAAACCATTGAAGGCATCGTATCTCTTGAAATACATATTTCAACTATAAGAGAAAGTGATATCCACATTGGGTCCTGGGGCAAATCTTAATGCATTGCCTATATCCCTGTGGAGCACATCATTGATTTGTCTGTGGTTCATAGTAGTAGTTGTAGATGATTGAATTGTGCTGAATATACGACGCATTAGGTGTGTTCTCCAAGGGTGATATTCTGACACCGGAAGTGTTCGTTTCCTATTTTAACCACAAACAGCCATAAATAAGACCGTAATGCGTCCGAGACTGGATATTTACGGCCGATCTAATCAGAGATAAATAGAAATCTCTCACCAATTTATTGACAGGATGCATAATTTATTGGACGTTTGTTTATAAATCACCACACAGAGTTGTATTTCTGTGGTATTTACTCATATGTCCCTAAGGTCACCATCTCACAGTTCACCTTTCCACTCTTCTGTCCACAGGATTCTCAGTAACAACAAGATCTCACTACTGAGAAACGCCTCCTTCTTTGGCCTGACAATCCTGGAGAAACTGTAAGTAAGCCATCTGCTGCAGGGAATTTTTCTGTTTGTCCTCCCCTGAGCCATAATAGCTGTCATCATGAAAATGACCCTGCCTGCGCTGTGGAAGGGACAGTGCAAAGGGACAGCCATGGGAGCTAGGGTAACGCTCAAGGGGCGGTTGTTGTTAATGCTAGCCCAAATCAAGTCGTTGACTGCATCCACCTTCAAGCCACCACACTTAACCTCAATTGCCTGAGTCAATGTCTTAAAATGCATAATACATAAATTGTAAGTCGGTACAATTTGGCTTTGTAATGTGATGGGGCACTGATTGTGATGATAACTCTGCTGTCAGTTGAGATGTCACCGTGGTCTGCATACAAATTAATTTCTAAGTCAAATTTCTCCTTGTGGCCAATAAAGTATATCATATCATATATACAGTATATATAATATATGTGACCCACCACCTGGATTCAGTCCTACAGCATGTAGCAAATTTTGAAATGGTGTGTTTTACATTGGATAAATTGGATTTACAGTAGATAAAATTAGAGATGGTATATCATACACTGCAATTGAGGAAAAATGGGAAAGTCAATCTGCTTTGAAAGTTGATAAACTTGTAACCCCACTTTTMAGAAAATGGCCCTTGTYTGTTTTGGTACACCTACTGGAGAGCTTTACTTTGTTCTACACCCATTCAACATCGTTCACTCCCTCTTAAGCCTTAGCCCCACCCATCTCTTTAAGGATACCCATGTGGGGCCATGTGCTAAACAGAGTGAGTAGTGTAGTAAATAACCAATGATTTCAAGACTGAAAGTGGTCAAAGTAGTAGCATACAATAAGGAAAAACTCCAGGTAAAAATACACTGTTAGCTAGTACTTGGCCTATATCCTAATCTGACTTTGATGCAGGTCATGTTGTTCTTCACATTACCATCTCTGGTAAACACACACTATGTCAAATAAAATCTAAGTTTATTTGTCACATGCACAGGATACAGAAGGTGTAAACGATACAGTGAAATTATTACTTGCATAGATGCAAAAATGGAAAGTGTCCAGATAAAAATATTGTATAAATATTTTATAATTATAAGATGACACTTACCCAGACACACTTGTCTAAATTGATGGGTCATGTGAAGGAAATTATATAACCACCTCCCCCAGCCACATCCACCTAAATGGATGGGTCACTATTGTCTAGACATGTACACGTGTTCATGAAATACAATAGAGGGGCCTAATCACCCCCAGACACACCTGGCTAACTTGATGGGTCATGTAATCATCTGGCGAAGTGGAGTCTTTTGTTTAGACAAATAGCTAGCTAGCTATATGTTTGTAATGTTTGTATTGGTAGTAGTATGAGTTGGGATTATGCTAGCTAGCTAAACAAAGAACCGGGATAATCCCAACTCATACTATTACCAATACAAACATTGTCATAGCTGGAGTATGAATCTGCAGGAAGCTAAAGCTAACCAACTAGGTTCAGTGTTGGTTAGCTAACATTAGGCTATAACTAGCAATGCAAATGGGTTTCTGATTCGAATAATATTACTACTCAGATCATACATGTAATGTTAGCTAGTGAGCCAGCAAGCTAATGTTAGCTAGCTAGCTAACAGTACGCTTTAACTTGCAATGAAAACAACTTTCTGACAAAATTAGAAAATTAGAAACTACATCTGAAAATGTAGCTAGACTCTTACCCATATACATGGATGAATGCTTCACGGCAGACTGMAACCATTTAACTCTGTTTTGTTTGTAGSTACATCTTMTTTYGCCAGTGTGTCAAGTCCTTCCAGTTCACACTCACTGTTGCGTGTGCAGAAAGTAGCCCATCACAACTTTTTCGAACTGATCTGTCGATAGCGCCTGCTAAATTCAGGGCATCAATGTTGTTGAGAAAAGTAGCAAAACTTTTGTAGTTCTCGATGGCTCACGTTATATCTTTCAAAAACGCTGTGGTAGAAAGGACTATTAACACATACTGAGCAGCTCACGTTATAGACAGAAGCAWGCTATATGGCAGACCAATCCAAACMTATCTCCCGGCATGTCCAGCCCATTAATTATCTAYGCCAATCATAGCTATCGGGAAGGTACCTATCTTTTAAATCAATTAGGCTTGTAATAAAACATTGTCTTTGTATTTACAGATGGAATACAAGTTTGTTATTAAGGCACATGAAAGTTCACATGTTCCAGAAGGCATTTCTGCCAAAACATAAAAAAAAAGAAAAAAATGAAGACGTTCAAATGACTCTCCTGTGATGTATTGACGTGTGAGATATGCCTAACTTCCTGAAACGGATCACATGTGTGTGTATATATATACAGTATATATATACAGTGCCTTCTGAAAGTATTCAGACCCCTTGACATTTTTTGTTGTTGTTACATTACAGTCTTAATCTCAAAGGGATTAAATAACTACAAATCSTCAGCAATCTACACCGATCACTGTACCTGTACACAGCCTATCTGTAAATAGCACGCCCAACTACCTCATCCCCATARTGTTATTTCTTTTTTTTTGCTCTTTTGCACCCCAGTATTTCTACTTGCACATCATCATAATTTGCACATCTATCATTCCAGTGTTTAATTGCTAAATTGTAATTATTTCGCCTCTATGGCCTATTTATTGCCTTACCTCCCTAATCTTACTACATTTGCACACACTGTACATAGATTTTTCTATTGTGTTATTGACTGTARGTTTGTTTATCCCATGTGTAACTAACTCTGTTGTTTTTGTCGCACTGCTTTGCTTTATCTTGACCAGGTCGCAGTTGTAAATAAGAACTTGTTCTCAACTGGCCTACCTGGTAAATAAAGGTGAAAATAAATGTTTAAAAATAATAAAATAATAAACACATAATGACAAGCGAAAACAGTTTTTTGAATTTTTTGCAAATGTTAAAAAAATGAAAAGACACAAATACATTATTTACATAAGTATTCAGACCTTTGCTATGAGACTCGAAATTGAGCTCAGGTGCATCCTGTTTCCATTGATCATCCTTGAGATGTTTCTACAACTTGTTTGGAGTCCACTTGTGGTGAATTCAATTGATTGGACATGATTTGGAAAGGCACACACCTGTCTATATAAGGTCCCAGTTGACAGTCATGTCAGAGCAAAAAACCAAGCCATGAGGTCAAAGGAATTGTCCGTAGGGCTCCAAGAACAGGATTGTGTCGAGGCACAGATCTGGGGAAGGGTACCAAAACATTTCTGTAGCATTGAAGTTTCCAGAGAACACAGTGGCCTCCATCATTCTTAAATGGAAGAAGTTTGGAACCACCAAGACTCTTCCTAGAGCTGGCCGCCCAGCCAAACTGAGCAATCGGGGGAGAAGGGCCTTGGTCAGGGAGGTGACCAAGAACCCGATGGTCACTCTGACAGAGCTCTAGAGATCCTTTGTGGAGATGGGAGAACCTTCCAGAAGGAAAACCATCTCTGCAGCACTCTACCAATCAGGCCTTTATGTTAGTGGCCAGACGGGAACCACTCTACAGCAAAAGGCACAAAACTGCCCTCTTGGAGTTTGCCAAAAGGCACCTGAAGACTCTCAGACCATGAGAAACAAGATTCTCTGGTCTGATGAAACCAGAATTAAACTCGTTGGTCTGAATGCCATGCATCACATCTGGAGGAAACCTTACACCATCCCTACGGTGAAGCGTGGTGGTGGCAGCATCATGCTGTGAGGATGCAGGGACTGGGAGACTAGTCAGCATTGAGGTAAAGATGAACGGAGCAAGGTATGAAGAGATCCTTGACAAAAACCTGCTCCAGTGCGCTCAAAACCTCAGACTGGAGCGAAGGTTCATCTTCCAACAGGACAATGACCCTAAGCACACAGCCAAGACAACGCACAAGTGACTTCGGGACAAGTCTCGGAATGTCCTTGAGTGGCCCAGCCAGAGCCTGGACTTGAACCCGATCGAACATTTCTGGAGAGGACTGAAAATAGCTGTGCAGCAACGCTCCCCATATAACCTGATAGAGCTTGAGAGTATTTGTAGAGAAGAATGGGAGAAACTCCCCAAATACTGGTGTGCCAAGCTTGTAGCGTCATACCCAAGAAGACTGGAGGCTGTAATCGCTGCCAATGGTGCTTCAACAAAGTTCTGAGTAAAGGGTCTGAATACTTACATTTTTTTACAAGAACTTCTAAAAACCTCTTTTTGCTTTGTCATTATGGGGTATTGTGTGTAGATTGATGAGGGGGAAAATTATAATTTACCCCCAGGGGTATGCGCAATGCCATTGGGGGTACGCCAAATAAAAATGTAATTGACATTTACATTTTTAAAGTTTTTTATTTTTTTATTTTTTTCACATTTTCAAACAGTCCATTTATATTTTCTAATGGGGCTATACATTTGGGTGAGGTTTTTTTCTTGCCTGAGTAGTCTCATTTCACTGCCAAAAATAAAAATAGTGTGTAGTGTTCAGCGAAATAACAACACAATGTCAAATACAGGTAGCCTAGTCAAATAATTAACATCCAATCACATTAACCATTACTCTCTTGCGGCAATTCCACTAACAGTCAGTATGTAGCCAAACGTAGCTGCTGCTCATTCCATTTGCTCGAAAATGGATAAATGGTAAAGAAAAGTAGGGCCTGCACCTGTCGACAACACAAATTGTTCTGCTCCACGAGCACATCCAATGCTAGCATCAGTAATTCTACATTTGTTGTTAGCCCAGCTAGCGTGGACACTGACAGTTGTGAATCTGATGCAGCTGAAGAGCTACTGCCCCCTTACCCGGGAAAGCACCGAACAACAGACAGGGACGTTGGATCATCGAAGAGGCGCAAATGTGATGAGAACTACATTGATTTGGGGTTCACTTATATTGGGAGTAGTGCCTTTCCTCAGCCACAGTGGGATATATGTACAAAAGTACTATCTCACAACTCAATGAAACGCAGACATTCAGAAACAAAACATGCCAATTTGGAAAATAAGCCACGTGATTTTTTTTTGCTAGAATTAAGACGACTTTCGAGTAGTAAGACATGTATAAAAGCAACAGATACCATTAATAAGAAAGGGCTAGAAGCGTGTTATATGGTGAGCTACTGAGTGGCTAGGACAGGCAAGCCCCATACTATTGTGGAGGACTTAATTCTTCCTGCTGCCGCGGATATGGCTGGGACAATGCTGGGGGAAAAGGCCAAAAACTAAACAGACAATGACTTCATCAAACAACACTGTTTCACGACGCATCAGTGACATGGCAGGAGATGTTTTGAAACAATAACTGCTTCGCATACAAGCCAGTGAATTCTATGAGTTACAGCTGGATGAGTCAACAGACGTGGCTGGCCTGGCAGAGCTCCTAGTACATGTCCATTACGTTTATGGGGGGTCAATTAAGGAAGACAGGCTCTTCTGCAAACCACTGCAAGCCAGGACAACAGGAGAGGATATTTTTAAAGTACTGGACAGCTTTGTGACATCAAATGGACTTTGGTGGTCTAGATGTGTTGGTGCAAAAGCCATGACAGGGAGACATAGTGGAGTGGTAACGCGTGTGCAAGCAGTTGCTCCCGATGCCACTTGGGTACACTGCAGCATCCACTGAGAGGCTCTTGCTGCCAAGGGAATGCCTGACAGCTTGAAATACATTTTGGACACTACAGTGAAAATGGTTAACTTTGTTAATGCAAGGCCCCTGAACTCTTGTGTATTTTCTGCTCTATGCAATGATATGGGCAGCGACCATGTAACGCTTTTACACCATACAGAATTGCGCTGGTTATCAAGGGGCAAAGTATTGACATGTTTTTTTTTATTGAGAGACAAGCTTAAAGTTTTCTTTACTTACCATCATTTTCACTTGTCTGACCGCTTGCATGATGCCGAGTTTCTCACACGACTGGCCTATCTMMGTGATGTTTTTACTCGCCTGAATGATCTGAAACTAAGATTACAGGGACTCTCCACAACTATTTTCAATGTGCGGGACAAAATTGAGGCTATGATTAAGAAGTTGGAGCTCTTCTCTGTCTACATTAGCAAGGACAACCCACAGGTCTTTCCATCATTGTATGATTTTTGGTGTGCAAATGAACTCAAGCTTACAGACAATGTCAAATGTGATATAGCGAAGCACCTGAGTGAGTTGGGTGCGCAATTACGCAGGTACTTTCCCGAAACGGATGACACAAACAACTGGATTCATTATCCCTTTCATACCCTGCCTCTAGTCCACTTACCGATATCTGAACAAGAGGGCCTCATCGAAATTGCAACAAGCGGTTCTGTGAAAATTGTATTTAATCAGAACCCACTGCCAGATTTCTGGATTGGGCAGCGCTCAGAGTTTCTTGCCTTGGCAAATCATGCTGTTAAGACACTGATGCCCTTTGCAACCACGTGCCTATGTGAGAGTGGATTCTCGGCCCTCACTAGCATGAAAATTAAATACAGGCACAGACTGTGTGGAAAGGATTTAAGACTGAGACTCTCTCCAATACAACCCAACATTGCAGAGTTATGTGCATCCTTTCAAGCACACCCTTCTCATTAACCTGTGGTGAGTTATTCACCATTTTTGATGAACAAATAAGGTTTTATATGTAAGATGGCTAAATATAGAGCAAAATTATTGATTATTATTATTTGTGCCCTGGTCCTATAAGAGCTCTTTGTCACTTCCCACGAGCCGGTTTGTGACAAAAACTCACTCTCATTCTTATGTTTAATAAATGTATCGTATAGTGTGTCAGGCTTATAATGATGGCGAAAAACAACATTTGAGAGTGCGCTGACCCTGGTGCAAGAGGGGGTACACAGCTGGAGGTTGACTGTTTATAGGGGTACGGGACTATAAAAAGTTTGGGAACCACTGCTCTYCAACATTACGAATAATCTTCCAGCGATCACACACTGGTTAATATTCAATGTTGCATACAGTGTCTCTACTGGATGTCGTAGAATCCTGTTTCGTGCTTAACCCTTGACATTCCATTCCAATTTGATGAGTAATCCKTTTCTTTATCCCTCATGTCTTTTAATGATGACCCTCCCTGTACTGTTTAGAGAATGATGTCATCGGTCTCAGTGTGATTGAGTTGTGCCATTAAGGACTGACCCTCTGATGATATACCCCGCTGATTTGATGSATAGACAATAGCTACTGGTCCAGATCCAGGTCAAGGTTCTTCATCTATTCTGTGACTTTTGACCTCATGGCTGCCAGCTGTAGCTATTGGCAGCGCCTGCCGCCTGTGCTCTTACGAGCGGTGGGTGCCAAAGCACTGCTTGCAGGTGCCCTTAGTGAGTGGGCTGTGGCGGCCAGCTGTTGCAAAGTCTGCCGTTTGGCACCCAGAGGGCCGTGGTGCTGACTAACAAGCTTACCCAGCACAGTCTGTGATGCTACTCTACCACACTGTGACCAGAGTCCTCATTACTGTACCCTGGATCTGGAAYAAAGAGGATGTATCTAGACACATTAGGATGAGGCTGAGCTGATGATTATGCAGCATATTGCTTGGTTACTCAAGCATTTGAGGGTCTGGCATGCATGCACCATCTGTGCTGCTGTGTTGTGTGGACTCTACCACTGTGAGTGTAACAGAGTGTCCCATTACTGTACCCTGGAACTGGAAGAGGAGCAGAGGTAGTTGGACATATTAGAATGACACTGGGCTGATGATTATACAGCACATTTCCTGGTGATTACTCACTAATTTGAGGGCATGGAATATGGTTCTGATCGTTTTGAAGATGATATCATGGTATGATTATTGAGCTGCTGCCTATGTACCATTGATTGGCATATATTTGCAACCACTTGCTCAAAATTGAGATTTATGTTCGTTGCAATCCTTTTGCCTTTTATGTCACCCATGCTGCAATATGTAGATATCTTTCACCACATCAGAGAAGAGATGTGTTGGGTGGTGGCCTGGGCTCATTATATGTCAAAGTGGGTCAGATTTATAGSATGCATATGAACAAAGCACACCATACATATGTCATGAMTTGACGATTTACCAGTTCAATGCTTTCCCACAATGTAAACTATCCCCATTCCATATAATTACATTTCCTTGAATCCTATGTCGTCACATTGAGAATTCAGTAATAGTATGACCTAAGTAGCATGTAGCAGGCTTGGCATTCAGGCCAAAGAATCTTGTTTCTCATGGTTTGAGAGTCTTTAGGTGGCTTTTGGAAAACTCCAAGTGGGCTGTCCTGTGTCTTTTACTGAGTAGTGGCTTCCGTCTGGCAACTCTACCATAAAGGCCTGATTGGTGGAGTGCAGCAGAGATGGTTGTCCTTCTGGAAGGTTCACCCATCTTCACGGAGGAACTCTGGAGCTCTGTTAGACTGACCATCAGATTCTTGGTCACCTCCCTGACCACGCACTTCCCCCCTGATTGCTCAGTTTGGCCGGGAGGTTAGCTGTAGGAAGAGTCTTAGTGCTTCCAAACTTATTCCATTTAAGAATAATGGAGTTCTTGGGGATCTTCAATGCTGGATACATTTTCTGGTACCCTTCCCCAGATCTGTTTCTCGACAAAATCCTCTCTCGGAGCTCTACGGACAATTCCTTCAACCTCATAACTTTGGTTTTTCCTCTGACATGCACTGTCAACTGTGGGCCTTATATAGGCAGGTGTGTGCCTTTCCAAATCATGTCCAATCAATTGAATTTACCACAGGTAGTATCATGACTCAGGATATGACCCAGATGCAGATACGGGAGGCGGATAGTACAGTTCTCAGATAATTTATTAAAACACGGGGCAGGCAAAGGGCAGGTCGAGGACAGGCAGAGGTTTGTGATCAGGTCAGAGTCAGGCAGGTACAGGATGGCAGGCAGGCTTGGGGTCAGGGCAGGCAGAATGGTCAGAACCGGGAAAAACTAGGAAACAGAACATGAGAAACAGGAAGATGGGAAAGCATGCTGGTAAGACCTGAGAAGACAAGACAAACTGGGAACAGAGAAACAGAGAACACAGGTATAAATACACAAGGGATAATGGGGCAAATTGGCGATACCTGGAGGGGGGTGGAGACAAACACAAAGACAAGTGAAACAGATCAGGGTGTGACAGGTAGACTTAATAAAATAAAATAATGTTGTGCAAAATGTTTTTAAAGGTTTGTTGAAATGTATGATTTTTTAAATATAAATTATAGAATATGGCTGTAACGTAACAAAATGTGGAAGAAGTCAAGGGGTCTGAGTACATTCCGAATGTACAGTGCCTTCGGAAAGTATTCAGACCCTTGACTTCTTCCACATTTTGTTACGTTACAGCCATATTCTAAAATAGATTAAATTTTTAAAATCCTCAGCAATCTACACACAATACCCCATAATGACAAAGCGTTAACAGTAACAGAAATATGATATTTACATAAGTATTCAGACCCTTTGCTATGAGACACGAAACTGAGCTCAGGTGGATCCTGTTGCCATTGATCATCCTTGAGATGTTCCTACAACTTGATTGGAATCCACCTATGGTAAATTCAATTGATTGGACATGAATTGGAAAGGCACACACCTGTCTATGTAAGGTCCCACAGATGACAGTGCATGTCAAAGTAAAAACCAAGCCATGCGGTCAAAGGAATTGTCCGTAGAGCTCAGAGACAGGATTGTGTCGAGGCACAGATCTGGGGAAGGGTACCAAAAAATGTCTGCAGCATTGAAGGTCCGCAAGAACACAGTGGCCTCCATCATTATTAAATGGAAGAAGTTTGGAACCACCAAGACTCTCCCTAGAGCTGGCCGCCCGGCCAAACTGAGCAATCGGGGGAGAAGGGCCTTGGTCAGTGAGGTGATCAAGAACCCGATGGTCACTCTGACAGAGCTCTGGGGTTTCTCTGTGGATATGGCCTTTTTGGTAGAGTGGCCGGATGGAAGCCACTCCTCAGTAAAAGGGACATGACAGCCCGCTTGGAGTTTGCCAAAAGGCATCTAAAGACTCCCAGACTATAAGAAAGAAGATTCTCTGGTCTGATGAATCCAAGATTAAACTATTTGACCTGAATTCCAAGTGTCACGTCTGGAGGAATCCTGGCACCATCCCTACTGTGAATAAGGTTTGATGCCAGGTGCGCGTGATGATTGTTGGTTAGCCGGTGGTTAGTAAACCAGCGACMTCGAAAGCCGGAGGGGAGGAGCGGGAGRAGACATGACACCCTTGACCTTTTCCCACATTAGATTTTTTGTCGGTGGCCRACACYCAATGCCCCATAATGTCAAAGGGGAATTATATTTTGCTTTTGCTTTTTACAAATTAATAAMAAATGAAAAGCTGAACTGTCTTGAGGAAATAAGTATTCAACCCCTTTGTTGTGGCAAGSATAAATACAGTTGAAGTCGGAAGTGTACATACACTTAGGTTGGAGTCATTAAAACTTGTTTTTCAACCACTCCACAAATGTCTTGTTAACAAACTCTTGTTTTGGCAAGTCGGTTAGGACATCTACTTTGTGCATGACACAAGTAATTTTTTCAACAATTGTTTACAGACAGATTATTTCACTTATAATTCACTGTATCGCAATTCCAGTGGGTCAGACGTTTACATACACTAAGTTGACTGTGCCTTTAAACAGCTTGGAAAATTCCAGGAAATGATGTCATGGCTTTAGAAGCTTCTGATAGGCTAATTGACATCATTTGAGTCAATTGGAGGTGTACCTGTGGATGTATTTCAAGGCCTAACTTCAAACTCAGTGCCTCTTTGCTTGACATCATGGGCAAATCAAAAGAAATCAGCCAAGACCTCAGAAAAAAAATTGTAGACCTCCACAAGTCTGGTTCATCTTTGGGAGCAATTTCCAAACACCTGCAGGTACAACGTTCATCTGTACAAACAATAGTACGCAAGTATAAACACCATGGGACCACACAGCCGTCATACCGCTCAGGAAGGAGACGTGTTCTGTCTCCTAGAGATGAACGTACTTTGGTACGAAAAMTGGAAATCAATCCTAGAACAACTGCAAAAGACCTTGTGAAGATGCTGAAGGAAACAGGTACAAAAGTATCTATATCCACAGTTAATCAAGTCCTATATCGACAGAACCTGAAAGGCCGCTCAGCAAGGAAGAAGCCACTGCTCCAAAACCGCCATAAAAAAGCCAGACTACGGTTTGCAACTGCAAATGGGGACAAAGATCGTACTTTTTTGAGAAATGTCCTCTGGTCTGATGAAACAAAAATAGAACAGTTTGGCATTAATGACCACGGGGGTGGCAGCATCATGTTGTGGGGGTGCTTTGCTGCAGGAGGGACTGGTGCACTTCACAAAATAGATGGCATCATGTTGAAAGAAAATGATGTGGATATATTGAAGCAACATCTCAAGACATCAGTCAGGAAGTTAAAGCTTGGTCACAAATGGGTCTTCTAAACGCCCAATGACCCCAAGCATACTTCCAAAGTTGTGGCAAAATGGCTTAAGGACAACAAAGTCAAGGTATTGGAGTGGCCATCACAAAGCCCTGACCTCAATCTGATAGAAAATGTGTGGGCAGAACTGAAAAAGCATGTGTGGGCAAGGAGGCCTACAAACCTGACTCCGTTACACCAGCTCTGTCAGGAGGAATGGGCCAAAATTCACCTAACTTATTGTAGGAAGCTTGTGGAAGGCTACCCGAAACGTTTGACCCAAGTTAAACAATTTAAAGGCAATGCTACCAAATACTAATTGAGTTTATGTAAACTTCTGACCCACTGGGAATGTGATGAAAGAAATAAAAGCTGAAAGAAATATTTCTCTCTGCTATTATTCTGACATTTCACATTCTTAAAATAAAGTGGTGATCCTAACTGACCTAAGACAGTGAGTTTTTACTATTATTAAATGTCAGGAATTGTTAAAAACTGAGTTTAAATGTATTTGGCTAAGGTGTATGTAAACTTCCGACTTCAACTGTAAGTTTAGGAGTTGGCTTAACAAGTCACATAATAAGTTGCATGTGCAATAATAGTGTTTAATATGATTTTTGAATGACTACCTATTTTCTTTACCCCACACATACAATTGTCTGTAAGGTCCCCCAGTCCAGCAGTGAATCTCAAACACAGATTCAAACACGAAGACCAGGGAAGTTTTCCAATGGCTCGCAAAGAAGGGCCCCTATTGGTAAATGGGTTTTAAAAAATGCAGACACTGAATATCACTTTGAGCATGGTGAAGTTATAAATTACTCTTTTGATACACCAAGTCACTACAAAGATATAGCCGTCCTTCCTAACTCAGTTGCCATAGACGAAGGAAACCACTCAGGGATTTCAGCATGGTGACTTTAAAACAGTTACGGACTTATTGGCTTAGATAGGAGAAAACTGAGGATGGATCAATAACATTGTAGTTACTCCACAATACTAACCTAATTGACTGAGTGAAAATAAAGAAGACTTTTAACAGAATAACAATATTCAAGGCACTAGAGTAATACTGCAAAGAAATATGCAAAGAAATTCACATTCTGTACTGAATACAAAGTATTATGTTTGGGCCAAATCTAATACYACACGTTACTGAGTACCACTCTCCATATTTTCAAGCATAGTAGTGGCTGCATCATGTTATGGGTATGTTTGTAATCATTAAGGACTGTGGAGTTTTTCAGGATAAAAAATTAACAGAATGGAGCTAAGCACAAGCAAAATCATGGAGGAAAACCTGGTTCAGTCTGCTTTCCACAAGACACTGGGAGATGAATTCATCTTTCAGCAGGACAATAATGTAAAACACAAGGCCAGATCTTCACTGGAGTTGCTTACGAAGAAGACAGTGAATGTTCCTGAGTGGCCGAGTTACAATTTTGACTTAAATCTACTTGAAAATCTATGGCAAGACCTGAAAATGTTTTTTTAGCAATGATCAACAACCAACTTGACAGAGCTTTAAGAATTTTAATGTGCAAATATTGTACAATCCAGGTATAGAAAGCTCTTAGAGAGTTACCCAGAAAGATTCACAGCTGTAATTGCTGCACATGTGCAAATGGAACACAATGTGATTCTAACATGTATTGACTCATGAGGTTAACATTGTAGAATACTAGTGAAGACATCCATACTATGAAATAACTCATATGGAATCATGTACTGTAGTAACCAAAAAAGTGTTAAACAAATCAAAATATATTTTATATTTTAGCCACCCTTTGCCTTGATGTCAGCTTTGCACACTCTTGGCATTTTTTTAACCAACTTCACCTGGAATGCTTTTCCAACAGTCTTGAAGGAGTTCCCACATATGCTGAGCACTTGTTGGCTGCTTTTTCTTCACTCTGCGGTCCAACTCATCAAAATAAATTCTCAATTGGTTTGAGATCAGGTGATTGTGGAGGCCAGGTCATCTAATGCAGCAATCCATCACTCTCCTTCTTGGTCAAATAGTCCGTACACAACCTGGAGGTGTGTTGGGTCATTGTCCTGTTGAAAAACAAATGATAGTCCCACTAAGCGCAAACCAGATGGGATGGCTTATCGCTGCAGAATGCTGTGGTAGCCATGCTGGTTAAGTGTGCCTTGAATTCTAAATAAACCGCTGACAGTGTCACCAGCATGCTTTACGGTGGGAACAACAGATCATCCGTTCACCAACTCAAAGTCTCACAAAGACACGGCGGTTGGAACCAAAAATCGTACATTTGGACTCATCAGACCAAACGACAGATTTCCAGCGGTCTAATGTCCATTGCTCTTGGCCCAAGCAAGTCTCTTCATCTTATTGGTGACCTTTAGTAGTGGTTTCTTTGCAGCAATTCGACCATGAAGGCCTGATTCACGCGGTCTCTTCTGAACACTTGATGTTGAGACGTGTCTGTTACTTGAACTCTGTGAAGCATTTATTTGGGCTTTCTGAGGATGGTAACTCTAATAAACTTATCCTCTGCAGAAGAGGTAACTCTGGGTCTTCATTCCTGTGGCAAAAATGACAAAAAAAACTCAATTTTAATCCCACTTTTTAACGCAAAAAAAAATATGTAAAAAGTGAAAAAAAAAGTCTAAATACTTTCTGAAGGCACTGTATGTGATAGTATGTGCCATAAATCAATCTGCATTGACTGCCCAACAGCCATTTACTGAAGAGAGAACATTGTTTTGGCCACTCAGTTAAAACCTTGACCAACATTTCCTTTGTGACATGATGAGTAGATAAGTGACGAGAGGCAGAGAGATGGAGTAGAGCGAGATGACCTCACCTCTGGGACGTCATCAGAATGCAGGGTGGCGACTGCCATTTKTCACTCTGTAAATGTATGCCAGGAGGGTGACTTGTCCTCTAAAGTTTGCTCTTATTGTTTTCTGTTGGAGACATACTGACATTTTCCCACACCTCTTTAAGGTAGTGTCTCCTTGGATATTGATTAATGAATGTATTCCAGATCCTTGAAGGACAAATCACTCTGCCTGGCTGTGTATATATATGTATATATGAGCAATATAGCAACAGATTCTGAACTAGGGATGGGCATGAGTAATCAACTATGCAAATGAGCGTCAACGCTTTAACCAGAGATCCCATTTTTCAAGTACATCTAAACTATTTGGTGGAATGTGCTTTGTGGCTGCCTGAACCGGAAAGGGAAATTTTCGCCCAATTCTTCAAAAATGGTGTCAAGTGTTCCATTTCTACATGTGCATTTGCGGGGCACAACAAAAAAGAAACCAAGCCAAGCGCCACACAATTCTTCACCCTAAATTCACTTTCCCTTCCATGTCTCATTCACTCAATTGCGTTCCGATCGCTCCCTACACACAACCAGTGTGCTGAGTGCGCTCACCAACTCCAGTCTAACTGATGGGATACACAAGCCAAAGTCCTTTCCAAATGAAGATAGTTTTATCACAAATTCAAAATGGACTGGTTGATTGATTGAGCTGCAGTTGCCATTTAGAATTGGTTAGCCTAGGCTAAAACCCCCCCAAACCATAGACTGGTTCCACACTGAAAATACACAAAACATTAGTTTAATAAAGACAAAGAGCGTATTTTTATCAGAATCATTTAGCCTAGGCCTCCTCATCAAACGGATATCGTAGCCGTAATTCATCACCATTCGGTGTTCAATGTGGAATTATGAATCCATGTTTAAACTTCCGAAGAACAGGCAGAATAAACTAAATCGTATATCTGTATATCGAAAAMAAGACAGCTTTCGTCTTGTAACCCTGAAAAAATGGGTTCAACGCACTAAATTGAGCCCTTTTCAAATGAGCACTCTTTGAGAATAACTGCCCCAGACTCGATATGTGCATCACATCGCAGAGGCAACTTTTTTTCATTTGGAAAAACATTCTGTTCTATTTTATTCTGTTTTKAAATTGGTATCTTGACTCTGATAAGGACTCGGGAAATAAGAGCATCTTGTATGCTAAATTAACAAAGCACAGCCATAGGCTTCTACAAGCGAGCGCCACTGCTGAGGTTACTGCTTTTTGAAGATTGTGTTCCACGTTAAACTATAACCAGTTGATATTACGGTTTCATAAATTAAATTAATCTTCAACGGCACGTTTTTATTGACTGAATATATATATAGGGCAGTTTAGCAATAAGAATTTGTTAACTGTAATGGTTATAATAAATTAAGCATTGTCTCGCGCTGTTGGCATAGGCCTAGATAAATGAGCACATTTCTTTCCAGTGCGGGCCAAGTGCAATTTTGTTCACAATGGATTAAAAAATATATATACATATTCAAGGGATCATGTGACTGTAGGATTTATTAACCTGCTTCCTGGGTTAATGTTCTATAATAATTAAGAGGGCAGGGAAGCGATTTAATTGACTCTGAATTGATGAATGCTTTGATGTCAAAGATGTACTTGATTGAGTATGGCAAATTGAAGCAAATCCATGCAATTACATACAGCAACATATTTAACGTGATGATATATAACGCAGTTCTTTCAGGTATCGTACATTCAAGCCAGAGAATACAATGCATGCATTTTAAAGGTTCCAAGTGCTGTTTTGATATGGCAGGGTTTTTCAGAGCTGTTTAATGTGAGTCAGTTGCAGGGTCACAGATGAGGTTAAAAGTGATAGCGCTCTGGGCCTGCTGATTTACCGAGCAGCCTTTGAAAACACAAGAGGCCGATTTCTCTTTCTCTTCATTGTTGGCTCAGTCATGCCTGGTCTCAGTGGTTCTCTCTGCGAGGCCATCTATCAACTCTGTTTTTCAGCCTAAAAAGAGAAGAGCGTTCCTTCCCCCTTGCATATGATCTTTCAAAATGGTTATGATTGAAAATTAGAACAGCATGATTCATTTGAAATATTTGTAACAGTTTCCAGACAGGAAGTGTTGGAAATCACCATTGGTTTGCAGTTATTCTATATAACAGGGTTAAATTCGAAATTAATTAAGCAATACATATCATAGAAGAAGTACAGTATGTTCTTACACTAAACAAAAATATAAAGCAACATGCAATAATTTAAACGATTTTACAGATATGCACCTGTTGGTCACAGACACCTTTAAAAAAAGGTAAGCGCTTGGATCAGAAAACCTGTATCTCGTGTGACCACCATTTGCCTCATGCAGCGTGACACATCTCCTTTGCATGAAGTTGATCAGGCTGTTGATTGTGACCTGTGTAATGTTGTCCCAATCCTCTTCAATGGCTGTGCGACGTTGCTGGATATCGGCGGGAACTGGAACACYCTGTCGTACACGTCGATGGTGGCAGATTAATGGCACGGCAATAGGCCTCATGATCTCGTCACAGTATCTCTGTCCGTTCAAATTGCTATCGATAAAATGCAATTG
This sequence comes from Salvelinus sp. IW2-2015, assembly GCF_002910315.2. NCBI lineage: Eukaryota > Metazoa > Chordata > Actinopteri > Salmoniformes > Salmonidae > Salvelinus > Salvelinus sp. IW2-2015. The sequence continues at coordinate 6,903,065 of NC_036865.1, read as the reverse complement.
TGTTCTTGTCCATAACTTATCCCTGCCCATACCATAACCCCACCACCACCATGGGGAACTCTATTCACAATGTTGACATCAGAAAACCGCTCGCCCACACATCGCCATAGACGCTGTCTGCCATCTGCCCGATACAGTTGAAACCGGGATTAATACGTGAAGAGCATTCTTCTCCAGCATTCCAGTGGCCATCGAAGGTAATCATTTGCCCACTGAAGCRGGTTATGACGCCAAACMGCAGTCAGGTCAAGACCCTGGTGAGGACGACGAGCATACAGATGAGCTTCCCTGAGATGGAATTTTCTGACAGTTTGTACTAAAATTCTTTGGTTGTSCAAACCCCCAGTTTCATCAGCTGTCCAGGTGACTGGTCTCAGATGATCCCACGGGTGAAGAAGCTGGATGTGGAGGTCCTGGGCTTGCATGGTTAAACGTGGTCTGCGGTTGTGAGGCCGGTTGGATGTACAGCCAAATTCTCTAAAACAACGTTGGAGGCGGCTTAAGGTAGAGAWATTAACATTAAATTCTCTGGCAACAGCTCTGGTGGACATTCCTGCAGTCAGCATGCCAATTGCACGCTCTCTCAAAACATGAGACATCTGTGGCATTGTGTTGTGTGACAAAACGGCACATTTTAGAGTGGCCTTTTATTGTCCCCAGCACAAGGTACACCTGTGTAATGATCATGCTGTTTAATCAGCTTGTTGATATGCCACACCTGTCAGGGGGATGGATTATCTTGGCAAAGGAGAAATGCTCACTAACAGGGATGTAAACAAATTTGTAAACAAAATTTGAGAGAAATAAGCATTTTGTGCGTATTGAAAAATGTTGAGATCTTTAATTTCAGCTCACTTTACATGTTGCGTTTATATTTTTGTCCAGTATAGCTCAGGTTTTGTAGCACAGTAGTTTGTCGTTTGACAAATGTCACACCACTCCAAAGATCTACATACTTTTCTCAGGAGGGGAGGAAGATGGGGAGTCGCAAAAAATATGGAATTATAGTAGGCCACTATTAGTTAAGGTTGAATGTTTGGGTCCTTAGTGAGCCGCCAATAAAGTAATCCAAAGGAAACACTGCATGAACACACCTAAAGCATTCCAAGTCCTGTTAGCTAAGCTTCCAGGAATAAATTGCTCTGGAGTTGCGTCTGAGAAGAATTTAGTCATCGTTTGGGTTGGAAATAGAGTGGCGAAGTACTGAAAGAGCAAAGAATTTCTCACACTTACTCTCTAAAGGAGGAATAACTTCTTAAAGGCCAGGTGCAGTCAAACATGAATTCACTGTCTTTTATACATATTTCCACACTGAGGTTGGAATAATACTTTGAAATTGTGAAAATGATGATAATGGCCTTTTAGTGTAATATGTGTTTGAAAAGAACAACTGAAATTTCAGCCTGTTTTGGTGGGATGGAGTTTTGGCCTGCCTAGTGACATCACCAGGTGGTAAATTAGTTAATATAGCAATAAATAAGAGAGTTCCAAACCTCTCTGCCAATAACAGCTAGTTTTCAGTTTTCCTTTCCACACTCAGAACACTCCCAGACAGTTCTAGCTAAATTCTTGCTTGAAAAATTGCTCTTTGCATAAGAAGCTATTTTTGTTTCTTTTTGACAATAATAATAAAAAAAAAAAAAAAAACAGTAACAGTAAGATTCTTAGTTGTTACCCAGAAATGATGTGATGTCGAGATAAAAACGGCTGCGTTGGACAAATAACATATCTTAAATGTTATGAAAATATAAACGTCTATACCCACAAAAGTGTGGGCCATTGACATAGGTTCCATCAACAGGTAGTATTTATTTGTCATGCATTTATTATTAATGCATGATGGTTGGTCCCGCCAGAGTGCTCTGATGTCATTTTCTTGTATGTTATTAATGGAAGCCCAGTGCCTTTTGATGCTCTGGCAGTGGTTGCTACTACTGTCACATCGCATACACTCAGTCGCTCTAATTGGACTGAACTSTTTTACTTATCCCTCTTTTACTCTCCTCCGAGAGATCTCAAAGCATATTTATTTACATTAGGTGGTTATCCATCCTACTTAGATGTGTATGATCTAATTTGAAGTGTCTGATGAGACATTTCTTCCTGACAGCTTGTTTCCTCAGTGGAAGAGCAAATTGACCCAGGATATGTAATATGAACAAACTAGTTATAACTGTACCATGGAGAATGAGAAGGGATGTAATCTCAGTTTCAATATGTTCTTATCAAATCCCAGTCAAATTAGCATGTTTGTGTTGCTGTATTGTTCTGAGCTGTGCATTCATGGTTGGATTGGAATACAGTATGAGCATTCAAGAGAAGAAGATGAGGACCAAGGTGCAGCGTGTCCACCTCAGTCTTGGCCCACTTAGGTGGCGCCTCTGGAGCGGAGACCCTCGCAGCGGACCCGGACTGAAGACCCTCGTAGAGGGCGCCACTGGACTGAGGGGGGCCTCTGGACTGAGGGGCTGCGATTCTGGCAGCTCCGGAGTGACGGGCGGCTCTGGCGCCTCCGGACTGACGGGCGGCTCTGGCAGCTCCGTACTGACGGGCGGCTCTGGCAGCTCCGGACTGACGGGCGGCTCTGGCAGCTCCGGACTGACGGGCGGCTCTGGCAGCTCCGGACTGAAGGGCGAACCTGGAGGGAGGAGACGGAGAGACAGCCTGGTGCGTGGGGATGCCACAGGGCCCACCAGGCTGGAGAGACCTACAGGAGGCTTGGTACGTCCGGTGGAGGAGGCAACGGATAGACCAGGCTGTGGGGGAGCACTCGAGCCCTGGTGCGCAGCCTTGGCACCACTCCTCCAGGCTGGATGACCACTTTAGCCCGGACCCTCCAGAGTACAGGCACAGGTCGAACCAGGCTGTGGGGGAGCACTGGAGATCTGGTGCATACCACACGCACCTCTCCCTTAGGCTCAATMCCCACATTTGCCCGGCACGGGCGGAGGGCAGGCATAGGGTGAACTGCACCCTCCCAARGCCCTGGAGACACAGTACGCAGCGCCGGTGCAGGATACCCTGGGCCGAAACGGCGCACCGGAGACCAAACGCGCTGCACAGGCACAATCCGCCCTGGCTGGATGCCCACTCTCGCATGGCACTTGCGGGGGGCTGGCATATAGCACTCTGGGCTATGAGCCCGCATTGGCGATACTGTGCGCTTCATCGCATAACACGGTGTCTGACCAGTGCCACGCCGCTTCCGGTAAGCACYGGGAGTTGGCTCAGGTCTCTCGCCTGACTCTGCTAATCTCCCCGTGCTGCCTCTCGTGCCTGTTGCGCTGCCGTGCTAACTCCTCATAGTGTCTCCGCTCAGCCTTAYCTGCCTCCAATTCCTCCTGCGGACGGCGATACTCCCCAGCCTGTGCCCAGGGTCCCTTTCCGTCCAAAATCTCCTCCCATGTCCATGAGTCCAGATAACGCTGCTGCTCCTCACCACGCTGCTTGGTCCGTTTGTGGTGGGTAGTTCTGTCACGYCATTCAAGAGAAGAAGATGAGMACCAAGGTGCAGCGTGTTGCGTGTTCATATTTAATTAAATAACAACCGAACACTAAACACGAAAATGACAAAATAATAACCGAAACAGTTCTGTCTGGTACAGATACGAAACAAAAAACAACTACCCACAAACACTGGTTGGAACAGGCTACCTAYGTATAGCTCCCAATCAGAGACAACGATAGACAGCTGCCTCTGATTGGGAACCACACCAGGCCAYACACATAGAAACACAARAACATAGAAAAAAGAACATAGACTGCCCACCCTAGTCACACCATGGCCTAACCAAAATAGAGAATAAAAAGCCTCTCTATAGCCAGGGCGTGACAGGGGGTCTGTGGTGTCCAATGCAGTCCCACCTTGAGAGGAAGCAGTTTTCCATTGTTAGGCTACATAGTGGCCTTTTCCTCTCTGTCAGAGACTGCTCTCTACTCCCATTAGGGTAAATCCATTTGAATTCAAAACATTTTTGACAGAACATCTTTTGATTTGAACAAAACCTGTAAAAGTGCCCGTTTTGAAAGTGCTCAGAAAGGGACTTTTTGGACCTGAATTCCAAAACATTCAAAAGATAAAGGTGATCAAAGTTGACCCATTTTGCATACCCCACCAAACCATGAGACATCCATGACTTGATCACAGGAAAAGATCAACGGTTGACATTGATATCATTTATAGCTGCTTTAAACAAAACTTCCCGGGGCGAACCGACCAAATTCACGTAGAAATGTAAGTTATAGATCTGTCATTCTCATTAAAAGCAGGTCTAAGAAGCAGTATATATGTACTACTGTATGTGCGCTATTTCTATGTTTCCTGGTCTTAAGTTTAGTTTTTGCTTCTTTAACTTACGGTTTAGTTGGTACAATGATTCTCTACACTGTACTTGCTTGTTTTGCTATTAGAATTTGAGCAACCAGGAAATGGCGGAGCGATTTCTGCACAGTGCATCTTTTAAAGCTTACAAAAAAGGGTTGTCAAAATATTTATAGTTTCAGGAAAAATATGTTTTTGAATCAAAATAAACCTTTAACGTCAATTATCTAAAAACGTWTTTTTCCCTTCATATTTGAATATGTTGTAACTTAGACCCTATTRTACATTGTCTAAGGCTTTTGTGTTGTGCCCTCCATGTTCTTACAGGGTGGGTTTCAGATTTTGGCTGATAAATGTACTAAAATGGGAATGACATTTACATTTCTACTTTCAAATGGTACCACAAAGATGGTTGGAGGTCCACACATCTGAGAATGTTGACTTGAAGTGGGATATCTGTTGTTTTAAATTATACTAGGAAACCTATTGAACTCATAGAAATATAGATAGTAGAATAGACATGACCATTTAAGTTGACATTCAACAGTGGGTCGACCAGTGGTCATCTTTGTGGTAGTAATGATAAGTAAACATTTCCATTCAATTTCAATTTCAATCGTGTACCAGCTAAATTGCAGTGGTCTGAAGGGATAGGTCCATTCTATTAATTATATTTATATGATTTAAATGCCACCCACCCTGTATTCAAGAGCATGTTGTGTCTCYACCGAGGACGTGCACAACACAAAAACCTCAAATGATGTGAAATAMGGTCTTAGCTACAACAGTTTACTCGATTTTAAATAATTGACCTTTAAAGGTTTAAAAATGACATAATTTTTATAAAAACATTTTTTCAAAAAAMAATACAATTGTTTGYCAATACTGTTTGTAAGCTTTTCAATGATATCCAACTCAACCGTTTAAATTTTCCAGTGATGAGGACATCGATGTCTCATGGTATGGTGGGGTATGCAAAATGGGTCAATTTAAGCACCTTTATCTGCTGAATGTTTTGGCATTCAGGTCCAAAAAGTCACTTTCTGACCACTTCTTCCATGGCCAGACATGTATGGAAAGTTTTGTTTAAATCAAAAGGGTTGCTCTCAAAAAGTGATTGAATTCAAATGGATTTACCCATTCATCTCGCTCTCTCCCTCTCCATTTCTCTCTCTCATTCTCTCTCCCCCCTTTTATCCTGTGGAACAATTTGTTTGCAGGGCACTCTGTACTGTCCTCTGTGTGTGAATGTGTGTGTGTCTGTGTCTGTGTGTATGTGTGTGTGTGTGAGTGAATCTCCACTGCTCTGACCTGAATACTGCTTCTCTGACACAGTGGGGTAGGCTTTGGCTTCACTCCCCTCAACTACAGGATTACTTCTGTTTACTGGACGCTCAAAACATTACCATCATGCATAACACAAATTAGATGGGGCATACCATGCCTAACATGGTAGAGAGCTTGCACAATACTAATTTTAATCTCTTGGTTTTATTAAATATCAGTGCGTATTCTATAATATGCCATATGATAACGCAAAGTTGTCTATTTAACGTCATAAATTAAGTGGAAATTAATTAGTCATGGTATGTAATCATGTAACCCAGGGATGGGCAATTGTAGGCCCGCGGTGTCACGCCCTGACCTTAGAGAGCCTTTTTATGTCTCTATTTGGTTTGGTCAGGGTGTGATTTGGGTGGGCATTCTATGTTCTTTATTTCTATGTTTTGTGTTTCTATGTTTTGGCCGGGTATGGTTCTCAATCACGGACAGCTGTCTATCGTTGTCTCTGATTGGGAATCATACTTAGGCAGCTTGTTTTGCCACCTTAGGTTGTGGGATGTTGTTTTTTGTTAGCTCTGTGTAGCATTCAAGACGTGACGTTCGTTGTTCTTTTGTTGTTTTGTTTGTTGGTGTTCGGTTTTAATAAAGAAGCATGAACACGTACTACGCTGCTGCCACCACCATGCTTCATTGTGTGGATGGTGCTCTCGGGGTGATGAGAGGTGTTGGGTTTGCGCCAGACATATCGTTTTCCTTGATGGCCAAAGAATATCCACTTCATCTAAGAATATCCATTTCATCTAACCAGAGTACCTTCTTTCATATGTTTGGGGAGTCTCCCAGATGCGTTTTGGCGAACAGCCAATATATTTGCTTATTTTTTTTCACCCCACCTCCTGACCGGAGCTACAAACAGACCTCTCTCAGGAAATAGGAAGACTTATTTATTCAGCTCGGCCTCCATCCTGCCTTTCACTCTCTCTGCTGCCAATCACCTAACAATGCAATACAGCAATCTAATAACACACACCGACCTCCACTTTAGAACGAGATGTGTTTAACTGGGATAGTCGATTGACATGATAACAGAGTAACCCACAGTATAAGATCAAAGCAARAACAGCTGTCATTATTGTTGTCTGCTCACAGTACAAAATAACCCACGCCCACAGTACATCTCATAACCAAAGATAAGTTACAGCTGTTATTAGCCAGACCTCTGGCTGTGGTTGGATGCTGTGTGTGCTGTGAAGAAGAAGAGCAAAGTAAGAGGCACAGTGAATTACCTTTGACCTTACCCTTCGCCAGTCCACCKGCTCCCTCATAACATGATTTATATAATCAAGGGCTCCCATCGACAAGAGGAGAGATCTGAGAAGCTCTGGCCTGTAGAGTGCTCCACGCTCCACTCAGTATCTAGTCTCAGTTCCACTGTATCCACTCGTTTAGTTTTCCCATCTCAGGAAAGATAGGTTTTCACACAGTGAGGSAGTGCTTGAAAACCAACATATGGGGAGCTCCAGAACTTGGAGAGAGGGTTGGAGTAAAACTGACCCTGATGTACTTAGAGGGTTTATGTGCTGTCGGGTCCATTGAAAGCCAATGGAGATTGCCAAAACCAATTTCGCCATGCCAATCATTGTGGACCACCAGAAATCCACAGGCACAAGAATAAATGAAAGTGAATGAGCATGCGGTGAAGTGCAGCTTTGAGAATAATTTMAGCCTATGAACTGGTAGAGTAGGGAGTGTGGGTTGGGGTAATGGTGGAGTGGGGTTTTTAACTCTGGACCAAACAATTTAACAGCAGAKACACATCATTAAGGACAGACAGGGAGTCATTTATCTAACGATAATGATGGTTTCGGTACGAGTGTGCGTTGCTCTCTCTTTTGTGTGTGTAACTCTTTGTACATTGACTGAATTAGCYTCAGTTCCARCAGAGGAATCCTTCACTGCTGGTGGTCTASAGGCGCACTGTATCTCTAATGGTGCAGAAAACATACCCTTTAATAGTTCGATTTTTTGGGGGTTGATTCCGTGAGGCACTCAGCTGATGTGTTGGATGTACAGTAAAACAWTGACTTATTCTGCTCTGGCGTTGTACAGCTGAAAATGATCGTTTTGGTTTCAATGCAGTTGCCTTGTTTTACAAATAAAAACTATCATCGTTCAATTTTTATGGTTACATTGGGAAAGGGGCACATTAGAGTTATTAGTGCTGGTGCTATTGTTTTAATGCCTTTGGCTGGCCTTGCATGTTTTTATGACTGCTGATGTGACCAGCAGTTAGGGTTGGGCTGAGACTACAGGCTAGACTACCCATACTGCACTGGTGTATTGTACTGTACACACATCTGGACGGAGAGAGAGCCAGACTCCTGATTCTCATCACTCCCGACAGGCCCAGTCAAAGGAAACCGGGGGACACCATTTCAGGAAGTTTTCTTTGGCCCGAGAGGAAACCAAAAAGTAGGGTTAGGAAAGGATGCCGGTCCATTTTTAGCAATGTTGGGTTGGGAAATCGAGGGACTGGGAGTGGGGATTGGGAACAGAGCGATCCTGGCTAAAACCACTGTAATGTTTATAATGTTTGTGTCAGACCGACGTGGTATTTCGTAGAAATAACCTCCGTACACTATCATTCTCTGTCACTTTACAATGCATTTTACAATGCATATGATGGCCATTGTAAAATGTACGTAATATCCGACCACATCAAAGCGATAATGAGTATTATTTCCTTTCTGAATAGAGATACCCATTCAGGGTTAACTGTGTATTCACAGCCGAGTTTCATCGTGTTAGTACAGCATTAGTAAAAGTTGCCCTCTTTGCATTTCACCAAATCTTCTTGGCCTTGTGATCTATGGGAACTGCACTGTCACGCCTTGAATGAATCACACATGGCGTTGTCGTTGTTAGGAGGCTAGAGTTTACATCTTAATGTCACAATGAGCTTGCYTGCTCGGCCCTGACAAGAGCTCAGCTCAATGTATCTCATCGCTAACTGCCAACCACTTACTGTACTGCCAGATGAGAGGGTTTTAAGGGGCAATCCCCCTCCCTGTCTCCAGCACTGTGACTCTCAAAACCCACAGTGGCATGATAAGTGACCTCCCTTATCTCTCCTCTCTCTCATTCTCTCTCGCTCTCTCTTGCTTACTCTCTCTCGCTCTTTCTGTTTCGCACCCCCCCTGCCCTCTCTCTCTCTTTCTCTCTCCCTCTATCCCTCCCTCTCTCTCTTAGGGACCTGAGGAATAATTTGATTGGCACGGTGGAGCACGGGGCCTTCCGTGGACTGGTGGCTCTGAGGAGACTGTAAGTGTGAAGCGGGTTGTCATAGTGGGTGGGCTACACGGCGTGACGAGGCCAGGGTCTTATGGGGGTTAAGGGGCTGGGTTATTACACTGTGACAAATATGACATCATGATTAATAGATGTATAGCAAATTATTGTTTCCTGAATGTGGTTGGTTGACTCTCTCTTCTCTCTCTCTCTCTCTCTCTCTCTCTCTCTCTCTCTCTCTCTCTGCTCTCTCTCTCTCTCTCTCTCTCTCTCTCTCTCTCTCTCTCTCTCTCTCTCTCCTCTCTCTCTCTCGTCTCTCTCTCTCATCCTTCTCTCTCTCTCTCTCTCTCTCTCCTCTCTCTCTCTCTCTCTCTCTCTCTTCTCTTCTCTCTCTCTCTCTCCTCTCTCTTCTCTCTTCTCTCTCTCTCTCTCTCTCTCTCTCTCTTCTCTCTCTCATCTTCTCTCTCTTCTCTCTCTCTTTCTCGTTCCTCTTCTTCTCTCTCTTCTCTCTCTCTCTCTCTCTCTCTCTCTCTCCTCCTCTCTCTCTCTCGTCTCTCTTCTCTCGTCTCTCTCTCGTCCTCGTCTGCTCTCTCTCCTCTTCTCTTCTCTCGTCTTCTCTCTCTCTCTCTCTCTCTCTCTCTCAACACACTCTCTCTCTTCTCTCTCTCCTTCCTCGTCTTCTCTTCTCTCTCTCTCCCTTCTCTCTCTAACACACATACATCTCTTTCATCTCTCTCTCATACAGCACAGAGCATACTTCTCTCTCTCTCTCTCTCCACCACACACACCATCACACACACACTACACACAACACCCAAGATGGTATCGCATACACCTGAGCGTAAATGACTTAATTCCATCATGATTGTTAGGAGGTTTTAGGCTGCTGGGGTGTTGCAGCAGGCAAGTGCGCCAGGCTCTGGGAGCAGCAGAGTGCTAATTTAAGTGCTCCCCAACTGGTGATTACTTGAGTGCCTTGCTTATTTTCCCACAGCTGCTCCAGCAAAGCAGCTCTTTAATTACAGAGGGGAAGGGCACAGAGCCACGACAGCCTTCTGTGAGTGTGTGTTTGCGCGCGCGTGTGTGTGGTGCATAAGTGTGTGAGAATGGATGGTAATGTGAGGGGTGAAGGGGTAACAGAAGGTCGGGGTTGATATCCCACGATTTGGAATAAATAAACATTTGACTGGTGGTTTAACACCATAGTTCCTTGAGCTGCTTAAGCTCTCGTTATTACGTCATTATGAGAGACGGCACAAAAAACACACACAACACACTTGTTGTCACAGCCAAGCTCATTCTGTATTATCTCATGCCAGCTCTCCTGCGATGATCAGTGCTCTTAATGCTTTTAGTCAGATGGGCTTGGCTTATCTCTAAGCCATCATTTAAAGTGAGCTTTTTTGTCCTTATAGGGATCTGTCCAACAATCGGATTGGCTGCCTCTCTCCTGAAATGTTTGTAGACCTTGGCAATCTCTCTAAATTGTGAGTAATCTCTKAATTGAAAACATACAGCACTGTACGCACAATTTGAGATGTTTTGAGATGTAGGATCTATGTTTTTTCTCTTAGATAKGGCTGTTTCAAAGTAACGCAACAGCAGATACTGTGGCTTTTCTACTTGTTCAAAGTTAACTAGTTTGATGTGTATTTGCCCTGTTWTCCCCACAGGAATCTATCAGGAAATATTTTCTCTTCCTTGCCGGTGGGACTATTCACACACCTCCTGTCTCTCGAAGTCCTGTAAGAAAACAAAATGAAACAACACACACACAAACACACACACACACACCCTACGAACAGATAGTCAGTCACACCCTGTACCAAAATGACACCGACACACAGTGCGATGATGGTTTTAACGCCGTTGCCGTATCCCCCCAGGCACTTCTCTACAGAGTCTCTGTTCTGTGACTGTCAGCTGGAGTGGCTGCTGCTGTGGGCCAGGGCAAACGGCGTGCTTCTGGGCAACGACACCCTGTGTGTTCATCCCACACACCTCCGCGGCCTGGAGGTCCACAACCTGAGGGAGACACAGCTCAGATGTGGTATGTTATCTCACATCATCCCTATCTCTCTTTAAATAAGGCGCACACAACACCTACACAAGCATTACATGACAATTTRTTCTGTATATATTTGAATTTGTATTGTCCCACAAAATAAATGAGTATTATGATGAATATGGCCTATGATGATGACGATGTCTGAAAGTCTGTGGCTGAATGTTCCCTGCTGTCTGTCTGATCACCCCTCTGTGTATGTAAGGCGAGTGAATGGCCCGTGAGGAAGACATGGAGGAGAGCTCTGGGGACTGGTGAGGTAGCTAGCTGTTCTGGTGTTTCCATCTCTGCTCTGTGCTGTGCTGTGTGCTCTGAGCCATGGGGGGAATCACATCTCGTTTCTGATAGCAGCTCTCCCCCTGCCCTGCCTCTACACTCCCCGTCTCCTGCACACGCTTAGAGGATATTGCACCGGGATGAGAAAACACGAGTCACTGCTCGAAATGGAAATTGGGGTGGGGTGGTGGGGGTTGTGTGTGCATGTGTGTSTGTGTTATTTGGAGGAAAACAAATATTGGGTGCTTTTATCAATGTCAATCAAACAAGATATAGCAGGCACATGATTTGTACAGTGACAAAACATGAGCATGAAATGGGGATTGATACAGCAGTTCAAGATACAACAATTGAGAGATTGGGGTACCTAACGAAAGGTCTTTGATGTTGGAGATGGCATTTGACCAGCCCASTAAAGTTTTTGGAGCCGCATCATGCACCTTAGCGGTGGATTTCTTTAGAATAAGAATGTCTAAAAAGTACATTTTCCAGGAAGATTTTAAAGAAGTATTTGGATCCAACCACTTTTTTAGAATTGCCTTTTTTGGCATACATTAAACTAGTATTTCCTAGTAGAAACAGACCAGGTGACAGATACATTTCCATCTATCAAGGTGCGATAAAGGTTTTTAACGTACTTCAAGGGGTCAGAGACCACTAGGCATTAGGTCCCGACCCATTTGTCACTCTTTCTAAGTCTTTCATGTGTTTGTTTGTGCAGATTGTTGTATTCACACACTTCTTATCCACGTACCCTACCAGATACATTCTGAYGTTATTCTATGGAATCCTGAGTGTGTGTTTTTCGTTATGTGGAACAATSCAAGCAATTACTGGGTAATTCRACACAGTCATATGACATAAAGCCAAGAGTGGAATTAGGATGGTTGGAATAGTGAATTGTTCTTTCAGCCTAACACATCCATTATGGGATTACCGTGCATGCCTCCGTGGGATTTTACTCCCTATACAACAGCCTCCTAAAATACCTTATTTATTTGCTTGGCAAGAGCCATTTTCGATTGGACACAGTGGAGTGCTCTAACAACCTCTTCTTGTAATGTTATTTTCAACCTATTATCTCCGTATGGGTTCACTTAATGTCATGGAATGCAGCAAGGCTKTACTGTGGCCATCAGCACTTCATCACGTATCAGCTGTGTTTGTTCAGCACCTGATGCTATAGGTCAAGGTATTACTGAGAATGACGGTCGATAAGAGGACAATTGACAAAGCTACCCCTCCAACTCATACCAAACAAGAGATTTGTCTCTCTTTTCATTATGTTGAGCGATCAGGTTGAACTATTAAGTTGCTCGGGAATTCCATCCATGCCGTCCTTTTTGTATTTTCTTACATTTACATTTTACATTTAAGTCATTTAGCAGACGCTCTTATCCAGAGCGACTTACAAATTGGAAAGTTCATTGGACTGTGTTCTTCTATCGTAGTTCTCCAAAGTGATGTAACGAGTAGCAGATGTCAGGGTGAACACATTTTAAAGTGTTTCTCCTCCTTTCGTCTGTCTGACATGGCGTTCGGGTCGAGTGTCGTTCTCAAGCGAGGGGGAACGGACGGAGGGAGGAGGGAGGAGAGGTTTCCTGCCAGGATCAGGTGCTTCCTCAGATGGGGGTCAGGGCAACGTCTGTTCAGCTCTGTTCAGCTCACACAAACACGGAGGAATAAAGGAGCACGGCCCTCTACTTCTGTTTCCTCAAGGCTCAGCGGTGAAAACCAGGCAGGGCCTCTTTGTGGAATTCATTGAGATGAATTACATAGCAGAGATTGGTTGATTCATACACAACCTGGGTCTCTGGTGTAATGTCTGGTGTTATTCTTTATTATATTAAGCTACGGCAGTGACATGGTCCTCTTATGGTCACTACAGGCCTTATGCATATAGACCAATATACCCATCAGACCCTGTGGCCAGCCAGTAGAACTTGGTTTGAAGTTTAATCAACTCCATATTCTGAAAAAGACAGAGTACTATCCGAGCAACATCTGAATACAATAAGAAGTGTGGAAAGTGTGTGTGATAGGGCCTAATCSTATTGAGGAAATGGAAGGGTTGGACTTGTTTTGATTAATTAGGAGATTCTCATTTAATGGCTTCCCATCCTGAATGATGTGGCTCACTCACAGACCGACTTAGCAGATGTGGGTGGATGGGTGGGACTAGCCTGGTCGCAGATCTGTTTGTGCTGTCTTGCCAACTCCTATGGTCATAGTTGTGTTTGGCGAGACAGCACAAACAGATCAGGTACCAGGCTTTGGTGGAGCTGTTCTGTAGTGATTTGAATGGTTTCCTCTGTGGACTACTGCCAGACGTTTGGCCATGTGTCCACTCACTGCAGGACCAGCCATAGCAGCTGCTCYGCACGCCCCTCCTGCCAGGGAACACAGGTCAATCTGGTTAGAGGCCTGGGGCTGGGAATTGTTTTAAGATGGTCTTAACAAGGATCATTTAGRTATTTGATTTAGAATTTTAGGACCCCTGTCGGTAGCTATAATTTGGTGTATTTTTTTWAATAAATATTTGATAAAACATTGAATTTGGCCTGCTATTAGTCCATAGAAACACATTTCATAACAGATTCATACATGGAAAAACAGATTGAAGTGCCTGTGTCCTWTATCTGAGAGATATAAGAATTATAATAATTTACCATGGAATGACCCTTTTGATGTGGAAATGCCCTACTCACTTCCATTACATTTTCATCCCGGTACCGGGTTTCCTTCAGACGAGTCCGTGACACTTTAGTGGTCGGAGAGAAAAATGGAGAACAACAACATGTCCGTGAGAGTCTCGTCTTTCCATAGAGAGGTCATATAAAGTGCATTCAGAAAGTATTCAGACCCCTTAACTTCCAAATMTTGTTACATTACAGCCTTAATATGAAATGGATTAAATAAATAAAAGTCCTCATCAATCTACACACAATACCCCCAAAATGACAAAGCAAAAACAGGCTTTTGGACATTTTTGCAAATTTTGTAAAGATAGAAAAAATAAGTATTCAGACCCTTTACTATGGGACTCTAAATTGACCTCAGATGCATCCTGTTTCCATTGATCATCTTTGAGATGTTTCTACAACTTGATTGGAGTCCACCTGTGGTAAATTCAATTAATTGGATATGATTTGGACAGGCACACACCTGTCAATATGAAGTCCCACAGTTGACAGTGCATGTCAGAGCAAAAACCAGGCCATGAGGTCGAAGGAATTGTCCATAGAGCTCCGAGACTGATTGTGTCGAGGCACAGGTCTAGGGAAGGATACCAAAATATTGCTGCAATGTTGAAGGTCCCAAGAACACAGTGGTCTCCATCATTCTTAAATGAAAGAAATTTGGAACAACCAAGACTCTCCCTAGAGCTGGCCGCCCGGWCAAACTGAGCAATCGGGGGTGAAGGGCCTTGGTCAGGGAGGTGACCAAGAACCCGATGGTCACTCTGACAGAGCTCTAGAGTTCCTCTGTGGAGATGGGAGAACCTTCCAGAAGGACTAACATCTCTGCAGCACTCCACCAATCAGGCCTTTATGGTAGAGTGGCCAGACGGAAGCCACTCCTCCGTAAAAGGCACATGACAGCCCTCTTGGAGTTTGCCAAAAGGCACCTGAAGACTCAGACCATGAGATACAAGATTCTCTGGTCGGATGAAACCAAAATTGAACTCTTTGGCCTGAAAGCCAAGCGTCACGTCTGGAGGAAACCTGTCACCATCCCTACGGTGAAGCATCATGCTGTGGGGATGTTTTTCAGTGGCAGGGATTAGGAGACTAGTCAGGATCGAGGGAAAGATGAACAGAGCAAAGTACAGATGATGATGAAAACCTGCTCCAGAGCGCTCAGGACCTCAGACTGGTGCGAAGGTTCACCTTCCAACAGGACAACAACCCTAAGCACACAGCCAAGACAATGCAGGAGTGGCTTTGGYACAAGTCCCTGAATGTTCTTGAGTGACCGAGCCAGAACCCGGACTTGAACCCGATCGAACATCTCTGGAGAGACCTGAAAATAGATGTGCAGCGACGCTCCCCATCCAACCTGACAGAGCTTGACAGGATCTGCAGAGAAGAATGGGAGAAACTCCCCAAATACTGGTGTGCCAAGCTTGTAGCGTCATTCCCAAGAAGACTGAGAAGTACTGAGTAAAGGGTCTGAATACTTATGTAAATGTGAAATGAGTTTTATTTATTTATAAATTAGCAAACATTTCTAAAAACCWGTTTTTGCTTTGTCATTATGGGGTATTGTGTGTAGATTGATGAGGAAAAATAATAWTTTAATACATTTTTTATTAAGGCTGTAACGTAACAAAATGTGGAAAAAGTCAAGGTGTCTGAATACTTCAGCYTGTAGCCTAAACCGTTCAGACGCTACAGACAGAAGTTGGCACTAGGTGGTGTGAACGTTTAAATGTTTAAAGGACATTTGGATCGTTATTGTTCATAAAAATTCTCTAGCGAATATTGTTTAACACTTTTTTGTTTACAAAATTGAAATCKCAGTGCAGCACAAAACTACCACTAWRAAGTCCCGATCATCATAAAGGGAAACATACAAATGAAACAAATACCTAATGCAACAATGCTGTAAAGTAGTAGAAAATATGCATCTTTCAAATGATTTGCCACGGATATACTTTATAGCGCTCAGCGCATCATCGTCGTTAACGGTTGGYAAAATGGCAGAGTGTGAGACAYGGAAGCAACAGCAGCAAAGTCCTGTTTGGCAATACTTGAGAAYGTGGTGAAATAAATGCAATCTTTGCAAGGTGGAATTGAGCTACAGTGGCAGTACAGGTGCAATGCTTAACCATCTGAAAGGAAGGCACCCCCAACCCGTTGCTGGCAGCAGTGCGATAAGGGACGGAGTGAAAGAAATCACAGCGCTGATTACAGTTGATATGAATCCATTGTCAATGGTAGAGGATGTCGGCTTCACTGCCCTGATGGCATATCTAGAATCACACTACAAGATGCCAAAAACTGTGARGGCCTGGATGGAGAAAATGTACAATGATTGCTCTGCAAGTACAAGGTGCGAGCTCTCAAACACCATACGTGGCATTAACAACAGATTTTTTGACATCTATGAACATGCTGTCATACATCACTGCAACGAGCAATCACATTGATAAGAAGCGGGACATGAAGTCCCATGTACTGACAATTGGGAACATGGAGGAGAGGGACACAGCRGAGAACATAAAATGGTGTTAACTACCACTGTTGCTGAGTGGGTGGGGGACAGTAGTAAGGTGAMTGCCTTCTGGTAAGTAGCCAGGACTGTGGTAGATCGAACTGCATTGCCCCTTAGCTGTCATATGCAGGATCCTATCTGAATTATGACTTCTCATATTATGAACATTTTCTTATTGATTAAATGTTTAAATGATGAAAAAAAATTGCAGTTTAAACGTTATGAACAATTACACATTTGTCACATCCCTAGTTGGTACATATTCAGTYCCGACTTCTGATGAGTCCCGTGACACTTGTGGGGGTCGTAGAGCCAAACTGTTCGGACGCTATAGTCTCCTGGTCTGACACACAGCTGTAGCTCTGCCACCTTCCACCACAGTGGATTGAGACGCAGCCCTTGCAAAAGAAAACATCTCTAGCTTCAACAGGCAGATTTCTATGGGGATTTTTGTACTATGCTAATTAGATTTCATCATGGGTGAGGACATCGACTCTAGGGGGGTTGTGTTAACTGCAGCCCAGTGATCCTCGTAGAGTTTAGCTCTGGCATCTAGGGATCCTCGCACCGTCACACACACTTACTCACACATGCGCACACACACGCTCGCACACATACTAGCGTACAAACACACACACAGATAGGGCATTGCCCTGGCTTTTCCTCGTGCCATTACACACACACAATGGCTCAACACCCCTACTTCATCAACACGCACATACTGTACACACCGGGAAAACACACACACACACACAATCTCACCCTGGCAGCGCCTGATAGGCACAGGCCATCTGCCACTCTGATCCTTTGGCACTTAGTGTTGATTCAACAGTATGAGCATAATAGCAGGTCAACAGTCCATCGCTTTTTTGCTGTGGTACCATTTAGCCAGCTGCATTCAGCTACAGGGTACGCGGTAGCTCCAGTTCTGCACCTCTTCATGTGSAACTACCAATACATGGCTCTGTAAATCATCAACAAATGAAATGACACTATAAAACACATGTAGATTGAGGGCCTCCCGAYTGGTGCAGRGGTCTAAGGCYCTACATTACAGTGCTAGCAGCATTGCTACAGATCCGGGTTCGATACTGGGCCGTGMCGCAGCCGGCCGCGACCGGGAGACCCATGAGGCGGRGCACAATTGGCCCAGCGRTGTCCGGGCTAGGGGAGGGTTTGGCAGGGATGTCCTTGACTCCGGTGGCGGGCCGGGAGCATGCACACTGACACAGTCGCCAGGTGTATGGTGTTTCCTCCGACACGTTGGTGCGGCTGGCTACTGAGTTAAGCGAGCAGTGTGTCAAGAAGCAGTGCGTCTTGGCGGGTCGTGTTTTGGAGGACGCATGGCTCTCGACCTTCGCCTCTCCCGAGTCCGTACGGGAGTTGCAGTGATAGGACAAGATTGTAACTACCAATTGGATATCACTAAATTCGGGGGTAAAAAAGTAGAACCACCTTTTGCAGCAATTACAGCTGCAAGTCTCTTGGGGTATGTCTCAATAAGCTTGGCACATCTAGCCACTGGGATTTTTGTCCATTCTTCATGGCAAAACTGCACCAGCTCCTTCAAGTWGGATGGGTTCCGCTGTTGTACAGCCATTTTAGGTCATACCACAGATTGTCAATTGGATTGAGGTCTGGGCTTTAACTAGGCCATTCCAATTACATTTAAATGTTTCCCCTTAAATCACTCYAGTGTTGCTTTAGCAGTATGCTTAGMGCCATTGTCCTGCTGGAAGGTGAACCTCCGTCCCAGTCTCAAATCTCTGGAAGACTGAAACAGGTTTTCCTCAAGAYTTTCCCTGGATTTAGCGCCATCCATCATTCCTTCAATTCTGARCAGTTTCCCAGTCCCTGGGATGGTATTCTCATGGTGATGAGAGGTGTTGGGTTTGCGCAGACAYCYTTTTCCTTGATGGCCAAACAGCTCAATTTTAGTCTCATCTGACCAGAGTACCTTCTTCKATATGTTTGGAAAGTCTCCCACATGRCTTTTGGTTAACACCAAATGTGTTTGCTTATTTTTTTCTTTAAGCAATGGCTTTTTTCTGGCCACTCTTCCATAAAAGCCCCTATCTGTGTGGAGTGTACGGCTTAAAGTGGTCCTATGGACAGATACTCCAATCTCCGCTGTAGAGGTTTGCAGCTCCTTTAGGGTTATCTTTGGTCTCTTGTTGCCTCTGATTAATGCCCTCCTTGCCTGGTCCGTGAGTTTTGGTGTGCGGCCCTCTCTTGGCAGTTTATTGTGGTGCCATATTCTTAAAAAAATAAAATAGTGGATTTAATGGTGGTCTGTGGGATGTTCAAAGTTTCAGATATTTTTTTATAACCCAATCCTGATCGGTACTTCTCCACAACTCTGTCCCTGACCTGTTTGGAGAACTCCTTGGTCTTCATGGTGCCGCTTMCTTGGTGGTGCCCCTTGCTAAGTGGTGTTGCAGACTCTGGGGCCWTTCAAAACAGGTGTATATGTCCTGAGATCATGTGACAGATCATGTGACACTTAGATTGCACACAGGTGGACTTTAWTTAACTAATTATGTGACTTCTGAAGGTAATTGGTTGCACCAGATCTTATTTAGGGGCTTCATAGCAAAGGGGGTGAATACATATACACGCATCCCTTTTCAGTTTTTTACACTTAACCAATTTGGACTATTTTGTGTATGTCCATCACATGAAATCCAAATAAAAATCTATTTAAATGACAGGTTGTAATGCAACAAAATATGAAAAATGCCAAGGGGGATGAATACTTTTGCAAGGCACTGTATGTCTTATATCTGCTATTTGTATGCAMTATGCATTATTACCATGTATGTATGCATTAGAGTATGCATACATAAAATCAAGGTCAGGCCTCGCTAAATCGACCTTGATCTTTTCTCAGATCATACATTAAAATATAKATTTATTGGCTCTGTTATTGGCTTAGTTTAACCATGGATTGGAGAGGTGGATTGGAGCCGTGCCTTTGRATTCTCACTCTCTCAGTAAGGGTTGAGTACGTTTTTTTCTACATGTAGTCTGTTACAGTTGCTAGTTACCTGTCCAAAATTGTAATCAGCAACGTAACTTTTGGATTACACAAATTCAGTATCGTAATCTGATTACTTTCCCCTTAATAAGAGGCATTGGAAGAAGACAAAACGGATCCATTAAACACATTTAGTGTGTCATCATAGTGGTCAAACTTGCTCAGGTAGAACAAACTTACTCAATTGAATGTCACTGAGAAAACAGAAAAGTGTCATAATGTATTTTCTCGCCAACATGAATTTAAAAGTAAACATCTAGTTTTTCTAAAGTATCTGTAACCTTATTACAATACGTTTKCTTGTAACATYACTGATTACAYTTTTAAAAAATGTAATCAGATTGCATGTAACTGATTTACATGTAATCACTTACTCCCCAACCCTGATCTCTGTCAGATTTGTTGCATAGCATTTAGAATGTAGATGTAATGTAGCCAGAGATGTAGGCGTTTGAACTGAATGGGAGAGGTCAGCAGCCATGAATGGGAGAGGTTTACGATTCATGTACTGAATGGCCTTTCACACTATACTGCTAGCACTCTCCATTGATCTGAATGGAACTGAAGGTAGAGCGTTGCTTAGCTGGCTCCTTGGAGCATGTCCAAGGAAATGTTTTTATGTGTCCAATCGAACATGTTCCCTGTGTTCAGTGGAATTCCCAAGGTACCACAGRGAGCCAGTACACTGCAATGATCTCAGATCAGTATGTAGAAGTGTGTCCCTGCAAGCAGCGC
This sequence comes from Salvelinus sp. IW2-2015, assembly GCF_002910315.2. Classification (NCBI taxonomy): domain Eukaryota; kingdom Metazoa; phylum Chordata; class Actinopteri; order Salmoniformes; family Salmonidae; genus Salvelinus; species Salvelinus sp. IW2-2015. The sequence goes on along the minus strand of NC_036865.1, from coordinate 6,882,842 downwards.
CAGGCAGTGCCAGTATTTTCTAAGCTTTTCCCGAAAACTTTTGAAACCTTTACCTGCTTTTTTATATAGCCAAAATCCACAAAAATCATAATTAATATGGTAGTGACTGATTTGAATGACTGTAAATCCTCTATATTCCCCACAGCTTTTGTTAATTCCTACAAGCACAATGCTTTCTCCTGATTGATAATGTGTGTTTTTGTGTATGTGTATTTGTGCATATTGTATGGTTATAGTTGTGCGTTCASATTTGCAATACCGTATTACTGGCATGATTTCAGTCATAGAGAATCATTCATTTTGATTCCCCTCCTCCCCTCCCATTCCAATACCGCACCAGTCTCTCCTTCTCTCTGGATGAATGAGTTCTTACCCTTCCCGTCCTCTACTCCTCTCCCTGACCCTCTCCCTGGTGTCTTCCTCTCCCCTCCTCTCCAGATGAGCCTCTGGAGCTGCCCCTGTTTCAGCTGATCCCGTCCCAGAGACAGGTGGTGTTCCGTGGGGACCGGCTGCCCCTGCAGTGCACTGTGTCCTACCTGGACCCCTCGGTCACGCTGCTCTGGCACCACAATGGCCACGTCGTCCACAGCAACGAGGACAGGGGCGTCTACGTAGAGGATACCCTGGTCCATGACTGCTGCCTYCTCACCGGGTAGGGGGAATCAGGGACGTGAGTGGAGAGCTAATCTCCCTCGCTCGCTGTAGCACAGACACACTCATGCGTTACATTTGAATGAGCTCATGCGGTACAGTTTTGCGGTACACAAACACACGCTCACAACACCGCATCTCGCTAACCATGCTCACATGCACTAACAGACAATCGCACGCATCTGTGCAGGAACACACTCTTCCCCTTCTCTCCCGTATTGTAGCCGAGATTTACCTTGTGTTATCGTCCGCCCTTGATAGGGATCTGGAAGGACAGGGACAGAATTGGATTGGCCGCGTGCCACTGCCTCTGAAAGCTAATCTGTGCCCCTCTCAGGACGTTTGCGGAGCGCTCCTGGAACGTTGCCGGAGTGCTTGGCGATCACAAGCTAACAGGAACAGTTGCTGAATCTTAATTACAGTGATAATGGGAGCAGCAATGCTGGTTTTCTCACATTTCGGGGCCTGTTGTCGCGTTTCCTCTTCCTGTCTTTGTTTTCTCTCCATGCTGCTGTTACTGTTAGCTTGGCGGCAGACCTGGTTTCAAATACTATTTAAAATCATTTAAAAGACTTTATCTGTGCTCAATTAAGCTTGCCTGGCTTATTGGACCAATCAAATCTTCCCAAACCTGTATAACCCACCCATCTGGTCCTGTAAGCAGGCTAAAGCAAACACTCAAAATATTGGAAAGATTTAAAATAGTATTTGAACCCAGGTCTGCTTGGCTTGGCGGTAAGCAGGCTCATATGGAGGAGCACATTGCCGTTGATTAGTTTAACTGCTGCTACGCTCTGAGCCGGGGGCTCGAACATAAATATTGATGGTGCTGACAGAAATATGTTTCATTGTGTGGAATGSTTGTTGTCACGGTTTACATAGCACAAGGAATTCCATCTCTTTTCTCAGTTCTGGGAAAGATACCAACCCAGAATATTGTAGCTCCCACTGCTCCCGATTTGACCAACATTGCCACTTGTAATTTATGATGCTGAAGTTTACTATTATGTTCTATTCTCTATGGCTTTGTGGCTGAGTTGATTATCTCAAAGTATGAAGATGAGTGAAAAGATATGTTTCATGACCATTTATATATTGCGCTAGGCTAACAGTATTCAGTGTTACTCTTCCTAATTTGAATTTGTATTGATAGATTGTTCTGTAGCGGTCTGACAAAATGAAATGGCTTAGCATTGCCTCTCCAATGAGGTCTGTAGTTCACACCTGGCTGCTCATTACGAACTGGCTAATGGCCGTGGAACACTCATAGCTAATGGCAACTAACAGCTGTAGTGTTAAGTTGTGAATTGTGTCCATCAAGCTGCTCTGGTGAATGTATCACTTGTATATGTGAAGGGATTGGAGAGTGATTAACACATGCCTGTGTTCTCTAGCGTACACAGCAGAGCGGAATGGCCTGATAAAGAGCCCAGTGTCCATTGTTASGTGGTGTTCTGTTCTAATGGGCCTGTCATGCCAAATAGTGTCCTCTTGACAAAAAGTGACCCCCCCACTTGGTCACAATGGGACTCGATAATCGATGGATTTCACATGACTGGGCGAGGTCGTAGCCAATCAGAATGAGTATTTTCCCACAAAAAGGGCTTTATTAGAGACATAAATACTCCTAAGCACTCTTGGGAGTCTCACCTTTCTATAGAGGGAAAGGTGTAGCCCAAACTGTTCTGACGCTACAGGCAGAAGTTTTCAGATCGGCGGTACTAACCTCAGATGAGTCCTGTGACGCTTCTGMGGGTCGTAGAGCAAAATGGAGAACACCATCATGTTTGTCAGAGTCTCGTATTTCCATATCTCGGGCATACTAGTTTGTAGGCCATTTTCGGGATGGCTCATAGTCTGGCAAACACCGCTGTGGCTAGGCCACCTTCCACCACAGATTTCTCTTGCTTAAACAGACTTTGATGGGGACTTTTTTATTATGCGAATTACAGTTATATGGGGCACGGTCATCGACTCTAGGGATTTTTAAACAAGTTTTGTTTAGATAACAAGATGAAAACATGACTTTGAACTACTTTTGGGTACCTTGTTAACATTTTAACAACATGAAAAGTCATGTCTTAAACGGTTCTACATTTCTCGGGAAAATAGCGAAGAAAATGTGTAAACTGGACATTAACTTACCTTTCAGATTGCAACATGAGCTGCTGTGCAGCTATTATCACTTCATTATTGTGCAAATCTGTTCAATTCATACACTGGCTCGTCTGGCTGGCAAGTTTTGAGCTTACCTCCCCTTGTCATGTCTTACTAAAGTATGCTTTCATTASTCCTATTATCCTACTTTGTTCCTATCTCCCTTCCTCCACCACATGGCATATAGGCATAGCTCAGTAATTCAGCAGGACACTTCTGGTTGAATGCAATGCAGGACACAACAGACAGTTGAATCATTTTGAACCTACCTGTCAATATTTAAGATTGAATATGAAAATGTTGCTCTTTTTGTGGAACAGTTGTGTAATGAAGTGGTTTATTTGATTTAATATACCCACATGGGTATAGGCTAAAATCAACACGTAAATAATAAAGTGCAAATGAGTTGAGAAAACAGAAGTATGAATGACAAGTAAAGTACATCATKTGAGAGGAGGATCCTCAAAAAGATTTGGCAGAAGTAGGGTATGGCTGTTCTTTTTTTATCTCTCAGTTCTGGTGTGTGGGATAGAGAGGAGGTGGGGGCTGCGGGTGGTTCTGCACGTCACTTTACCTCCACAGGCAGCCAGTCCTTGGAAGGGGGACTTCCAGGCACAGCTGCTCTCTTCGCTGTTGGAGTGTTTGCAGTGCTAGTGTATGTAGCGCATCTGTGTATCTCACTGTGCCTAGGATGATATGGCAAGTACAGTTTCTTAACAGATTAGATTAAGCAACAGGACAATAACAGTAGCTGTAGATAGCTGTAGATAATGTCATGAAAAGTGGGATCTTGGAGGGTGGTTGGTCATGGAAGACATCAGGTGGATCCAGGTCTAGACTTGTCCGGATCGATACACTCAKATATGCTGGGCTACAGCAGCTCCATCTTGCCCTCTAATAGGCCAGGTGGAATTGTCACCATATTMCTTATACCTTTCAAACCCCATCAGGTCTGCACAGTGCATAGGATGTAAGGGCTAGGGTTTGATTTGTGATTCAGGGATAGGTTCTTTGTCAATTTGTCTTTCTTTGATTCCTCACATCCTTTCTCTTCACGTCCTTTAAAAAAAAGGATTGGAAGAGAATATCTGAGGATGCGAGGAAGAAAAATCACATAYTTACTGACTGCTGTCACACAACTGTCATGCTGCATGAGAAGGAAGAAAAAGTCCTGTGCACATGCACAGATGCTTACCATTATCTGTATGGGTGCTGACAGGTGCGGCCATTTTCTTTGCCCTCACTTTGCATTATATCACACTACMGCTTGTGTTCACATCATATCACTGAGTCTGCGTTTAAGTATATGCATCACGTAGATAAACACATGAAGTTACTCACTCATTAATCAGGAGGTGACTGCATTACTCTTGATATTGCATGTTAATGCATGTTACTGCAATTTAATTGCATTAAATTGAATCAACATAAGCTCATTAGTAAATGTGTGGGAAAAAGAGGGAAGGGAAGCATTGCAGAGCAGAATACAAAGTGCCATTAATATTAGGATAACATACTGTACATAGAAATACAATGACATTATATTGACACCACTTAAAATATTAACTATAAAGGCATCACTATAGCATGTTACTACATACAGTGCCTTCACAAAGTATTCATACCACTTGACTTATTCCACGTTTTGTTGTGTTACAGCCTAAGTAAAAAAGGATTTAATAGATTTTGTCTCCACCCATCTACACACAATACCCCATAATGACAAAGTAAAAACATGTTTTTACAAATTGATTGAAAATGAAATACACAAATATCTAATTTACACAAGTATTCACACCCCTGGGTGAATACTTTGTAGAAGCACCTTTGGCAGCGATTACAGCTGTGAATTTATTAGGGTAAGTCTATAAGAGCTTTGAACACCTGAATTGTACAGTATTTGCCCATTATTCATTAGAAACAAGCTCTGTCAAGTTGATTGWTGATCATTGCTGGACAGCCATTTTCATGTCTTGCCATAGATTTTTAAGTCAAAACTTAAACTAGGGCACTCAGGAACATTCATTGTTGGTTAGCGACTCTCGTGTAGATTTGGGATTGTGTTTTAAGTTATTGTTCTGCTGAAAGGTGAATTTGTCTCCCAGTGTCTGTTGGAAAGCAGACTGAACCATGTTTCCCTTTTAACTCTRGGATTTTGCCTGTGCTTATAGCTGTATTCTGTTTKTTTTTATCCAAAAAAAKCTCCCTAGTCCTTGCCGATGACAAGCATACCCATAACATGATGCAGCCACCACCATGCTTGAAAATATAAAGAGTGGTAGTTAGTGATGTGTTTTGTTGGATTTGCCCCAAACATAACGKTTTGTATTCAGCACATAAAGTTAATTTCTTTGCCACATTTTTTMCAGTATTACTTATGTGCCTTGTTGCAAGCAGGAGGCATGTTTTGGAATATTTGTATTCTGTACAGGCTTCCTTCTTTTCACCATCCTCAGTTTTCTCATATTTTAAAATCACCATTGGCTTCATGGTGAAATCCCTGAGCAGTTTCATTCCTCTCCGGCAACTGAGTTAGGACGTACGCCTGTGTCTTTGTAGTGACTGAGTGTATTGATACACCATCCAAAGCCTAATTAATAACGTCACTGTGCTCAAGGGATATTCAGCATCTGCTTTTTTTATATTTACACATCTACCAATCGGTGCTCTTCTTTCCAAGARATTGAAAACCTTCCTGGTCTTTGTGGTTGAATCTGTGCTTAAAATTCACTACTCGAATGAGGAACCTTACAGATAATTGTATACAGTTGAAGTTGGAAGTTTACATACACCTTAGCCAAATACATTTAAACTCAGTTTTTCACAATTCCTGACATTTAATCCGAGTAAAAAATTCCCTGTCTTAGGTCAGTTAGGATCACCACTTTTTTTTAAGAATGTGAAATGTCAGAATAATAGTAGAGAGAATGATTTATTTCAGCTTTTATTTCTTTCATCACATTCCCAGTGGGTCAGAAGTTTACATATTGTAAGGGGTGCGTAACTGGTGGCAGGGAAGTCAGACGCAGMAGAGCAAAACTAGGTAAAAAGCCGGAATAGTTTAATTTCAAAACCAACGGCATAAAGAAATAACCAACATGGGTACAAAACCCGACGCGCACCAATGAACATGTGCACAAGCACTTACAACAAACAATTCCACACAAAGATATGGGGGAAAACAGAGGGTTAAATACACAACAATAAATGAGGGAAATGAAAACCAGGTGTGTAGGAAAACAAGACAAAACAAATGGAAAATGAAAAGTGGATCGACGATGGCTAGAAGACCGGCGACGCCGAACGCCGCCCGAACAAGGAGAGGAACCGACTTCGGTGGAAGTCGTGACACATACACTCAATTAGTATTTGGTAGCATTGCCTTTAAATTGTTTATCTTGGGTCAAATGTTTCGGGTGGCCTTCCACAAGCTTCCCACAATAAATTGGGTGAATTTTGGCCCATTCCTCCTGACAGAGCTGGTGTAACTGAGTCGGGTTTGTAGGCCTCCTTCCTCGCACATGCTTTTTCAGGAAAAATTTGAAAAATTACTTGTCARGCACACAGTAGATGTCCTAACCAACTTMGCAAAACTATAGTTTGTTAACAAGAAATGTGTGGAGTGGTTGATAAACTAGTTTTAATGACTCCAACCTAAGTGTATGTAAACATAAACTGTATGTGGGGTCCAGAGATGGGGTAGTCATAAAAAAATCATGTTACCCACTATTTGTTAACACAGAATGAGTCTGTGCAACTTATGTGATTTATTAAGCACATTTATACTCCTGAAATTATTTAGGCTTGCCGTAACAAAGAGGTTAAATACTTATTGATACAAAACATTTCAGGTTTGATTTTTTTTATTATTTTAGAAAATTTTCTAAAAACAAGATTCCAATTTGACAGTAAATTTTACATTCAGGCTGTAAGATATATAMATTTTTTAAATTAAGTCAAGGGGCGTGAATACTTTCTGAAGGCACTGTATAAAAGGGCTTAAACTAAATCACCACTATGTGGCAGTAGTAACACATTAATGACTAGGCCATTATAAATGACAATGGACAGAATATGACTAATTCCTATAAGGACACCGGAAAAGATGGGACCTAATAAAATTTCCAAAGTAACATGCGTCATCTTAGGCTTGACCAACTAATAATTACTAACCCTCTTWACAGGCCTGAAAAGGCACACTAACTTGCTATAATACCCCAAATGGTATGCGTATGGATACACAAATACAATACCCAGAGTGTAAGAGCTCCCTTTTAACCGAAATGACTTGTATGACTACGACCCATCGTCCACTAATAAATTAATACCACGGATGGGCTTCACATGTTACAAACCCACTGCAGTAATAACCAAACAAAACCGTGTGTACGCGGTTACTAAAGGAATGATGCATCACACCTAGAATAGGTGCATCACACCTAGAACAGCCTCGAGAGAGAGAGGCAACCTTTCATACAACCCACCGTGTCACTTACAAGCTTTTCGCTACACCCACAATAACATCTGCTGAACACGTGTGTGTGACAAATAAAATTTGATTTSATTTACCGACCTGTGTCTGTGCCTGTTTTGCAACGCTTTTACCATGTTGGAGGGTATATCCGTGGTTAGTGGACTGTTCTGCAAAGAAATGATTTGTTTGCATCGCCGAGTGGTGGAGAGGAAATAATGAAATCCAATTGTTAGGTGCTACCACACCCCATCCAAATAAAACCAAACATGGATGCCAATGTTTGCATGCACAAACTCCATTCTACTTCCTGTCTGCGGCAACATGTAAATAAGATGCATGGTGGGTTAGTGTTATACTGCTGGAGTGAGATACAAAATCTTAGTCTAGAAGCTGGCCTAAATAATATTCAAGATTTTGTTGGCACAATAAGTACAGTAGCACAATGAGTTGGACGTTTAGTTAACTGAATCAGATTTGTTCAGTTCTGTTCCGACTGACAGTTTTTATATCAAGTTTTAGATAGAAAAGAATGAAAGTATACCTGTCTAAGTAGTGTTCATTTCTTGAGGAGGGGTACGACTGGCTGTCTTAAAGTTGAAGGGAAAGCAGTCAGTGGTCAGACATAAGAGGGAGGAGTGGATGAAGTCGAGTGGGCAGGTTTTTGGGCAATCTGACATCACTATATACAGGATTTTGTCTGGAGGAAGAGGAGAGAACGAGTAACAGGATGAGGAGGAGGATGACGCAGAATCAGGTGACTGGAGGGAGAAAGATTCACACAGATGGGAGAGCTGATAAGTTTTACATCATCTAGATATTTTTTATCGGTGCAGATTAAGAAGACACAGGGAGAGAAAACCTGTTGGACTATTGWGATGTTRCCCTTTTTTGTTTGTCKCTCACAGTTTACTGATTTACGTGGTGAAGTTACACTTGCTGCAGTGATTGCAGCGATTCTATAGGAATGGAGCTGTCAAAAAGAAGTGTGACATACTGCTTGTAATTAAAACATTATGTTAATAAAACATGTAATAACCAGATAATTCATTGTGCAGTGTAAACATGGTAAATATCTGGTTGTTTTAACTCCTGATGTGAATTTTTAAAGCTCTACTCCCATTTCTGGTGTTTTTGAGAGGAGGTTGTTTGACAGAGGCCCACACCATGGCCACCTGGTATGAAACAAGAAAACATGGTTAAACTACCTATCCTGAATCTAGTAGTTCAGCAAGAAATCAATTATTTTACACTGTGGCCTACARGTCGAGGCCTGGTGACAGACGGAGTATAAATCACGAGGCGATGTCTCTATCTGCTGGACGTGCCAGGTCTCGACGGGCTCTCCGGCCAGGACTAATTGGGGCTGATTGGGAGCTGGTGAGTAATCAAGGGCTGATTGCTCACCAGCTGTGCAAGGCTCATAAAMCTGCCAGAAGGGCAGCACACAAGGGAGAGCAGGGGGAAGAAAGGACTCCCGTATAGTTGGGGGCGGTTGCAGAGGTATGAGGAGGGAGTTCAGTTTTTGTGCCCGACAGGATACAGCAAGACCCGGAGCCCAYAAGACGGTATCCCTGAGAAGGTCTCATGGGGGAGACCTATCCTTTTCTTTTTTGATTTATTATTTAAATAAACACTCTTGAAACTGAGCTAATCATACTCTGTCCGTGTCTGATATGGGTAAACGTCTTGACCAAACCCCCTGGTCTGCCACAAGTGGTGGAGAATGCGGGCATTCTGATAACGTGGTCAGATCAGGGTTGACGTTTACACAGCATCAGCATGGACGAGTTGATAGCTCAGTTCGTACGGGCCCAACAAGCACAACAGGCGGTTCAGGAATGAACTCCGGAGGAACAGCGACTACAAAACGTCCGCCTCGTTGAGGAAATCAGGAAGCTGCAAGGAGGAGCGTCTCCTGAATCACATCCCAACCAGTTTTTAATCAAGCTAATGGAAGACGATGACATCGAAACATACCTCTGTACGTTTGAACGGACAGCGCTACGGGAAGGATGGCCAAGGCCGAAGTGGGCTAGTCTGCTGGCCCCGTTCCTCTTTGGGAATGCCCAAAAGGCGTATTGGGACCTGAACGACGACCAGGCGGCTAACTACAATGGACTCAAACGGGAGATACTCAGCCAATATGGGTACAGCCTGGCCAATTGGGCTCAACGGTTCCATGACTGAAGGTTTGTACCCGACGCATCCCCCCGAGCCCAGATGAGCYACCTACTGCGTGTCACCAGGGCATGGCTGCTAATCGACGTATCCACCCTCTCCATCCTCGACAAATGGTCCTGGATCGCTTCTTACGGGCTCTACCCCACGACCTGAAGAGGGCAGCGAGTCTATGRGTGCCCCAGACCTTGGAGGGCCTCCTGGAAGCAGTGGAGATGCATCAGAACACTCAGGCACCCTGCTGAGTGGGAGCCGGGATGAGTCGGCGACCCGTTTGAGGGAACGGAAGGACAGTCCCACCGTTGTATCCCCCATAAGACCGCAAACCCGTGGAGAGACGGCTGGTGTAGGGCCAACCCGCCACCGACYACCCCAGGTAGATGGAGACCAAAGGAGGTGTTTTGAGTGTGGCGCCCGGGGGCACATTGCCTGGAATTGCKCGACTCGAGGAGTCGATGCCATCAGCTAGCCGCGGAGGCGAGGTGGGTCACGCCGTAAACTATGTCACCTCCTGTTGGGCGCACCACGAATCAACTGCACCCATGGTCCGGGTGAAGGTTGACGGACACGACYCGGAAGCGCTATTAGACTCAGGAAGTATGGTTACGCTCGTAATCACGAGCCTGCTGAACGAGGAGACCGAACGGGGTAGGGAGTCCATTTCCTGTGTTCACGGTGACACAAAGCGGTATCCAACCATATGGACCAWCCTTGTGACGCAAGGTAGCTGCCAGATGATGGCGGGTGCAGTACCAGAGTTGCCGGTACCTCTCCTAGTGGGACGGGATTGTCCGCTGTTTGCGGCTCTATGGGAGCWTGAGTTGAGGAAAAAAATACGAGCCGGCCGAAGAAGAAAGTGGGGTCGACCCATCGCCTGTGCGGCCCAGAAGCAACCGGTTAACCAACCTGTATCTACGGGTCCGGAGTCGGAGTCGGAGGGGGCGCCAGAACCCAACCCCCCCTGGGGAACCACTGGAGGATGAGCCCAGCCTCCCCCTCCTCGATTTCGAGGGGCCAGTCGAGACACCAGCGGGGGGCCAACTGAGGGGAGAATTGGGAGGCCCAGTGGGAGGATCCGAACTTGAAAGCCGCCGCAGCCCAAGTGATAGTGGTGGATGGACAGCTACTTCCGGGTGTGAGTGACTGGCGATACCCCCATTTCCAAATCAAGAGTAACCTTTTGTATCAGGTGTCGCGCCAACAGSGGGAACTTCGAGAGGTATTGTTGCTGCCCCAACAGTACGTGGGAACCGTTCTTCAGCTGGCCCACACCCACCCTTTGGGGGCGCACCTGGGAATAGAGAAGACCRGGGAYCGGATCGCCGGCTGGTACCACTGGCCRGGGATGAGGAGGGCCGTGGAAGACTACTGTCGCAGCTGCCCGGAGTGTCAACTAACTGCCCTGAAAGCACACTTCTGAAACCCATTGGGCCCCTCTACCGATCATCGGGGTGCCCTTTGAACGTATCGCCATGGACATAGTGGGACCCCTGGTAAAAACAGCACGAGGACACCGGTACATCCTGGTGATAGTAGATTATGCCACCCGTTATCCCGAGMCTATTCCRCTACGGGRGGCGGTATCCAAGGGAATCGCCCGGGAGCTGTTCCACCTTTTTAGCCGGGTGGGCATCCCGAACGAGATCCTGACAGACCAAGGTACTGAGTTTYTGTTCCGCCTAATGAAAGAGGTTGTGTGCTCTCTTGCATATCAAGCCGATCCGGACCTCCGTCTTTCACCCGCAGACGGATGGGCTCGTCGAGCYCTTCAATAAAACGCTCAAACAAATGCTGCGYAAGGTCATCGAGCAGGACGGGAAGAACTGGGACCAGCTACTACCCCACCTAATGTTCTCAACCCGAGAAGTACTCCAGACCTCCACTGGGTTTTCCCCTTTCGAACTCCTCTACGGGAGGAGGCCACGCGACCTACTGGAACTCGCCAAGGAGGTGTGGGAAGCCCAACCGACCCTATTACGCAGTGTGGTAGAGCACGTGGAGATGATGAGGGAGCGGATGTCAGCCATATGGCAAGTCGTGAGGGAAAATATGGTTAAGGCACAACGTTCCCAAGCCCAGGTCTACAATCGGGGAGCCCAGCCCRGAGAATTCCAGGTGGGAGACAGGGTGTTGGTCTAAATCCCCATGGCCGAAAGTAAGTTCCTGGTAACATGGCACTGGCCATACGAGGTGATCGAGAAGTTGGGACCTGTCAATTACCGGCAACCGGGGAGACGGAAACCCCAACAGATTTACCACGTGAACCTGTTGAAGAAGTGGCACGAGAGGACAACCTTGGCCGTGTTATGGTCGGGACCCAGGACGCCAACGGTACCAGTGGTGGTCCCGAGCAATGAGGACCTCAACCCGGCCCAGAAGCAAGAGCTCAGGGAGCTCATCGATCGGAACACGGCAGTGTTCTCTGAGAAGCCGGGCCGCATGACCCTCATTGAACACCACTACGTACCCGGCCCAGGGAAACAGTACAAAAGAGGCCATATCGGATTCCGGAGGCCCGAAGGAAGGCCGTGAAACAAGAAGTGGAGGCTATGCTGAGGATGGGGTTCATTGAAGAGTCCCACAGTGCATGGTTTAGCCCCACTGTGTTCGTGCCCAAACCGGAAGGTAGCCTCCACTTCTGTAATGATTTCCAGGGTGTGAACGACATATGCTTATTTGACGCCTACCCCATGCCGAGGGTGGACGAGCTCATCAACCGATTGGGAAAGGCCCAGTACATCAGCACCCTCGACCTGACCAAAGGATATTGGCAGGTACCGTTGYCAGCCTCTTCCCAGGAGAAGATGGTGTTCTCAACACCAGARGGTTTGTATCAGTACCAGGTGCTCCCATTTGGTCTCCACGGAGCCCCGCCCACATTCCAGCGACTGATGAACAGAGTGCTTCGACCTCACCTGCAGTACGCAGCGGTCTATCTGGATGATATCATCATCCACAGCCAAGGTTGGAAAAAGCTCCTGATGCGCCTCCAGGCGGTGCTGGACACGCTCAGACAAGCCGGGTTGACAGCAAACCCCAAGAAATGCAAACTAGGGTTCGAGGGGGTGGAGTATCTGGGGTATTTGATAGGACGGGGGAACGTCAAGCCCCAGGAGAGGAAGGTTCACGCGGTACGTGACTGGCCCGTTCCACGGACCAAGACACAGGTCAAGTCCTTCCTGGGACTGGCAGGATACTATAGCCGGTTTATCCCCAACTTTGCAGCAATAGCTTCCCCCCTCACCATTCTAACCAGGGCCCGCCTCCTGAAAACAGTGAAATGGACGGACGAGACAGAAGCGGCGTTCAGCCATCTGAAGGGAGCAGTGTGCTCCCATCCGATTCTCGTAATGCCCGATTTCCAGGTGCCGATGGTGGTCCAGACAGATGCATGTGACACGGGGATAGGGGCCGTTCTGTCCCAGATACACGATGGGGAGGAGCACCCCATCATGTACATCAGCCGAAAGCTGATGCCTAGAGAAAAAAAMACTCAATTGTTGAGAAAGTGTCTAGCGTTGAAGTGGGCGCTAGACACTCTCTCAAGTATTACCTGTTAGGTACCCACTTCACCCTGGTCACGGACCATGTTCCCCTGGTCTGGATGGCCAGGGGAATGGACACAAACAATCGGGTCACCAGGTGGTTCTTGTCCCTTCAACGCTTCTCTTTTTCTGTTGTGCACAGGTCAGGGGCGAAGCATGGAAACGCGGATTGTCTATCGAGAAGGGAGACATACGTTGCACTGATGACAGTCCCCTCCCCGACAGAGCTAAGTGGGTGTGGCGTACAGAAGGTCAGCCATCAGGGGGAGACTCGTCGAGGCCTGGTGACAGACAGAGTATACATCACGAGCCGATGGCTCCATCTGCTGGACGTGCCAGGTCTTGACGGGCTCTCCGGCCAGGACTAATTGGGGCTGATTGGGAGCTGGTGAGTAATCAAGGGCTGATTGCTCACCAGCTGTGCAAGGCCCATAAAGCTACCAGAAGGGCAGCACACAAGGGAGATCAGGGGGAAGAAAGGACTCCCGTATAGTTGGGGACGGTTGCAGAGGTATGAGGTATGGGAATTCAGTTTTTGTCTCCGACAGGATACAGCAAGACCCGGAGCGTAGAAGATGGTATCCCTGAGAAGGTCTCATGGGGGAGACCTATCTTTATCTTTTTGATTTATTATTTAAATAAACACCCTTGAAACTGAGCTAATCCTACTCTGTCCATGTCTGATCTGTGTAAACATCTTGACCAAACCCCCTGGTCTGCCACAACAGACATACATTGGCATTCGATAGGTACTGATATTGCTATAATAACTTCACTGCAACAGGGTTTCCTATAATCTACTCATACAGGTTATGCATTTCCCTGGTATAGGCCAGAGCATTTCCTATACTTCTAGATATAGTCTGAAACCAGCCTCTCTAATGGTGGACCCAGGTACAATCTGATTACTCATGATGACCACAAAATGTATTAATGGAGTTCACTTTTTAGCTCAGGCCGTTATCCCCACCTGCTTCAAGATGTCTATTTTCATCCCTGTGCCCTGGGAAAGTAACTGAACTAAATCACTACTGACCAATAGCATTCACTTCCGTCATCATGAAGTGCTTCGAGAGGCTAGTCAAAGACTTCATCACCTTCTCCCTCCKYGACACACTCGATCCTCTCCAATTCGCCTACTGCCCCGACAGATCCACAGACGACGCAATTGCCATTGCACTGGGACTGAATTCCTCCCTATGCAACAGGGTCCTGGACTTCCTGACGGGCCACACCCAGGTGGTGAAGGTAGAAAACATAACCTCCTCCACACTGATATAGCAGGGGGTGTAAAGCCATAACACATACGTTTTTCCATCAGCAGACTATGATCGATAATGTCGAAAAGCCGCACTGAAGTSTAACAAAARAGCTCCCACAATCTTTTTATCATSAATTTCTCTCAGCCAATCATCAGTAATTTGTGTAAGTGCTGTGCTTGTTGAATGTCCTTCTCTATAAGCATGCTAAAAGTCTGTTGTCAATTTGTTTATGGTGCATTCAGCATGTCAACACCTCTTACCAAAACAATTAGTGGTGAAGTCAATCTCTCCTTTACTTTGAGRCTTGAGAGATGTACATGCATATTATTAATGTTAACCCTCCGTGTACATTTAAGGGCTAGCCATGCTGCCCTGTTCTGAGKCAATTGTATTTTTCCAAGTTCCATCTCGTGTGGTCAGGTGCCACAAGAGATTGACATCATCACTACTTGTTCCAGCTTTGTTTCCAGAAGGTATCAAAATTGTCAATAAATGTTACACCTGTCACACGGAGCAGAACAGGTGAACCCAAGAGCAGACTCAGACGAGGAGACTGGGAGGAGGTAACCAAGGTATTTAATGAAACACGGGGAAGATGGGGTGCAGGCCAGGGGAAGCTCGGGTAGGTTGCAGGAAGCCTAGAGTGATGGCTGAGGCTGGAACGAGGGGAGTTGGGAKTGGGTAAGCAGGTGCGGAGAGGAATCCAAGGACGCAGTGGAGTGGGGGGTCCAGCACGGAGTAGCAGGACTGACGAGACGTGGGACTGGAGACGGGTCAAAGTCAGAGCAGGCAGAACTGTAGCGTAGAGGAAAACAGCGTCAAGCATGGGTAAACAGGCATTACTTGAAAACAGGATCTAAGCAGGCACAAACGTCTAAAATGACTGAGCAGAGATTACGATCTGGCAGCGTAGAAGTGGCAGGGCAGAGTATTTGTAGAGGTCTTGTTTATGGAATAGGTTGCAGCTGGTGGGGATCTGCTCTACCTCCTGCACACCTGTCTCTGCCCACACAATCACACACACACACACACACACACAGAGAGAGAGGAAGAGGGAGAGAGCACTGGAAGAGTGGCAGCAGGATAGGATGAGAAGTAGAGGGCGTGGCAAGAGCAGATGTAACAACACTCAAAGAGCTGCAATAGTCACTTAGCCAGTTATGGAGGGCTAAAAGTCTGCTGAAACGTTCAATGCCATGATTTAGGAAGGGCACAGGGCCAGGTATTATGGGGTGTTTGTTGGAGTAGTGGGTACACACTGCCTGGCCTCCAGGACACCTACAACACCAGGTGTCGCAAAAAGGCCAAAAAGATAATCAGGGACCTCAGCCACCCGAGCTACGGCCTGTTCTCCCGCTTCCATCACTGTGACGTGGGCAGTACAGGAGCATCATGTCTAAAACTAACAGACTGGCCAATAGCTTCTACCTCCAGACCATCAGGCTTCTGAATAGCCACTACTAGTCAGCTACCTACCCCCACCCCCCCCCCCAGACTATCTTAAATAGTGTAAATAACCTGTAACTTCAATTGCATTCTCCCCAGTCTTTTGACTGCACGCGCCTCCATTTCCAGGCGACTCTCTCTCCGCATGCCTCAGAACAATCAGAACATAGCAACCAGCATAGTAACGAGTGCTATCGATTTTTTTCTTTCATTACATAGCCAGGCAGAATTTGTCAAGTTTTAGCAACGGCCCTAGCAACGGGCGCTAATAGCTTATCGAGTCCCATTGTGACACAGGGGGGACACTTTTTGTCAAGTGGACACTATTTGGCATGACAGGCACTCCTTATGCAATCTAACTAAATTAAGTGGTTCTGGGTTGATTTGGTGTTTTGTGACATTCATCAGTGTTAGCCGAGCCCTCTGACCCCTCACAGCAACACACACACGCTTCAGGAACACACTCTAGAAACATGCTCATGCACACACACATGCATACACGCAGCTYCAGAGACACACACACAGATACACACTCTCCAGGAACACACACACACAAACGTGAGGGGAGAGCTAATCGCTCTCGCTCGCTGTCGCACAGACACACTCAGTAGTACACACACGCACGTGCACTCATGCAGTGGAGTTGTGCAGTACACACACACACACACATGTACGTTGTGCAGTACACACACACACAAACACATCCTCACATCACTGACATCGCTGCATCTCGCTAACCATGCTCACATGCACTGACAGGCGATCGCACACATCTGTGCACATACACTTTCACACTCCCAATGATCCTTTTCCACCATTGCGTCC
This sequence comes from Salvelinus sp. IW2-2015, assembly GCF_002910315.2. NCBI lineage: Eukaryota > Metazoa > Chordata > Actinopteri > Salmoniformes > Salmonidae > Salvelinus > Salvelinus sp. IW2-2015. The sequence goes on along the minus strand of NC_036865.1, from coordinate 6,866,304 downwards.
CAGAGCGGAATGTGATGGATTTTGTCTCATTCTAATTCTCAATTAGCCAACATTTTCCCTTGTATACACAAATTATGCAATTTTCTCCCTCCAAGTGGAACCTATATGGTAATGGTYCACTTGGCAGCCACTTGTTCAGTCAAGCTTTCCCAGCAGCGCGAGAAAAGCAAGCGGGAACTGAGGAACTGCATTGGTTTCCAATGTGGACTGTTGAGTGTATAAAACGGCAGTCCAACAAAAACACCACTCTCAACCCAGTCTGAACCTCACCTCCACCCTGCTTCTATATCATCAAGTGTGTCGACAGGCAAGCAGGGAATTAGAGAGAGGGGGAATTTCTGGCCCTGGTGCTCTCGTTAAATAAAGGATCAGAGATTAGTAATGCTCTGGCCTCTCCACCATGCCAGGAGCAAGGTCCATGTCAATGCCAGTTTAACAACGTGAGGTCATATTTGTAGTCATTATGCTCTTTTTGTTGATGGAGTTAACCTTTAAATAATGTCTTGTGAGTTGCGTTTGTGTGTAGCCCTGTATGGAGAGGAAAGTCTAAACACACAGTATTTATCATGAAGCTTAAACCCCCCAATGTGTTATTTAAGGAATAAGGCACGAGGGGGTGTGTTATATGGCCATATATGGTCTGTGTGTGTGTGTCTGTGTGTGTGTGTGTGTGTGTGTGTTCAGTACAATTCAGTCAACAATTTGGACACACCTACTCATTTCAGGGTTTTTCTTTATTTTTACTATTTTCTACATTGTAGAATAATAGTGAAGATATCAAAACTATGAAATAACACATATGGAATCATGTAGTAACCAAAAAAGTGTTAACTTCTTATGGCTGCAATCCCGGTGATATCCGGGATGACATGACAACAGCCAGTGAAAGTGCAGGGCGCCAAATTCAAAACAACAGAAATCTCATAATAAANTGTGTGTGTGTGTGTGTGTGTTCAGTACAATTCAGTCAACAATTTGGACACACCTACTCATTTCAGGGTTTTTCTTTATTTTTACTATTTTCTACATTGTAGAATAATAGTGAAGATATCAAAACTATGAAATAACACATATGGAATCATGTAGTAACCAAAAAAGTGTTAACTTCTTATGGCTGCAATCCCGGTGATATCCGGGATGATATGACAACAGCCAGTGAAAGTTCAGGGCGCCAAATTCAAAACAACAGAAATCTCATAATTAAAATTCCTCAGACATACATGTTTCTTAATACCATTTTAAACAAATCAAAATATATTTGAGATTTGAGATTCTTCAAAGTAGCCACRCTTTGCCTTAATGACTGTCACACCCTGATCTGTTTCACCTGWTTTTGTGATTGTCTCCACACCCCTCCAGGTGTCGCCCATCTTCTCCATTATCCCCTGTGTATTTATACCTGTGTTCTCTGTTTGCCTGTTGCCAGTTCAAGCCAACCAGCGGTTTGTGTCTCAGCTCCTGCTTTTTCCAGTCTCTCTTTTCTCGCCCTCCTGGTTTTGACCCTTGCCTGTCCTGCCCCTGAGCCTGCCTGCCGACCTGTACCTTCGACCCCCTCTAGATTACCGTCCTCTGCCTTACCCTGACCCTGAGCCTGCCTGCCGACCGGTACCGTTGCCCCACCTCTGGTTTACTGACCCCTTCCTGCTTTGAAGTTCTTCCAAGATGGCGCAGCAGTAAGAAGTGTTTGTTTTCGTACCATGTAAATATTCAGTCTTTTGGTTTTTTTTTGTGTACATTTCATTTTTCCAATCTCTTTTTTCCTTTTTCTAATTAAATATACCTTCCTGCAACCCGCCTCACCCAATGTGGTACGGATCTGCTATTTTTTAGACCTTATAACTGGAACCTCCATCAGAAGCTAGCCAGCTAATTAGCTACTAGCTATTTAGTCATTGTTAGCCACTGCTAGCGGTCTTTACCTATAGCTTGGACACCAACCGCTTTAGCCCGGACAGCCCGGAAAATACTGCCAGTCTGCACAGCGTTGATATCAGCCCTGAGGCATATCGACTGCTTGCCCCCCCCCCCCCCCCCCCCACTACATCACTTATCCTGCCACAATTCTGGACCATTACACCGTACTTCGCAGCTAGCATAGCTGCTACACAGTGGCACTTGTGGCTAACCGCCTTGTTCCGAAGCATTGTCACGAGTTAGCCTCAAGCTAAGCCTCAAGCTAGGCCCAATCTCCCCGCTAGCAAACGAAGTACACAACTACAATACCTCTCTTGCCAGTTGGCCTGGACCCTTTGTCGACACGGAGCCCCGCCGATCCATCACGACTGGTCTGCTGATGGAATTCGGCCGATCTGCTCTCAACTGGCTTTTGCGTCGTGGATGTTGGTGATGATCCATCCATCCAATCCCAGTTGTGCCCTGGYCACCATATGTGAATTGATTGCCCAGCATCTATCATCAGAGTTCGTACTGCTAGGTGACCTATYTTGGAATATGCGTAACACCCCGGCCATCCTACAATCTAAGCTAGATGCCCTCAATCTCACACAAATMATCAAGGAACCTACCAGGMACAACCACAAWTCCGTAAACATGGGCATCCTCATAGATATCATCCTGACCAACTTGCCCTCTAAATACACCTCTGCTGTGTTCAACCAGGATCTCAGCAATCACTGCCTCATTGCCTGCGTCCGTTATGGGTCCGCGGTCAAATGACCACCCTTCAGATTTTTGGGACACTAAAGTCCATGGAGAATAAGAGTACCTCCACCCAGCTGGCCACTGCACTGAGACTAGGAAACACTGTCACATACTGATAAATACACGATAATCAAGAATTTCAATGAGCATTTCTCTACGGCTGGCCATGCTTTCCACCTGGCTACCCCGTTTTTGTTTTTCTGCTCTTTTGCACACCAGTATTTCTACTTGCACATCCTCATCTGCACATATATCTCTCTAGTGTTAATTGCTAAATTGTAATTACTTTGCCACTATTGGCCTATTTATTGCCTTACCTCCTTACTTCATTTGCACACACTGTATACAGATTTTTTCTATTGTGTTATTGACTGTATGTTTGTTTATCCCATGTGTAACTCTGTGTTTTTGTCGCACAGCTTTGCTTCATCTTGGCCAGGTCGCAGATGTAAATGAGAACTTCTTCTCAACTGGCCTACCTGGTTAAATAAATATTAAATAATAAAATAAAAATTGACCTGTGTATTGCCTTTCCCTGTTGGAATATTAAACTATTGTTTATTCGATGTGGTCTGCATCTGGGTCTTACCTTCATACCTGATKATTTCTTTCCTTAATGTTTTAGCCAATCAGTTGTGACAAGGTAGGGGTGGTATACATAAGAGCCCTATTTGGTAAAAGAATAGCTTAAATAAGCAAACGCGAAACGACAGTCCATCATTACTTTAAGACATGAAGTTCAATCTATTAGGAACATTTCTGCAATTGCAAAAACCATCAAGCGCTATGATGAAACTGGCTCTTATGAGGAATGCCACAGGAAAGGAAGACCCAGAGTTACCTCTGCAGAAGATAAGTTCATTAGAGTTACCAGCCTCAGAAATTGCAGCCCAAACAAATGCTTCACAAAGTTCAGGTAACAGACAAACCTCAACATCAACTGTTAAGAGGAGACTGCGTGAATCAGGCGTTCATGGTCGAATTGCTGCAAAGAAACCACTACTAAAGGATACAAATGAGAAGAGACTTGCTTGGGTCAAGAAACACGAGTAATAGGACATTAGACCGGTGGAATCTTGTCCTTTGGTCTGAGTTCAACATTTGAGATTTGTGTTAACAAACCCTGTGTCTTTGTGATACGCAGTGAGTAGGTGAACGGATTATCTCGCATGATGCTAGTTCCCACATGAAGCGAGGAGGTGTGATGGTGCTATTGCTGGTGAGTATTTGTCAAAGTGATTTATTTTGAGGAGGATAAAATTAAGGTTTTAATAGGACAGTGGATAACGGAATATGCGATTGAAGAGGAAGGTGCGATATGAATCGCAAGAAGGAAGAAGTCATTTATTTTTGAATTTTCTGGGAGGATTGGAGGTTTCCTGTATTCCGCACTGTTGAGTAAAGTGAATCAGATACCAGCATGCCATCCTTACATGCAAAGGTAATGCTATTCATGTTTTCCTTTCTTAATAATAGGGACCTTATGGCTTTGTTCAAACCGAGGGCAGAAGGTCCACCAACACCCCTAGTGTATGTTTTTGTGGTCGTTTGTAAAGCGGTGAGTAAACTACAAGCAGTTGTTGTGATTTTACGAGATTGCATGTTGTGCTTGGATACCAGTGGTCACGTTTCCTGACCTGTTTTTTTTCCCTTGTTTTTGTATTTATTTAGTATGGATCAGGGCGTGAGTTGGGTGGGTTGTCGATGTGTGAGTTTTATGTTGGGATTTTGTGTGTTTTCGGCTGGTATGATCTCAATAGAGGCAGCTGTCAATCGTTGTCCCTGATTGGAATCATATTAGGCAGCCGGGGTTTCAACCGTGTGGTTTTGTGGGTGTTTGTTCTTGTGGTCAGTGTTTTGCCACACGGGAATATATGGTCACGGTAGTTGTTTTGTCTGCGCTATTGTTTTTGTTATATATTATCACTATGGGAACTAACACTCTCGCGTATTGGTCTGATCGATCTCGCCTCTCCTCGTCGAGGGAGGAAGGAAGAAAATGACTATCGTTAAACCCGAGTTGCAGTAACACGTAACCAGTCGTCCAGTATAGGAAAATATCTGACATTGAGTTTCTGATTCCATCAATAAAAAAGTTTTTTTAATATTGCCCAATTACTTGAACGCAATCAGAAGCAAAAGCTTTTTAAATTGGGCTTCTTGGTTGCTGTCATTGGTTATTACTGCGCCGTTGTTTTGAGGAGCATCCAGATATTAGTGGACTAATAGCATTAACCTGGAGGAGACTGAACGCGCCAGTTAAAATGGCTGGCTTGTTTTCAATCTGCTGTGTCTAAAACAAGTGGTCTTTAACAGCTTATACATCATGTTTTAGCTAGATCTTTTGTTGACTAAGTGATATCCCTGACAA
>NC_036865.1:6858120-6861247 GCF_002910315.2 Salvelinus sp. IW2-2015 | reverse complement strand
TTACACTGCTCATTGCCTGCGTCCGTTATGGAGTCGCGGTCAAATGACCACCCTTCAGATTTTTGGACACTAAAGTCCATGAGAATAAGAGTACCTGCACCCAGCTGGCCACTGCACTGAGACTAGGAAAACACTGTCAACAAAGGCTGATAAATACACATTAATCAGAATTCAATGAGCATTTCTCTACGGCTGGCCATGCTTTGCACCTGGCTACCCGTTTTTGTTACTGCTGTTTGCACACCAGTGTTCACTTGCACATCCTACATCTGCGACAATATATCTCTCTAGTGTTATTGCTAATATGTAATTAACTGTGCCACTATTGCTATTTATTGCCTGTACCGTCCTTACTTCATTTGCAACACACTGTATACAGATGTTCCTTTTTCTATTGCTGTTATTGACTGTATGATTTGTTATATACCGATGGTGTAACTCTGTGTTTTGTCGGCGACAGGCTTTGCTTCTCTTGGGCCAGGTCGGGCAGAGTAAATGAGGGAACTTGTCTCAACTGGCCTACTGGTTAAATAAATATTAATAATAAAAATAAAAATATGACCTGTGTATTGCCTTTCCCTGTTGGAATATGTAAACTATTGTTTATTCGGATGTGGTCTGCATCTAGGGTCTTAGCCTATCATACCTGATCAGTTTTTTCCTTAATGTTTTAGCCAATCAGCTTTGTGACAAGGTAGGGGTGTCATACATAAGAGCCCTATTTGGTAAAAAGATAGCTTAAATAAGCAAACGCGAAACGACAGCTCCATCAGTTACTTTAAGAGCATGAGAGTTCAATCTATTAGAACATTTCCTGCAATTGCAAAAACCATTACAAGCGCTATGCACTGAAACTGCTCTTATGAGAATGCACAGAAAAGGGAAGAACGCAGAGTTACCTCTGCAGAAGATAGTTCAGTTAGAGTTACCAGCACTCAGAAATTGCAGGCCACAACAAATGCTTCCCAGAGTTCAGGGTAACAGAACAACCTCAACATCAACTGTTAAGAGGAGCTGCGTTGAATCAGGGCGTTCATGGATCGAATTGCTGCAAAGAAACCAACTACTAAAGCGGATACAAATGAGGAACGAGACTTGCTGTGGGCCAAGAAACACGAGTAATAGGACATTAGACCGGTGGAAATCTGTCCTTTGGTCTGGAGTTCAACATGTTGAGATAATTTGGGTTACAAACCCTGTGTCTTTGTGATACGCAGGAGTAGGTGAACGGATGTATCTCCGCATGTGCTAGTTCCCACCATGAAGCAGAGGAGGTGTGATGGTGCTATTGCTGGTGAGTATTTGTCAAAGTGATTTATTTTTGAATTCAAGGAACTTACCGCTTGGCTAGCACAGATTTCATCTGCGATACGCCCATCCCTTCTGGTTTGCACTTAGTGGGACTATATTTGTTTTTCAAACAGTGACAATGACCCACAATTCCTCCAGGCTGTGTAAGGCTATAAGGGCTATTTGACCAAGAAGGAGAGTGATGGAGTGCTGCATCAGATGACCTGGCCTCCACAATCCCCCGACCTCATCCCAATTGAGATGGTTTGGGATGAGTTGTACTGCAGAGTGAAGGAAAAGCAGCCAACAAGTGCTCAGCATTCCAGGTGAAGCTGGTTGAGAGAACACCAAGAGTGTGCAAAGGTGTCATCAAGGCAAAGGATGGCTACTTTGAAGAATCTCAATATAAAATATATTTTGATTTGTTTAACACTTTTTTGGTTACTACATGATTCCATAGGTGTTATTTCATAGTTTTGATGTACTCACTATTATTCTACAATGTAGAAAATAGTAAAAATAAAGAAAAACCCTTGAATGAGTAGGTGTGTCCAAACGTTTGACTGGTGCTGTATATATAGCCCAGGCTGCTGCAGACTGAGTAATGTTGCCATGCTAAATTCCCAGTAACTATTGCTAGCAGCGGACATGGGACCAGTGTGTGAATCATGCCCCATTAATCAAACAATTGAAAGCCCTGCAGCTAGCTTCGGAGGTATCTTTCTTAATACCCTCCATTTTTAATCACTCTAATCTGCCACTGAATGAAAGACCTGGGAAAAACATTAGCTYCAGACAGGGAACAGAGAGGAAAAGCTCTGCCTCGTTCTCTCTGTCTTTCTCTCTCTCTGCTTCTCTCTCTCTCTCTATTTCTCTATTTCTCTATTTCTATTTCCCTGCACCCCATTTTCTTATTTTCTCCCAACCACATTCTTTTCCTCTCTAGGCATTTTCACCTTTTGAATTCCTCCCATTTCTATTTCTAACTTTTCTTTCTCCTCATCCCTTGATTTTTCTTCACAACTCTCCTCAAGCTGATTGGCTCTTGGACTTTTTCTGGCACTGTGTTCTCCGCAGGCATCAGTAGCCATGGAGACAAGAGTTAATTGTCTTAGTACTTTCCAGTTCATCAGTTGATTGGGAGACAGTTAGGTTAAACTAGCACATGAAAGAATGTTCCGAGCTGGCCAGAGGGAGTTGAAATTCTGATTGTCAGAGGGATAGTAGGTTAGTTGATGGATGGCATTACATAGACCATACTGTAGATAGTGGKAAACTGAGAGAGCAGAGAACTTCATTTTTGCACATAAAAGCTTTGGTAGGGTTACACTGTCACAACATGTTTTATCGATGTACACTATGCAAAGAAATATACAAACAGCTCCCTTTAAACTACATTTTTCAGAAGATCAGAAGATCCTTGTATGAATAGTGTTCTTACCTGGGACCTATACCCCATGGCCATGCCATTTATGGTCATGTCACCCCTCATCACTGTCAAATGCTCCCTTAAACACTTCAGCGAGCAGGCCTTTCTAATCAACCTGGCCCGGGTATCCTGGAAAGATATTGACRTCATCCCGTCTGTAGAGGATGCCTGGTTGCTCTTTAAAAGTGCTTTCCGCACCATCTTAAATAAGCATGCCCCATTCAAAAAATGTAGAACTAAGAACAGATATAGCCCTTGGTTCACCCCAGACTTGACGGCCCTTGACAAGCACACAAACATCCTGTGGCGTTCTGCATTAGTATCGAATAGCCCCCGCGATATGCAACTTTTCAGGGAAGTCAGGAACCAATATACACAGTCAGTTAGGAAAGCTAAAGCTAGCTTTTT
>NC_036865.1:6823092-6852002 GCF_002910315.2 Salvelinus sp. IW2-2015 | reverse complement strand
GCCCCACTGTAGGTCTGTAGGAGTTTGGGTCAATAGTGTCCCCCCCTTTGAAGAYGGGGATGACTGCAGCTGCTTTCCAATCTTTGGGAATCTCAGATGACACGAAAGAGAGMTTGAACAGGCTAGTAATAGGGGTTGCAACAATTTCGGCAGATAWTTTTAGAAAGAAAGGGTCCAGATTGTCTAGCCCTGCTGATTTGTAYGGGTCCAGATTTGTCAGCTTTTTCAGAACATCAGCAGACTGGATTTGGGAGAAGGAGAAATTGGGAAGGCATGSGCGAGTTGCTGTGGGGTGTGCAGTGTTGTTGACCGGGGTAGGGGTAGCCAGGTGGAAAGCATTGCCAGCCGTAGAAAAATGCTTATTGAAATTCTCAATTATATTGGATTTATCGGTGGTGACAGAGTTTCCTATCCTTAGTGCAGTGGGCAGCTGGGAGGAGGTGCTCTTATTCTCCATGGACTTTACAGTGTTCCAGAACTTTATTGAGTTTGTGTTGCAGGAAGCAAATTTCTGCTTGAAAAAGCTAGCAATTTTCTAACTGCCTATGTATATTGGTTTCTAACTTCCCTGAAAAGTTGCATATCACGGGGGCTGTTTGATGCTAATGCAGAAAGCCACAGGATGTTTTTGTGTTGGTTAAGGGCAGTCAGGTCTGGAGAGAGCCAAGGGCTATATCTGTTCCTGGTTCTACATTTTTTGAATGGGGCATGCTTATTTAAGATGGTGAGGAAGGCATTTAAAAAAAAATAACCAGGCATCCTCTACTGACGGGATGAGGTCAATATCCCTGAAGTGTTTCAGGGAGCGTTTGACAGTGATGAGTGGAGGTCGTTTGACCGCTGACCCATTACGGATGCAGGCAATGAGGCAGTGATCGCTGAGATCTTGGTTGAACACAGCAGAGGTGTATTTAGAGGGCAAGTTGGTTAGGATGATATCTATGAGGGGCTGGCCCCCTGTGTGTATGGCTTTTGGGGGGTACCTGGATAGGTTCATTGATAATTTGTGTGAGATTGAGGGCATCAAGCTTAGATTGTAGGATGGCGCTGGGGTGTTAGCATGTCCAGTAGGTCAACCTAGCAGCACGAGCTCTGAAGATAGATTCATTTACATTTAAGTATTTAGCAGACGCTCTTATCCAGAGCGATTTACACAATTGTGCATTCACCTTAGATATCCAGTGGAACAACCAACTGTTACAATAGTGCATCTAACTCTTTTAAAGGGGGGTGGGAGTTAGAAAGGATTTACTGTTATCCTATCCAGTATTTCCTTAAAGAGGTGGGGTTTTCAGGTGTCTCCGGATGAGGTGGTGATGACTCCGCTGACCTGGCGTCGTGAGGGAGTTTCTGTTCGCCATTGGGGTGCCAAAGAGCAGCGAACAGTTTTTGACTGGGCTGAGCGGGAATGTACTTCCCTCAGAGGTACGGGAGGGCGACAAGGCCAGAGGTGGATGAACGCAGTGCCTTGTTTGGTGTAGGGCTGATCAGAGCTAGAAGGTACGGAGCTGTGAGGGGAACGGCACTCCGACTTCAGGCTCATGAATCGTGGTTCTTGTACGGATGAGAGCTTTCACTAGAGCCAGTGGAGAGAAGCGAGGAGCAGGTGACGTTTGAGAGAACTTTGGAAGGTTTGAACACAGATGGGCTGCGGCCGTTCTGGATGATTGTAGGGGTTTAATGGCACAAGGCAGGGAGGCCCAGCCAACAGCGAGTTGCAGTAGAATTCCGACGGAGGAGATGAAGTGCCTGGATTAGGACATTGCGCGACTTCCTGTGGTGAAGAGCAAGGGTCACTCTGCGAATGTTGGAAGCATGAACCACAGGAAACGGGTCACCGCCTTGATGTTAGTTAGAACGACAGGGTGTTGTCGGACACGCAAGGTATCTAGCACTCTGGGAGGAGGACACAATGGAGTTTGTCCACCGTGATGGGCAGGATATGGAAGGGCAGTGCCTATCCCCGGGAGGAAGAAGCAGCCTCTGTCTTGCCGGGTTCAAAAGCCTTGAGGGGTGATCCGTGGCATCCACACCTGATATGTCGGCAGACATGCAGAGATCGATTTCGACATGGTTTACAGAAAGGGGGAAAGGAGAAAGATTAATTGTGTGGTCGTCTGCATGCAATTGATAGGAGAGAACCTATGTGAGGATATGAAGAGCCAAGGTGACTTGGTGTAAGACGCGAGAATGGGAGGGCCTAGAACAGAGCCCTGGGGGACAACCAGTGGTGAGAGCACCAGTGGTGCGGAGACGATTCTCGCCACGCCACCTGGTAAGGAGCGACCTGTCAGGTAAAGGACGCCAATCCAAGGTGGGCCGCGCCGGAGATGCCAACTCGGAGGGGTGGACTAGGAGGATCTGATGGTTCACAGTATCAAAGGCAAGCCGATAGGCGTCTATGAAGATGAGAAAGCAAGAGGAGAGAGAGTTAGCTTTAGCAGTACGGAGCCGCCTCCGTGACAACAGAAGAAGAGCAGTTCTCAGTTGAAATGACTAGTCTTGAAAAACCTGAACTGATTTGATCAAAGAAGTATTCTGAGAGAGATGGGGGGCAATCAGTTTCACATAGTGGTGTCCAGAGCACAGTGGGGGCAGAGGGTGGTCTATAGCGAAAGGGCGCTATGTGAGAGACTTGTTTTTTAGAAGAGGTGGGATTTTTAAAGGTAGAAGTCAAATTGTTTGGGTACAGACCTGGAAAGGACAGGAACTCTGCAGGCTATCCTCTGCAGTAATTTGCAACCACCGCCGTCCCTTTGGCCATTCCTATCTTGTCTGAAAATGGTTGTAGGTTGGGATGGAGATTTCCAGAGTTTTTGGGTGGTCCTTCCTACAGGATTCAGCACGGCTAGGAAATCCGGGTTGGCAGAGTGTGCTAAAGCAGTGAATAAAACAGAAACTTCGGGAGGAGGCGTCTAATGTTAACATGCACATGAAACCAAGGCTATACGTTACAGAAGTATCAAAAGAAGCGCCTGGGAGATGCGAGTGAGAGAGCTGGCACTGCAAGGCCTGGATTTCACCTCTACATCCTCACAAGGAACAGAGGAGAGTAGGATAAGGGTTACAGCTAAAAGCTCATGAGAAGTGTCCGTACTAGGACGTCACGGAGAGAGTAAAGAAGCAGGTTTTGGGAAGCGATAAAATAGCTTTCAGGTATAACTGTCACGACAAAGTATGGTGGACATGTCTGAACTACAGTGGAGTAAACCTGGCATTGAGTGATGATGAGAGAGATATAGTCGTCTCTAGAACATCATTGAAAACAGGTGATAGTCATCGCATGTGTGGTGTGGACACTGAAAGGTTGGAATAAGGTTAATGAGCAGGACTAGAGGCTCTACAGTGAATATAGCCAATAAACCTACCAGAACACAATGGGACAAGGCATAATTGACATAAGGAAGAGGCATGCTTAGCCGAGTGACTCATAAGGGTCCAGTGAGTTGTGAGTTGGTTGGTCACGGCGACTTCAGAACATCTAGCCGGGCCATGGGTAGAAAGCTAGCAGAAGAGGAGGTCTGTTTTTAACCACCTCATAGCGTTGTTCCGTCGTATTAGTGGGCGTCATCCGTGTGGTGAGCGGCGGCAATCCATTGGGAATAGTTATAGTTATACGAGGGCCCAAGAAAATTGTCCGATACGACTATTCAGATAGCAGCCGATAAGACAGCTAACGATTAGAGGCCCGCAGATGGGCCGTTCAGGTTCAGTCGCGAGGGGGGGGTCAGTTGATAACTCTCCACAGGACAGATAAACGTCGGTAGACCAGTCGTGAAGGCTGTGGGGCTCCGCATCGGCAGTAAAACGGTCGGATAGGTGTTGTGAGCCCAGGAGTGGCTGATGGACTCCTTCAGCTGGCTAGCTCCGGAATAATTGATGTTTGCTCCAGGCGACCCGACCGTTAGCCAAATAGTCACCCTCGGAGTAGCAGTAGCTAGCTGCAAGATCCATGGTGTAAATGTCCAGAGCTCTAGCCGTAGGCCCGGGGATATGGGACGACATAGGTCCAGTATGCCGGTCTGGTTCAGCTGTACAAACTGGAGATAGCTTTGCGAGACTAAAGGATGCTTGATGACGCCAACCGTAGTCTAGCTGAATACAGTGACGGGCTAACTATTGGCTAGTTCTGGCTAGTCTGTAAGTGGATTCAGATTTGAGTGTGAATTTTTTAATTTTTCTTTTAAAAATTGGTGAAGGCAGGTTGAGGAGTGTATTTGAAGGTTGAGTTTTAGAAAAAATATATAAAAAGATATATACAAAAGATATGCGAAGAAATATGTAATATATATATATAAACGGGAACATCGACAAGACGAGGAACAAAGGACGTCTGATGCATATGGCCATCTTGACTGCTATGCCATCTTGTGTTACTCTGTTAAACAAGCCCATACTGTAAATAGCACACCCCAATACCTATCCTAATATTGTTATTTTTTTTTTGTTGCTCTTTTGCACCCAGTAATCGTCACTTGCAACATCATCATCTGCACATCTATCCACTCCAGTGTTACTGCTAAATTTGTAAAATATTTCGCCTTTATGGCCTATTTATTGCCTTAATCTCCCTAATCTTACTAACATTTGCCCAACTAATGACTTTTTCTATTGTGTTTGACTGTACGTTTGTTTACCCCATGTGTAACTCTGTGTTGTTTGTTTTGTCAACACAGCTTTGCTTATCTGCTTTAATCACAGTTTAAATGAGACTGTTTCACTGGCCTACCTGGTTAAATAAAGGTGAAATAAAATACATTTTTTTTGTAGAAGGATTTTTAAGCCCTTCTTACACATGACTGTGACGGTCTGTAGTGGATGAAGTAAATCTAACTGGGTCACTATACTGGATGGATTGGTTAAAGAGAAGAGGTAGAACAACATTTCTCTAAAAGAATAGCTGCTTCCGTTATGGTGCTGCAGGAGGGATATTTTATTTATTCCCAAATCACTCTCCGACCATCCATACCCAGATTTAGCTTCCCTATTAGATTTAGCTATTCCCTATTCCCTATCACATAGGCCCGCAGTGGTGTGTATATGTGTTTTTTTGTGTTGCACGGTATACAAAACGTTTGTAACTTTTCAATATTAGAAATGAAAACCGATTCGGTACTAGAATTTTGGTTACTTTTGGGAATTTCTATCAAATGTGTCTCACGTTGTCTGCTGATTGTGAAAGGTTCAAGTCTGTCCATCAGCGCAGCCTATGTCTCCTTATAGCGTGAGGGCTCCGTGCCTGCTCCGTGCCTGCTCCGTGACTGCTCCGTGCCTGCTCCGTGCCTTGCTCCGTGACTGCTCCGTGCCTGCTCTTTGGCCTGCTCCGTGACTGCGCCGTGCCCTGCTCCGTCCTGCTCCGTGCTGCTCGCCGTGCCTGCTCTTTTGCCTGCTCCGTGACTGCTCTTTGCCTGCTCCGTGACTGCTCGTGCCTGCTCTTTGCTGCTGCCGTGATGCTCTTTGCCTGCTCCGTGCCTGCTCCGTGCCTCCTCCGTGCCTGCTCCACCTAAGCCAGGCATACGCTCAAATGTTGTTGATCAGTACAATAAAATAATAGTAATAATTTATTAAACAGAGTAAAAATGGACAACTAGAACAAGCTCAAACCAAGTTTATTCACCTTCTGTATCAAACAGCCTCAAAGACATGCTTCCAGCCGTACAAGTATTTATACCCCCTTTAGTCAGAATCTCCTCATTTTCTCTAAACACTACATCTTTGTTGCTAGGCAGGAAGTTAAGGGATGTGGGTAATAAACTSTTCCTTCTCCCTTCATGTGACCTGACCTGACCTCGGCTCACATTCCTCACTAGCTCCACAGCTGTACAGCCTTATCAGTGACTGCAACCATGTGATTGCCTTTCCCAACCTCCATTGACCCCACCATCTACATTCCTCATACATGTAACCATTAACTTCTAGTATAGCAAGTATTTCAAACTAGAACCCAACAATTCGCAAAGCGCTTTTCATTATACAAGAATAATCTCAAAGTGCATAAAATATCATTCAAATATGWCTAACCATATCATGAAAGCTACAATCAAAGTCTAGGAGGAAGGGTAGGCCAGRCGATAGAGATGAGTCTTCAGGCCTGCTTTAAAAGCTCCAACAGTCTGAACAGCCCTGAGATTAATGAAGTTCCAWAGGCGTGGTGCGTTGGAAGAAAAGGCACAGTCCCCCATTGTGCACGCCTGGTCCTGGGGGCATGGAGGAGTTTGTCGTCACTTGAACATAGGGTGCGTGGATGTTCACAGGGGGAGAGTAAGTCTGACAGTAGGCGAGGAGGATAATTGTTTTTTACCCCTTTTTCATGGTATGCAATTGATGGTTGCAGTCTTGTCCAATTGCTGCTACTCCTGTGCGGACTCAGGAGAGGCAAAGGTCAAGAGCCACAATGCGCACTTAACCCAGCCGCACCAATGTGTCACAYGAMTCACTAGAGCGCAATAGGACAAGGACATCCCAGCCGGCCAAACCCTCCCCTTACCCGGATGACGCTGGGCCAATTGTGCGCSGCCTCATGGGTCTCCCGGTCAGCAAGCTGCGACATAGCCTGGAATCGAACCTGGATCCGCTATTTGAGGAACAGGTAGCCAAAAGAGATCAGCAAGGATGGYGGGATGTGGGAAGACTTCTTTGTTTGCGTCAGATTGCATGCAGGCCCCCAAGTACAACACTGCTATAATCGATTCTGGAGAAAATGTATGCATGGATTAGCTCTTCTGCGTCAATAAAAAGTGCTTCCCAAGTGGAAGGAAGCCGATTGTTTTCATCTGTAGCCCAATTAAATCAGCCAAAACAAGCTCAATAACTCAATGAATGCACACACTGCTATTGAKTATGAACTTCCTTTTATTGTGAATACATTTTCACAATGTAGTTTTCTCTTGAACATTTATTGAACAAGGATGTTTTGCTTCAACATTTATATGAATATTTAGGACTATTGAAGAGTAACCTAATGTTTTGTTCAAACAAATGTCAAACAATAGCTTAAATTGACACCGTACGCATGCTTTTGTGAAAAAAAAGTCAAACAATAATCACACCTTGTGCATGTTTTGTGAAAAAGCGTTCTACAATTAGGCTTCTTTGCCCTTGAACAATACATTTTTTTTAATTATGTTTTTTTTTAGCATTTAAGCCTATTAATTTGAAAAGCCTTAGGATTAAGCTTGCAAAGGAAGGGTATATTACTGATATTTTTTTAAGTTTACCAGTAAACTACCAGAATTTTGGTAACTTAAGTTTTGGGGAGAATTTATCATAAGACAACTAGTGGCCTTTTTGGGTACTTCAGATTATCACAGGTGTCTGTAATTATCTCTGGCCCTCAGTGTGTCCTTATCACATGTAAAATAATAAAATAAAATAATTGTTAAARATTATCCTAAATATAGTGAATACCATTGGGCTTTAATATAAGGTTTTCAGAATTAAATATTGTTTATATTTTTTTTTACACACTTTTATTTATTTTACTATATCAATATGTATTTGTTGTTAATGTTTTGCCACCAAACTGGTGGCAGTTGATTAATTATGCTATTTTATTTTTAACCATATGGTCTATCCACTAGAAACTCGTGGACAATATGGACACAGTAATAAAACATTTATACTATACTACAAATATACTATATATTAATTTTTACAAAGTTTTTCAATTATAAATGAACAAAATTACAATGAATTACCAAAATGAATGAATTTTTCGGTAACTTTGCTAAATTACCGGTAGCTTTGCAACCCTATCATTTTGCCGAAASAAAACAAAATGTGAAACAATAAATGGACATCTTGTAGGCCGACTGCCTGTGTCGGTTAATAGCCTATACCAGCATATGAATGAAATCTAATTAAACAAATAATAGGTTTAGAAAATAAWTAGACTATAACAAAACATAAAGTTTAGAAAATCTAAGTACCCACTGTCCAGTTATGAGGCTATAATTGCCTACTTTGTCTTTTGAAGGTGCGTTCACTCGATGCACTAGATGCTGGAATGCGCTTGTTACTAGAATTGTCTTTGCAAGAGACCYGAATTGAGGGAAGGTGCATTTCTGGTTCTCCCAGAAAGCAAGCAAAATGTTCTGCCCAAGTTCCCAAAAGCATTTGGAGCTTGGCGTGTATTTGGCGCTTGGCCTACAGTTAGACCCTAAAGCTTAGGCGTACGCACTGACAGATAAAACATGATCAAAGAAAAACCTCAATGTAGCCTATATGAATTGCAGAAGAATGATACATTTATGGATTTTTTTAGGCATTGTTTTCTCAATATTTTATATCCTCGCGGATATAACCGCGTGGACTGCAGGTTGTGTACCACTAGTGTGTGCACAGTATGTCTGTATGCGCGTGTGCGCGTGTGTATTCACGTGTGTGTTTGCTAACTATGGTCCCAATAGTTAGTGGTGTTACGCTATGGTGTTTGCTAACTATGGTCCCCATACACAAAGTTATCTTTATTCTGTTTCCTATGTTTATTTGTATACAGTAGCTGTTAAACTCAATTTATGCTTGGAAGCACCCATGCATTTACTTAGAGGAAGTAGGAAACCAACTCTGTGGCATTGAGCCTCTTGTAAAATGGCTGAGCATTGCCAGAGCTTTGGAATGTTGGTTTGTTGTTGAGGAGGGGACACTTTCAAAGTGTACTGTCTTGTCAGCAGGCATTATGAAAACAAATAGTTAAACATCAGCGTGAGAGCATAAACGTTCCTAATGAGGCCCTTGGGAAGCGTTAGGTACAGAGAGCTCTACAATAGTGCAGTGCTACGTGTGGATTTAGGTCATTACTTTGTGTTGTGCCCCTGTCTCGCCCTCCAAGCTCCCAGCTCCCTCTCATAGTTATGATTTAGTGTGAGGATGACTTTACTAAAAAAYAAAAATCTATCAAATCATCAAACCACCCATAAGCTGATGGACAGTTTGTCCAGCTCCAGCTCCAGCAATCTGTTTATCCGGGTCTCAGTTGAGCTCTGTGTAGCAGATATGGAAGAGTTTACGATCTAGCTGCCACTTTGTTATTTAAGCCCTCAGTGGTGAGTTTGCCTTGCTCAGGCAGCAGGGAGGAGAAGGGGAGAGGAAGMGAGGAAAGAGGGAGGGGGAGGAGAGGGGGAGAGTACAGACCGAGAGGGGGAAAGAGCTGGGAGAGGAAGAGAGGAGAAGATGGGGAGATATATTTCCCAATGTACAGTATGTGTGGGTTGGCCTGTTCACCAATGATGTAACTGTCCTCTGCACACTATTCATGTCTCAGTCTCTCACACATAGACTTGCACATGGGCAGCAGGTAGCACATGGGCAGCAGGTAGCACAGGGGTGGCAGGTAGCACAGGGGCGGCAGAGAGCACAGGGGCGGCAGGGAGCACAGGGGCGGCAGTGAGCACAGGGGCGGCAGAGCACAGCATCCAGGGAAATGGATTGCTGTCATACCTTGTCCATAGACTGCTTACAGGGTAAGGAAACCAACAGGTCATTTTGTAATTTGGGTGAACAATCACTTTAATCCTAATCTTAATGAACACACACACACACACACACTTCCTCTGCAGTTACATTTACATGGATTTTATTACTTTATTTCATTATTGTCATGAATGAATTGTCCTCTTTGCCATCATCAAATCTTTAAGTAATCATCATCATGTCATTATCATCATAATATGTTTCAAGGCTTTCTTCTCCTGTTTTCTCTTTCCTAGAAATGAAAGACAAGCAAGCTGCTTGCAATGGAGACATCAGACTGGCTGATATTGGATTAAGCTCAGAGGGTTTCTATTTAGGACCTGACTGAAGAGTTGATGCACTACTTTGTGGTTGTGTCCCTTGGAAGGAACGCTGCTGTTATAGGGAGGGAGAGCTGTGTTCTATTTCTTCCTGTGGTGTTGGAGACAACCGAGGCTGTAGCAGCAGCAACCCTGGGTTGCCCATGCTATCATAGGATTATTCAACATCACTGCACTGGATTTGACTCACACAGTGCTCACTTTAACAGTCCCTCTGATGTACAGTGTGGTATAATTGTCTATTTGGGCATTGCTAAGGGAGCTAAACGAAGGAAGAGGAACGAATAATGAATCTATGTTAGGGTTGCAAAGGGAGAGTATAATACTGTTAACTTTAGAAGTTTACCAGTAAACTTCCAGAATTTTCAATACATGCAAAATATATAAAACAATAAAATAAGATGATTTTGAAATAAACCATTTAATGGCAATGCTAAAACATTATCCTAAATATAACCCATACATTTAGTGAATACAGTTCGTGTTTAATATGAGAGTTTCAGCATGAAATATCCTTCAGATTTTTACACACTTTTATTTATTTTGCTATGTCAATATGTCTTTGTTGTAAATGTTTTTGTGGTGGCAGTTCTGAAAACAGTAAATAGTAGGAGTAGTTGCAGAGTTAATTAGGCTATTTTCTCTTGAGCCATATGGTCTATCCACTAGAAACTAATGYACACCAGTGTAAAGATTAAGAAAATATGATTAATAAACTTTTTTTATTATTCAAGTACAAATTACGAAAGTTACCATAGATTGTCATAGATTACCCGTTAATTGCCTAAATTGCTGAACATTCCGGTAATTTGGTAAATTACCGGTGGTTTTGCAACCCTAATCTAGCTACAGTACATCTAGCTACATCTATCTCGACCTAGACGGATGTTTTGCTCAGTGGTAAAGGGTACAGAAGTAGCCTAGGTCATTCATAAGATGTTCGCCTGCAGGGTAAAGCATACTGTATTTCAGCGCAAGCTTTTACTCAAATCCCAAAAGCCTCTCAGGTTCTTGTCTCTGCTCCAGCCGATGAAATCACGATCAGTGTTTAAAGCTTTATGCTAACAGCCCTGCAAAAAAAAAGTGTGATGGCTGCGCACTTAAAAGATGTCTCATAAAGTTTGCTTAATTTTTCAACTGTGTTATTACTTTCACTGCATCAGGGAAATGTCTGTGTACACTATCCCTAATTCAGTGAAAATCATTTTTAAAATCTAAAAACAAAGTGAGCTTTATGTGACATCTTTCTGAGTGCGAACCCATCACAGTTTTCTGCTTATCTGAATTGACATGTTTTACGCACCAACCAAACATCTGGAAGGACGTGATAGTCCCCCTTTGATTAGCTAAAAGCGCTGCGAAACACCCAGGAGTTTGGGCTCTCTCTCACAGCTCTCGACTCCCCCTCCATTCTACCACTCCACACAGAATGCCATCATCTCAGTCAAAGAGTTCAACATTGAATTTAGAGCCCTTRGGAATCCCCATCAGAAATGAGTGGTGAGCAAAATGAAGAGATTGAAGCAATCGGTGTTTCATTATTTATTTCCTCGCAGAGAGTGTCGTTGAGGCAAAGTCATTGAGAAAAGTTGATTCAGGGAATTAGAACAGTGTTCAGCTCTTTACCTTTTATGTTCTTTACCTTCATGTGAAGATACGAGACTTTGAAAGCCGCCAAGCTGTAGATAAGAATCTAGAGACCTTTTCACACTACTGAGCCAAACTGACCCGAGACAAACTGAACTAAGCTGGCCGGGGTACACATCCARCCACCATACTTGCTGAACCATGCTGAAAAGGAACATTTTAAAGAAGATGTCCAAGCCAGCACAGTTGGGTTCGGATCAGCACGATAGTGTGAAAAGGGTAAAGGTTTCTAAAATATTAGTGTCGTCATGTCTATGGGATTCAGAGCTATGGTACTGAAAGAATTCAAAGAAACACAACAGCAAGAGACAAGTAAGATGAGTAATTTGAGGGTATTGGGGGAAAAAAAGCCACAGGGAACTATATTTCATGTCGCTGAATAAATATTTCCTGCACATCCTCTGTTCAGAGGCGCTGTCAAGGATTATTCTCTGGCACATCAGAGTGCACTCAGCAACTAATCATTTTTACTGTGGAAGATTTAAGTGCCTTCTCTTGCCTGTCACTTATAATTTGAATGTCAACTGTCAAACACCCATGGCATAGTATTGTTCCTAAGTCGGATTTGAAAAGTCGTGTTTTTTGGGGGAAACCGCGGCTGTTTTTTTTCAGCTCAACACAGAACGCTGCTCAATGAAATAGTGGAGCAAAGCAGTCAATTGTCTGAGGTGCCACATGGAAATGTGGATTTTACGGAAATTATTATGCATTAGTAATTAAAAATACATTTGGCTTTGTGCTGAGAAATACAGTATTTCTATGGAGATAGCGGTTTTTGCCTCGCAATACTTTATAATCTGCTGTCATTGTCATGTATGTATTCTATTTATAACCAGGGATGTGCCATTCAAATAGAAATCRTCCTTACAAAGGAGACATGCTCCAAATGCCAATCACCAAAGCATGTAACGACCACAGCTCTAAGTCGTTGTAACAGCACTATTTTAAGTTTCACAATTCTAAGTGTTTCTTGAATTGAGTAGTTCTTGCGTGGTTACACGCACGCACACACGCACGCACGCGCGCACGCGCACACACACGCACACACGCACACACACACACACACACGGAAACTCATGCAGTAGATCTGTCTTCTTCTTTCCTCCAGCGAGGTCGTCCTCTCCAACATCAACCACAGCCTGTCTGGCATCTGGGAGTGCCAGGTGACCAGTTCCCGTGGCAACAGGTCCAGACAGATGGAGATCCTTGTGTTGGAGACGTCAGCACCCTACTGCTCAGCAGACAGGGTCAACAGCAACAAGGGGGACTTCAGGTGGGTGCTCTAACCAGACCAAAAACAAAGACTAAATTAAGACTGAATGACAAGGTCAAAGGTCAACTACAGTGCAACGAGGTAGCCTAAAACATGCCTGACCTCATGTTGGCAGTCAAGAAGTCAGTGTTTTGAGAATGTGCAATGTGAAAGCCCAATGGTTCGCTAAACTCAGCTCTGCTCAAGTAGGAAGCGACTGTAGAATATTAGATAACAAAGAAAGTAAACAGTCAAATGAAAACAAAATCCATGGAATGTAAGTACTGTTTAGCTAGCAGTTATCCCCACGCATTAGGAATCCATGTGTTTCATATCAATCACCAAAATGCTAATAAATCTGTACCCCAGCTTTATACTGTAGCTTTCTATAAAACATTCCAATTAGGGGTTTACCATTTTGGAACTGTTCAACTGMTTCCATTGCGTCAGGCAATCTCAATCAAGCACATTAATGATGGCAAATAATATTTGAACCCAGGTCTGCTTGCCACCTCTCCCTCTGTCTCTGTCCCTGTCCCTGTCCATCTGGAAGTCTTGAGAAGTTGTCTGCTTTTCTCCCTTCAGTCTTGTTTCCATGTATGCTCCATTGTTGCCATGAACTGCTCCTGTACTTTTACAACCCACTTCAGCGAGCAGAGAGGCTTTGTTTCTGCTAAGCAGTGGTGTAATGGGCTGGAAAATGAGACCCTTTTTTTATCGGGGGGGGGGGATTAGTGCCATAGATTACGAAGTAGCCGGTGCCATGATGACAGGGGGAGAAAGCAGGACAGGTTCCTCTGAACATAACAACAGATGTATCCTCAGACTTCCCTCAATTTACTCCCTTTTGTTTTCACYTTATGAAAAATTGCCAAAATGACATTGTTGAAATGAAACAAGCTTGTTTTCATTGGTGTTTTTGAGGGTATTTTCAGGGAGATATAGACTACAGTAAGATGTACTGTATATGTAATATCCAGTGCCATTATGTTTGTTTACATGTCATGCAGATCAACAATCAACAATAAATGATACCTTAGTAATGCGACATAATAACAAGGCAACGTGTCACATCTATGTAGTGTAGTCAGGAAATCAAGGCTTATTGTTGATCACGGTGACAAAGACATTGCTACCATATCTTGTGACAGGTGGCCAAAGACCCTGGCAGGGATACTGGCCTTCCTGCCCTGTGCTCCATCCACATTTGGCTATGCCCTCCACCCTTCTGGTGCCGCTTCACACCACCGCACTCAGAGGGAGAAGAAGGCCTGGCGACGCTGTGACCGGGCAGGCCGGTGGGCAGAGGATGACTATACCCAGTGCCCATATGCCAGCYAGGTGACTCGCATACTGCATGAGCTCACCCAGGTAGGACATTTTTCTCACTAGCAGAGACAACGCGAGACAAGGGGGTCTAAAACGGAATAATCTGAATCATTAACTATTTTTATTTGAGGTAATATCTGGCTTGATTAATACCCATAGGAAGACATACAAACTGTTATTTTATAACACATATGAAATGCATCTGTGTAAATCCAAGTGATCTAGCCTCTTCTAACCCAATCACTGTTCTATTACCAGATGACCATCAACACCAGCAATGCCCAGCCGTTAGCCCAGCAGTTGGTAGCCTTCACCAGCAGGGCGGGGGACTTCAGCGATGTGATGGATGTCATCTTTGTCACACACCTGGTGAGAAGGTGACTCGCCTGGTGACCGCGTAAGAAGTACGTATGATAGCAGGACTTAGCCGCTGTTCACACACAGCGCGCGCGCGCGGCACGCACACACGCACGCACGCACAGAAGAATGCACACACACACACACACACACACACACACACACACACACACACACACACACACACACACACACACACACACACACACACAGATTTACCCTCAGCCTCCATGCAGCAGTAATTGTTTTGCTAAATCAACAGTTCTCCGCATATTGTAAGAGGAATTGCAAATTTGACTAATCACTCACTTATATCTGCATAGCAGTCAAACAGTACAAAAAGAGGGCTTGCAATTCACAACCAATCTCCACACATTTAACGCATAATATAGTTCAATCAAGTCACACGTCAACAAACTTTGTCCCTCATCAATGCATTTTCCGGAGAAATTGGACAAAAGCATTGCATATTGCCATGTACAATGTCAGAATTCCTCTGGCAAAATCAAGCATTTTTGCCCCGCAAATGTCATAAAATAATCCCTGGGAAATTCTGGAGAGACTGAATAAAGGAACCCCAAACTGTTTTCTTTGGACGAGCCGTTTATAGTCCAATGAAAGGCACATATGATGTCTCTTTTTGCCCCGGTAGCTGGCTAGTCTACTTGACTCCAGCTCCATAAATGCTAGACTTTGGGTGCTAATTTCRCTGAGATGTCATCAGTGAGGCAATTTGGTAACATGCAATTTGAGGGGAAACTATARATATTGTTAGCTGCTATTCCTGACCTGGTATTATTTAAGCCTGTGAGATGTGAGTGCTTTTCAGTGTTTTGAAAGCAGGGATTTGCCAAATTCTGAGGAGTGATTTGCAAGAATAGACCTGAAACTGTTCAGATGACAGCTTAAATCAGGGGTGTCAAACTCATTCCATGGAGYGCCTAGTGTCTGCTGMTTTTTTCCTTTCAGGTGAGGGCAGTTCCTTACTAATTAGTGACCTTAAMTCATCAATCAAGTAAAAGGAGTGTAAACCCGCAGACACTCGGCCCTCCGTGGAATGAGTTTGACACATGTGGCTTAAATGGAGGGATCCGCAGGTTAACGGAACTCGGTTTGAGAAACCGTACATTACGCTAAATGTGCTCACCCTCTAGGAATAAAGGAGTCTTAGCCTGCCACCGTCCACGCTATACTAGCCTTCAAAATTAATTTGGAAAAGCTGTGCATTTTCGTTCATCCTTTTTTTCTTGCTTATGACAATCATGCACCTGAGAGCTAAATTYATGAAGAGGTAGTTCAGCTATCCCCCTAATCTATTCAAAATGTATTTCCTTTATACCAGGGGTCTTCAACCTTTTATTGCCCGGGGACCCCTGGTGAGGCAAACCGGAGACCGAGGGATCCTCATCATATGTTAGCCCCCCACCCCAAAAATCTATGTTAGCCCCCCAAAAATGTAACATCTTGTCTTATCATCAGGTGATGTAAAGAACATTTTAAAATGAATAGATTTCATAGATTTTGGTAGTCTATTRTGTTGTTCCTAGCGATATTCATAAAAACATTCAAAGTAAAAATGACAAAAAATGCACTTTTTCAACATTATTATTTGATATACAGTACCAGTCAAAAGTTTGGACACACCTACTCATTCAAGTGTTTTTCTTTATTTTGACTATTTTATACATTGTAGAATAATAGTGGAGACATTAAAACTATGAAATGACACATTTGGAATCAAGTAGTAACCAAAAAAGTGTTAAACAAATCAAAATATATTTAATATTTYAGATTCGTCAAATAGTCACCCTTTGCCTTGGTGACAGCTTTGCACACTCTTAGTATTCTCTCAACCAGCTTCACCTGGAATGATTTTCCAACAGTCTTGAAGGAGTTCCCACATATGCTGAGCACTTGTTGGCTGCTTTTCCTTCACTCTGCGGTCCAACTCATCCAGAACCATCTCAAWTGCGTTGAAGTCYGGTGATTGTGGAGGCCAGGTCATCTGATGAAGCACTCCATCACTCTCCTTCTTGGTCAAATAGCCCTTACACAGCCTGGAGGTGTGTTGGGTCATTGTCCTGTTGAAAAACAAATGATAGTCCCACTAAGTGCAAACCAAATGGGATGGCATATTGCTGCAGAATGCTGTGGTAGCTTTGCTGGTTGAGTGTGCCTTGAATTCAAAATAAATCCCTGACAGTGTCACCAGCAAAGCACCCCCACACCATCACACCTCCTCCTCCATGCTTCACAGTGGGAACCACACATGCAGAGACCATCCGTTCACCTACTCTGCGTCTCACAAAGACACAGCGGTTGGAACCAAAAATSTCAAATTTGGATTCATCAGATCAGTCTAATGTCCATTGCTCATGTTTCTTGGCCCAATCAAGTTTCATCTTATTATTGGTGTCCTTTAGTAGTGGTTTCTTTGCAGCAATTTGACCATGAAGGCCTAATTCACGCGGTCTCCTCTGAACAGTTGATGTTGAGGTTTGTCTGTTACTTGAACTCTGTGAAGCATTTGTTTGGGCTGCATTCTGAGGTGCAGTTATTTGKCGATTTCTGAGGCTGGTACCTCTAATGAACTTATCCTCTGCAGCACAGGTAACTCTGGGTCCTCCTTTCCTGTAGCGGAACTCATTAGTGCTAGTTTCATCATAGCGCTTGATGGTTTTTGCGACTGCACTTGAAGAAACTTTAAAAGTTCTCGAAATGTTCCGCACTGACTGACCTTCATGTCTTAAAGTAATGATGGACTGTCATTTCTCTTTGCTTATTTGAGCTGTTCTTGCCATAATATGGACTTGGTCTTTTACCAAATAGGGCTATCTTCTGTATACCAACCCTACCTTGTCACATCACAACTGATTGGCTCAAACGCATTAAGAAGGAAAGAAATTCCAGAAATACAATTTTAACCATGCGCATCTGTTAATTGAAATGCATTCCATTTGATTACTTCATGAAGCTGGTTGAGATAATGCCAATAGTGTGCAAAGCTGTCATCAAGGCAAAGGGTGGCTACTTTGAAGAATCTCAAATCTCAAATATATTTTGATTTGTTTAACACTTTTTTGGTTACTACATGATTCCATGTGTGTTATTTCATAGTTTTGATATCTTCACTATTATTCTACGATGTAGAAAATAGTTTTTTTTTAAAGAAAAAAAAACTGGAATGAGTAGGTGTGTCCAAACGTTTGACTGGTATTGTACATTTTCGC
This sequence comes from Salvelinus sp. IW2-2015, assembly GCF_002910315.2. Classification (NCBI taxonomy): domain Eukaryota; kingdom Metazoa; phylum Chordata; class Actinopteri; order Salmoniformes; family Salmonidae; genus Salvelinus; species Salvelinus sp. IW2-2015. Next base: position 6,834,396 of record NC_036865.1, on the reverse strand, counting down.
GGACCCCCTGCAGTAATTCTGCGGAGTCCCGGTTGAATACCCCTGCTTTATACGACTGAAGGCAACTATAGGGTCTGCACACAAATGAGGTCAGAGTAGTGTAGTGGAATTACATTTTTTATGTGAGAAGATCATTATTTMGAGCTCTCCTCAACACAGGGTCCTACTAGTAAACCTAACAATACTTGGATGTCCAGATACACCTTGATTAATGCCAACCCAATCTCTCCACAGAACAGTTAGAATAAAGAAACTGTGAATTTGATGTAAATAGTTCAACTGTCATCACAACTAAGTGATTATGCCCCATTGGAGCCGCTAATCGAAAGACAATCTTTATATAATGAATACYGTCACCATCACCACCCTCATCATTTCATTTCCTCAATCCCGTAGCTAGGGGACTATATCTCTGACATAGCCAGTAACATGATGRTGGTGGAGGAACACATCCTGTGGATGGCTCAGAACGAGGCCAGGGCATGTACACGCATTGTCCAGTGTGTGGAGCGCATCGCCGACCTGGCTCTCACCATAGACACGCAGGTCATATCAAAGGTAGGTAAACAAACATCAAATGCACACAAACGTCGATAAACTAACTGGTCACTCTTTAAACCCCTTAAAAGGATAACTTCTAAAGTGTTACTAAGGTTGGTTTTGGAATCAAAGCTTAAGGGAGGTCAAAAAGTATTGGGACAGGGACTTTTTTGTTGTTGCTGCTGTTTTGGCTCTGTACTCCAGCACTTTGGATTTGAAATCATACAATGACTGTGAGTTTAAAGTGCAGACCCCATTTTAGGGGACCAAAAGAGAAATTCACTGATATGTGTATTAAAAGTAGTAATAAGTGAAGTAGTTGGTCCCATATTCACGGCACAGAATGACTACATCAAGCGTGTGTCTCTACACATATTTGCTTTGGTTATGTTTCAGATCATTTTGTGCCCAATAGAAATGAATGATAAATATTGTTGTGATGACAGARGCTGGGAGATGAAAAGCAAGTGCAGGGAGTGAATATTTAATAAATAACGGACATGAAATAAAACATGGACAGCGTCTGGACAAGGGGAATAAAACAACATTAGTGCAGACACGGGGAAGAAACTGAGGAAATGACAGATATAGGGGAGGCGATCAATATGGTAATAGAGTCTAGGTGAGTCCCATGATGCGCTTATGCGCGCAACGTTGGTGACAAGTGTGCGTAATGATGGGCCGCCGCCGCCTGGCGCCAGAGAGCACTAGAGAGGGGGAGCGGGAGCAMGCGTGACAAATGTATTGTGTCATTATGGAGTCACTTTTATTGTAAATAAYAATATAATATATTTCTAAACACTTCTACATTAATGTGGATGCCACCATGATCATGGATAATCCTGAGTGAATTGTGAATAATAARAAGTGAAAAAGTTACAGACACAGAAATATCATACCCCAAGACATGCTAGCCACTCACCATTAAAACAACTGGGAAGGTTAGCATTTTTTGGGGGGGGGTATGATATTTGTGAGTCTGTAACTTTCTCACTCAAGAATCATTTGTAAACGGTTCACCCGATATTAATGAAAATACCCTAAAATTAAAGCTTACAGCCTGCACTTTAACCTCATAGTCATTGTTTCATTTCAAATCCAAAGTGCGGTATCATTTTATATCCAAAGTCAGCTCAAAATAAAATATTTTGGAACTCACTGTAGTTCAGGCCTGGGCAAAGGCCGGCCCGGGGGCCATATGCGGCCCGCAACCTGACTCAATACGGCCCACGAAATCATGCTCAGATCACATAAAGAATTTGCGATAGTAAAGTTTTGCGTAACGTATTTGTTATTCTAATTAAAAGCCCAATGAATACTCGCCTTTGTGTAATGATTTAACTCCCACCACTTGCGGGACATTTGTTTTGAAGGCATATATAAATAACTGCACGAGGACAGACAGTGACTGACAGGCTGACAGACACGTCACAGTTACAAATAGTAGCTAGCTACAAATTAGTTTTTCAAAGATTTCAAAGTTAAGGAAAGTWGACAATGAATGTAGGTTGTTCCAGCACGAGTGGACATTGAAATATTTATMTATTGAGGRATCAGGGAAAGCTGTGTGCTTAGTGTGCAAAGAGWGCATCGCTGTCTTGAAAGACTYCAACTTGTCCRGACACTTCCAGARGAAGCATACAGAGAAATATAGGAATATGTCTTCTGAGCAGAGGGCAAGTGCATCGAAAGAATTGCTTTCTCAGTTGCAAAAGCAGCAAGGTCTTTTCACAAAACTGCATTCAGCAAACGATGGAATTGCGAGAGCTAGCTATGTACTGTCCCACAAAATTGCTAAACATACCAAGCCATTCGCTYYGGGCGAATTCATGAAAGAATGTTTAATMGACTCTGCACCAATACTTTGCCCCGACAAGAAAGCTGTTTGGAAATGTTTCCCTGTCAAGACGAACAGTAACATGGCGTGTTGAGGGCATCYCAGAGAATATGGAACAACAGTTGAAAGACAAGGTAAAGGATTTTACCTATTTCTCCGTGTACCTGGATGAGAGCAGTGATGCACGTGACACGGCGCAATTGTTGATGTTCTTACGAGGCATAACCGCAGTCAATGAAGAGCACAACCACAGGGAAATATTTATTGGAGGAYGTTAATAAGTGTGTGGCAAAACTGGGACTGAGTTTTGAAAAGTTATCCAGTGTGACCACTGATGGGCGCCCAAACTTGACAAGAAAAAATGTTGGCCTTTTGAAAAGGATACAAGATCAAATAGCTGAGCTGAACCCAGATCAGAATTTTTTRRCCTGCATGCATTATTCATCAGGAGATACTCTGTAAATGTGTTCTGAAAATTAGCCATGTTGTGGATACAGTCACTAAAGTGGTAAACTTCATAAGAGCTAKATCTTTAAACCACAGGCAGTTTGTCTCACTGTGGGAAGAGACAGAGTCGTGTCATGCAGATCTCCCATACCACAAAAACGTGAGATGTCTGAATTTGGGGAAGGTGCTTAAAAGGGTGTTGGACCGGAAATCGGAGATTGCTGAGTTGAATGGTTGGCTGATTTTGCCTTTACCGTGGACATCATGGCCCTCATGAATGAAATTAATTCCAAACTACAAGGGAAGGGCCTTTTTGCACATCAGATGAACGGCCTTGTCAAAGTCTTCAAGGGAAAATGACTCCTCTTGACCCGCCAAGTAGAAGCCAACAATCTCACCCACCTTCTGACACTACTAGTCTCTTCCCTATCAGATGACCAGCGGGAGAAGTACACATCGCTGCTGCGTGCTTTGAACGGTGAGTTTTCTTGTCGTTTTGAGGATTTCAAAGTGTTGGAAAATGACATGCTGTTGGTTTCCTCTCCTTTCACCTTCAATGTGGATAACGCTCCCACTGACCTGCAACTTGAGCTTATCGATCTTCAGTATGATGCAGTGATTGGAGAACTATTCAAAACAATGTCACTGACGAGGTTCTATGCATCTCTCGATGATTTTTTTTCTCCCAAAGATTAGGAGTCATGCTSAGAAAATGTTTGGAGGGTTTGGATCAACCTATTTATGTGAACAGACATTTTCAGTGATGAAATATAACAAGTCAAGGCACAGATCATCTCTTACTGACTCTCACATCTCAGCAATCCTGCACATAGCGACGTCAGAAACTATACCTGACTTCACTGCTCTAGTCAATGCCCATCAGAGACTTCACTCCTCAAACTGACTGAGTAATTTAAGTATAATGTTGAGCTCTCTCTCTTTCTTGTGTTTTTGTGCATACCAATTAACAAGAGTTCTGTCCGTGGTGCTGAATGCACAGTGTACTTTTCCATCTGTGTAGTTCATTGCATGTTTAATAATGAAAATACCTACCAAAAGGAAAACATGGATGTGGTTTATTTCTGTGCATGTTAAAAAAGTAAAATAAGTAGCACATGATTTACAGTAGATATATCTGTCAACACAGTCATACACATGATGTACAGTTGAAGTCAGAAGTTTACATACACCTTAGCCAAATACATTTAAACTCAGTTTTTCACAATTCCTGACATTTAATCCTAGTAAAAACTCCCTGCCTTAGGTCAGTTAGGATCACTTCTTTATTTTAAGAATGTGAAATGTCAGAATAATAGTAGAGAGCAATTATTAATTTCAGCTTTTATTTCTTTCATCACATTCCCAGTGGTTCAGAAGTTGACATACACTCAATTAGTATTTGGTAGCATTTGCCTTTAAATTGTTTAACGTGGGTCAAACGTTTTGGGTAGCCTTCCACAAGCTTCCACAATAAGTTGGGTGAATTTTGCCCATTCCTCCTGACAGAGCTGGTGCAACTGAGTCGCATTTGTAGGCCTTCTTGCTTCCCCACGCTTTTTCAGTTCTGCCACACATTTTCTATAGGATTGAGGTCAGGGCTTTGTGATGGCCACTCCAATACCTTGACTTTGTTGTCCTTAAGCAATTTTTTCCACAAGTTTTGAAGTATGCTTGGGTCATTGTCCATTTGGAAGATCCATTTGTGACCAAGCTTTAACTTCTTGACTGATGTCTTGAGATGTTGCTTCATATATCCACATAATTTTCCTACTTCATGATGCAATCTATTTGTGAAGTACACAAGTCCCTCCTGCAGCAAAGCACCCCCACAACATGATTCTGCACACCCGTGCTTCACGGTTGGGATGTTGTCTTTGTCTTGCAAGCCTCCCCCTTTTTCCTCCAAGCATAACGATGGTCATTAGTAGCCAAACAGTTATATTTTTGTTTTCATCAGACCAGAGGACATCTTCCAAAAAGTACAGATCTTTGTCCCCATGTGCAGTTGCAATCCGTAGTCTAGCTTTTTAATGGCGGTTTTGGAGCAGTGTCTTCTTCCTTGCTGAGCGGCCGTTCAGGTTACGTCGATATAGGACTCGTTTACTGTGGATATAGATACTTTTGTACCTGTTTCCTCCAGCATCTTCACAAAGGTCCTTTGCTGTTGTTCTGGCTTGATTTCACTTTTCGACACCAAAGTACGTTCATCTCTAGGAGACAGAACACGTCTCCTTCCTGAGCGGTATGATGACTGCGTGGTCCCATGGTGTTACACTTGCGTACTATTGTTTTGTACAGATGAATGTGGTACCTTCAGGCGTTTGGAAATTGGTCCAAGATGAACCAGACTTGTGGTTCAAAAAAAATCTGAGCTTGGCTGATTTCTTTTGATTTTCCAATGATGTCAAGCAAAGAGGCACTGAGTTTGAAGGTAGGCCTTGAAAACATCCACATGTACACCTCCAATTGACTCGAATGATGTCAATAAGCCTATCAGAAGCTTCTAAAGCCATGACATAATTTTCTGGAATTTTCCCATTTTCCTAAGTGAAATAATCTGTCTGTAAACAATTGTTGGAAAAATGACTTGTGTCATGCACAAAGTAGATGTCCTAATCGACTTGCCAAAACTATAGTTAGTTCACAAGAAATTTGTGGAGTGGTTGACAGACTWGTTTTAATGACTCCAACCTAAGTGTATGTAAACTTCCGACTTCAACTGTATAATTCTGGCCTGRGATGGCAAAAATATATTCTAATGTGACCCTCCATGGAAAACAATTGCCCAGGCCTGCTGTAGTTCATCATCCTTTTAGTCTCGCAGCTCAGCATGATCAGCAAATTTGTTTTGTTTTTCATCAACATCTATTTATCGATTCAGTGCAGAATGACACTTCAGAATGACACTTTCAAGGATCAGCCATTTATGTTCAGACCAGGAAGATAAACTCACTTACTCCCATTCTTCCTATCGCTCTGACTCCATCRAGGTGTCCCCAAACATAGCCATGGAGGCCTTTCTGATCAGGCCGTCTAACTTCCAGGGTCTTTCGTGTATGGCAGTACAGAGAGCCCCCCTYCCACCCTTCTCTGGTCAGAGGAACCAGGATGCCATCGGGGACACGCTGCTCAACTTCAAATGTCACACGGTCAACGGCGGCYGCTCCCCCGCCAGCCAACTCAGCAAGGTACAGTACATCGAAATAGAATGACTTGAAAATAAAGCACACATTGAAGGATGAACTTCCTGCTTTTACTCCATGGTTAATGGGTACAACATACKTTCAATATGGCTGCCGGTCCTCCTGTTACAGAACGTTGACTTGAATGAGAATCTCTCTTCTAGGAATGACATTTCTATGGTACCATAAGAGTTCATCAGAGATTGGACATTTAATTCTGTCCTAAAATTCTCTCTGTCTATMTTTTGTTTTCAGATAATGCAGCTTGTTATGGTCAAGATTCAAATGCACCCACTTCGGTGTAAGAATAATAGGGCAGTGCTCCTGCCTGGCAGACTTGTTGTTGTCTATTACTCTCCATAAGTTGACATCCTGTTTTGGTGCAGTGGCATGCTGTAGATCAGCCTGTGATAGGTTGCACTGTAAAGGGGGAAGGGTCAGGATTGGTGGGGTAGTTCTGGAGTCAGTGTATGTAGGCCACTCTCCTGTGATGGATACTGTGGCCTTGTGTCCCTGTCACACTAAATCACTGTTACTCCATCATACCTCCTGCTGGCCCGTCCCAAATGACAGATGCCACGTCAGCTACACTTTACAGTCTACATATGCAGACAGGGAAAAACACTCCTCTGGCATTGAAGTGGCATTGTTTTGCAATATTTCAGTAGGTAGTTATACACATCAGCTACTGTGTGCATGTGCGCGTGCTTGTGCTGGTGTGTGTGCATGTTTACTTTCGTGTCTGTGTGTTTCAGCATGTTTGTTGACTGTGTCCTCTTATGATTAGCTAATACTATCTACTGTGCGCAGCTATTATTTAGCTTGGTTGCAGTGCCCAGTGCAGCTTTTCAGCGATCTCAGATGGGACTAGCCATGGGGGAGAAAAGCAAGGCATTCCGTTGATGACTAAGCTGTTCCTTTGTGATGACCAGTGACAGAGGTCGATGAGCATGACTAGGCTTATCGAAGTGAGCCAATTCCAAACCAAACCTGTGTGGCTTGATAGACAGGGAGCGATTGTCATTGAGAAAGTGAGCTCTCAATGGGAATGTGACATTGTGAGCGGCACTCAGAGCAGCAGTGGGCCACTTAGGGTTGGGATGGAAATGCCGCCAGCCTTCTCTCTCTCTCAGCCCTATCTCTCTCTCTCTCTGAGCCCTATCTCTCACCCACTCTCTCTCTCTCTCTCAGCCCTATCTCTCTCTCTCATTGGCCTTGTCCTTGCTCTCCTCTGCTCTCCTCTGGGAGTACAACCCTACGACGTGACACTGCATATGCAAAGGCCCCTCCTATTACTACCGATCTCACACTCCCTCACAGGCCCTTTCTCACTGCACTGTAACAGGCGCCCTGGCAGCCCCTCACATCCACTGTTTAGAGGGTGCTTTTCCAGCCCAGTAATCAGCCTCAATTGCCATTTTTCATGTAGGCATCTGTTAGGATTGTTTTGTGCATAGGAATGCCATTTACGGGATTAGAATTAGAATCCTGGAGAAATCGGTTTACTGTTATTGGTTTTACTGTTATACACTTGTGGATAACAATGYCAGTCACACCAGCAATAACTGCAATATGCTTTTGCTACACGACAATATTTAGCTATTGCTACATGACAATTGTCRGTGGCTCTCACCAAATGAGTGCTGGACAGCTAGCTATCCTGATGTAGTGAACAGTTATGTTGGGATTCCCACGCTTTGAATTCCAATATGGTGGGTACTGGCACATYTCCCTAGGCAAGGCTTCTACCATTGGGGGGGCTATTCAACTTCTGCCTGTAGTGCCTCCCGGTGGCTGGAGGTGTAGGTGCAGGGCTGCCGCAGGGCTCAGTGGTTCCCTTTGTCCTTGTTTCACCCACAGACAGAAAGAAACGAAAGATGCAAAGCGGAAGCCTGACTCCACCGCTCGTCACTTTGACTGGGAAGACGGCGTGTGGATTTAGAGAGCGAATCCATTCAGGCCACACACACTCACTCACATACACGCACACACGCATATGCACACACGCACACACAAACACACGTACACAAACACACACACACTAATCTTCCACTCACACTCTCACTAGAACTGACTCAGACATGCAGCATCCCTCAGGAGGAGAGGCTACTTCCACAAATATCACCGCTCCCGTCTCTTCTTTCCCCAGGATGGAACACTGCATGTTTGGGGGAATTTCTCACCTCCTCTCTGTGCTGTTGTTCCTTCAGTGTATTCTGTGCGACTGATGATCTTTACCATTTAGCATTTAAGCCGTAGTGCTGTTTTAGCCCCCACTCGCAGAGTATCTGATCTCTATCTCTCTGGCTGTGTCTCATGCCTGGTTGTGCTGTGCTAGGTTAAACTGAGCTACTGCACAGAACATATGGTCACGCTGTGCCCACACACAGCCAAACGGGTGGCATTGCGCACATACACACACCCACACACAAACGCTTACATGTGCAACCACGATCACCATGCATGTACACACACACACACACGCACGCACGCACGCACGCACGCACGCACGCACGCACGCACACACACACACACACACACACACTCAAACACACACATACACTAGATGCCAGACCTCAGCCATTCAACACATATGTTTTTAAATGTCTGGCTGGTAGCTAATTGGATGGGATAACAGTGAAATATAAGGAATCTGGTTTGTGGATTTCCTCAAAAGAATTTCACTGAACGACCACACACTCTCCCTCAACAGTGCCAAGCTGCACAGTCACTTCAAACAAAATGTATAATAACAGAATATCAGGGGCATCATAGAGTCTGCCAGTAAACTGCTGTATTATTTAGTTTAATTTAACACATTTTGCATGCCTATTAATAAAGATTAGTTCTAGAGAGGAGAAGCATTCTCATGGGTGTGAAATACAGCTAATMATGCCTTTGATAAGATCACCTGAGTTTAACTCTACTCTACGTCGTTCATATTATCACCTACTTATCATCCAAGCAGATTCTCTTTCAGTACCATCTGGTAAACATTATTAATCTCATCTGATATAATTGCCCAGAGCCTTTTTCATATATTTTTTTTTTACGTCGTCTTAAGTTAAGCCAAAAGATTTTTAAGTTCAAAGTCTGACAATTAGCCATCTATGCCGACATTTAGCACCAAATCGCACACTCGTGCGTAAAATAACAGTTTTGAATAATGCGACACTGCAATTAATCCAAAATGTGCTTGGAATGCAAAACAACAAAACAGTTGAGGGATTTGCTTTGAGTGAGTATAGCTACAGTGTAAAAACGTACTTATCTGCAAATTATGCTATTTCTCTCTTGAAATGGTACCAAAATGGGAAAACTCGTCAAAGGTAAGCAATGTCCCAAAAGATTTCTGTTAAGTATTAGTTTGCCTTGCATTTTCTTAGTGTTTCATTTAAATTAAATCATTAATAGAGCAGTTTCAAGATATCACGCCTCTAAGTGTTTTTATGSACTGTGAGGGTGTGATTAAAAATGTCTGCTAGAGTCACAGTCATGTCTTAAAAGCTAACTGAATAGCTAAGACCACAGGGGGTGCCAGTGATACCCTTCAGTAGAGGTATCGGCCAGTTAGGACAATATTTACCGGTCACTTCTCTCCCCCTTGCTCATTAAGCCCTAATTAATTAGAGAGGGCCTGTGGCTGAGCTAGTGGGATATGCTAACCTCTCTGTTTAGATAGCATTCCTGCTCCATAGAGCTTTAGTGCTTTTTAATTATGCTGCTGTTAGCTGTTAGCCGCTAAACAGTCACCATGCAGGTTAGAGCTGCTGCTACCTCATCTGGGGAACTGTTAGCGCTGGGAATACACAACCACAGGCAGGAAGACACAACCACCAAATATCTCATGCGACAAGTGCTCAGAGACAAATTTAACTGACACAACCTACTTTTTGAACACAGATGCAGTACTTCCCTGATAGTGATTTACAATATAATAATGAAATCCATTTAATATGCGCTTTTATCCAAAGCGACTTGTGAGTGCATACATTTAAGCATGTGACCCAGTGGAAATTGAACTCACAACCCTGGTATTGTTAGTGGCACGCTCTTATCAACTGAGCCAAACAGGACCACACAGCTTCTCTGAATTCCACGTGTCTAAATATACTCTTAATCYTTCCATCATAATGTAGATACAGACTAGGAGTGCTGTTGAGAATTCTGTGCACAAAGCAATGGAGGAATTAAGCCATTTAAGTGGGTATCGACAGAGTGAAGGCTATTCATTAGCACGTTGACCTGTATTCTTTTAGACGAGGGGAAGCACAGAGAGGAAATCATGCAAATTCCCTCGCCCGATTCATACCCGAATTGCTCAAGGTTAATCGTATGTGTGCCGAATGCCATGTTTATGGCATTAACATTCGTCCATTATTTTCATTGGTTTCACATTGCAGATACTTACTTGTTCATATACTGCAAAACATACAACAAAACAACAATGGTTCTCCCTCTAAGCATTAGTTCTTTCCAGGATTAGGTCTCCAAAAACAATAGGCGCCTGGTGGATGCTGCATGTGAGATGTTGCGAACTCTAAACACTGGTGGAAACCCTCTCTACTTCCCTCTAATATAGAAGAGGGAGGGAGTGAGGTAGGGAAAGGAGGCAGGGAGGTGGGAGGGAAGGAGAAGAGGAAGCACAAAAAAGAAGACTGGAATTTAGGAAAGAAAAGAGGGAGAGCGAGAGACAGGGAAACGCGACCAGATTAAGAGAGGGATTGAAACATTCAGAAGCAAGACAAGGTAAAGGACAGAGGGATATAAAAAGAGAGGGAGACAGGATCTATTTTTATTTTATAAATGTCTTTTTAAACCTTATATTTAAAACTAGCAAGAATTTTCAGAAACAAAATTATTTTTTACAATGACGGCCTACTCCACAAAAGGCAAACAGGCTCCTGCGGAGACAAGGCCCTGGGATAAAGAATCAATAAATGTCATACAATATAAATATTAGGACAAATCACAACGAGAAGACACAACACTACCATACTCAACAGACACAGCACTACTTCAATAGAGAAAGGAGATGAGAAAGATAAATAGTTCCATCGACGCGATAGAAGATAGCCAGGTCACCGAGCATGTTTTTGGGGACGAGTTGATCGTCCATATTGTCACTATTCAACTTCGTCGTGAAACAGCCTCGAACAGGGACAGAGGAAATTGTTTCTCTTTGTGGCCTTTGGAGCCTAGTCGCTCTAGCTGCCTGGGCTTTGTGCAGCAGAGGAGATGGTCCCTGGCCTGATCCTTTGTCACGCCTGCTTCCCTGGGGGTCGGATATGCCACGCA